>NC_134179.1:29901888-30210485 GCF_964188355.1 Buteo buteo
GCATTTCCATCACTCCAATGATTCGGAAAGTGAGAAAGATAGGAATTTGGAGATAACATTTAAAGAAGGAAAAAGAAGCATCACAAGACAAAGGAGAAAAAAAATATGACAGTGTTTGGATAAGAGAAAGTAGTATAACTTCGGGAAGGAAAGAAGTGAGACAGAACCAAATAATCCACAAATAAATCTCTCACTCCCTGCAGGAGAAAATGCAGAGGAAAAGCCTTGAGCAACCATATTGCACAACACAACTGACATATAATAGTGTTAGTATACCCAGAAAAAGTAGAGGAACACATCCACCATACTGCCAACCACGCTCTAGCAAAGTAACAGCTCACTCAGGCCCTCCCCAACCTTTCTCCCAGTAACAAAATGTGGTGGTAGTATTATTATTACCATTATTATTAAAATGAGCCATGAAGAACTAAAAGGAGGAAGGGAGGCTATGCAAAGTCTTCCTGGGGCAGGCAATCCCTCTCCACTGCTTGTTCACAAAGTGCTGTATTTGGCAAGTTCCTCGTGAACCAGTACATCCCTAAATGCTACCCCAATATATGAGACAACCAACCCACGTACCTGAATCTAAAACTTTTTGAGGGTCTCAATTCATCCAGAAAACATTCCGATTGTCACCAGCATTCACAAATAAAACTCTCGACAGCTTAGGCTGCGGTAGCCCTCAGATCCCTAGCTAATTCTTGGAAAAATCTTTTTATTTTTAAATGTTGGCAACTACGCCAACACATTGAGCACTTCAAGAAGACTACTCTAAAACGCAAGACAGTTTGCTTCAGATGCTGCCCCATCAGCCCCTCCTCTTTAAAGGAAGAGCTCAATTAAGTTGGGAACTTTTCTTCTGAATGATTTTAAATGTTTTTTTTCATTGTGGTTGGATCTCAGTTAGTGTAATTGCTATTTATATCAAAACACTAAAAGGTCTGGTTATGGGGTTTATTAGAAAAGCAAAATGTGTTTTTAATACTTAAAAAAACCCACAACAAAATACTTTGTAGCACTATTTTCCCCTGTATTTGCATACCACATGTTCAACAACAAAAAGAGTATTCTACAGAAAGTTAAAAATCTCAAAAATGTCACTTAAGTAGCAGCTCCTACAGTTTGTTAGCATGAAAAACCGTTTTGTGCCCGGTTGGGGGGACTATCACAGGTGACGCGGGTTGGCCTCAGGATTTAAAAGAAAAAACATACATTGTAAACCAACATATAACGTACAAGACAAACAAATACAATACCTCTTTACTGGCAAAAATACAATTTTAAATGCAAAAAAGCGTCAGTTACAGGAAACCGCTAGCAATACCGTGCATCGCATCGTTCCGGGAGAAAACCTTCTTCGAAAGGCAGCTAAGTGACAGGCCGCCAAGAACCATCGTTCGAAATAAACAGAACATGCCCCCAACTTCTCCCTCTCCGCTCTCACGGCCAGGCCGCCCCCCCAGTCCCTCCCTCGGGCAGGTCCCGCACACAGCGGCGTCACCTGCCCGCACGCCACGTGAATCCCCTCTCCTTGCATCACCTCTGCCCAGGTCAGGGATGAATGGCTGTCAAATTCCCCGAGGAAGAAAAAGGAGGAGGAGAAAAAAAAAAAAAAAAAAAAGAACCAAACAAAAAACCCGAACCAAAACCCAACCGCCCTTTCTTCCCGAGGCAGGGAGTTTGAATGGCGGGAGCACAGGGCTAATCTCCATATGTGAAGGTCAGGGCACTCCAGCCGGGGAGGTGAAGAATGGAGCCGCTCACGGAAGGGGCCGCCGCGCACACCCTGGCCTGCTGCCCGACGAGCGAGATTGTTGAAAAGCAATAGATAGCTTCTGGCAGCGGCAAGGGGAAAAATATTTTGATCATGTGACGCTATACAAGCTAACTAGTTTGCTTCATGTGTGAAACTTCTACAGACGCTACAAATACCACGTTTGTAGTCGGCCCCAGAACCCAGCCCGCTCTCCTCTCCTCTCCTCCCCGGGGGAACTCGGCCGCCAGTCAGCGTTTCTGCAGGCTGGAAATTCCGCCATCAAGCAAAACTTCAGTTCGAAACGGATTACAGAAAACGGAACACAACCAGCTAACAGCTATCGATATATTCCTGGCGCTTTTCATGACCACTAAATGCAGGGCACCACGAAGTTACCTGCCTCACACAAACCCACCTTTCTGTTCGTAGCAAGGAAGGACTTTCACGTATAAGTAAAACTGCCAAGTAAAATTATTTTGCTATTGCTGGTACGTAACTAAAGCAGCCTCAAAGGCACCCACCCGTAATTTTCCAGAAATACTTCTTTAAATAGCCTCTATCTATGACCATCTGTAAATATCTTAAAACTACAACAGCTCTAAAGAACATGCTCATTTTTCTTGACTTGGGAATTTCAAGCAACTAAGAAACACTGAAATTAAAAAAAAAAAAAAAATCACAAAAGCACAATTATTTTCCATAAATCACGCCTGAAAGTAAAACATCAATACTACTTCATATAAACAGAATATCCAAAATATTCACAACATAAATTGCTACACAAAAAAATACAGAACTCCATACATTCCACCCAAATCAAAGGCTGCAAATAAACCAGCATATTCCTTTGATGCTGTCAAAACAAACCTCCTTATCTTTATTTTTAACTTTAAAAGAATAAAATTTAAGAACTACAAATCCTGTCCTTGTGCTTTCAAAAGAAACTTTCAGAGCTGATGTTTCAGTATCTTGCTTACAAACAAGTAAGTCTGACAAGCTAACCAAGTAACATGATCAATGTTGGGAACACCTAGTCTCAGATCTCATCCAAACAAATAGAGAAGAAGGTACGGTGCAGACCGGATACCTTCACGCATAGCAAGTATTTAGGCTGCCTATTCATTCTGCATGACACTGTAATTAAAACCGCACATCAAACTCAGATAATTGAATAAGACAACCATTATCCTTATTTTAACATAGGGAAACCGAGGTATCCAACAGTGAAACCAGCTACGTTTAGATCATGCAGTCAGCTATCCAGAATTCCTGCACCAATCTTCTACTAATACCGTTTTCCTGAAGTCACATAAATTACTTACCATGGCTGAATTCACTGCCTGCGTAAAGAAGGCACTATTCTACTTCAGTCAATCTGTGAATTAAGACATGTCCACAATGGGAACGGCACATGCGACTACAATTATGTTTTAAAACAGGATCTCTCCTTTTGGGATTTTCTGAACCAATTTTCTTTCTTTACTCAAACAAAAAACAACCATGCTCAAACTTCAGGTCCTTCTGTGAAAGCCAGCTGTAGCAGGGACTGTGCTATAGCAAGACAGCCCTCTCTTTCCCATGCAACACAGATCACTTCACGCTTTTAAAACATGACCAAAACACGTCGTGGAACTATCTACCTTGTGAAAAACTCAGCAAGTTACATCTATCTCAACAGCCATACCTGTAAACCCCTCAGGAGAGGCTACTTATAAAAGCTGTTATTTTGCCAGTGCAGACACACTACCACCCCAATGGTAAGCTAAATACAAAGGGGTTTGCCACAAGTGCTATCAGTCAAGGATTCAATTAATTCCTTGAACCTAACTATATAGCTGAAACAATAGAACTTCACAGTGGACCTGGCCACATGGTCTTTAAAGGGCAAATAAATTGATTCAGTTAACTTAGCGGAATCAAAACCATTTTGTAACTAACACAGGTGAAAAAATTTACTAACATCCAACAGAAACCCTCACTACCAAAGATTTATTTTTTTAGTAAGCAGATACCTAAAATAAATACCAAACAAGTCTCTCAAGGAAAAAAACATCCTGAGTCTAAGTTTAAAGCAGAAGCTTACAAGACCCTATTAGTAACACAACTAACACTACCCCCTAAAAAAAGGGGGGGGAGGGGTTATACATTAAGAGTTTTTCCCATTCTCATTATTATTATTTTTTAGCAAACACACTAAAGAAAATAAGTAACAAATAAAAATCCCATGTACATCTGATGGGGGGGGGGGGGCAGAAAAAGGATTAGCAGAAAATTCCTTACCCACCCCCCAATGGTCAGAAAGAGACTGATGGGGGTGACAGGGGGAGGTCAGTGACAGCCCTACAGAGGGAAGTGTCAGAGGGTCTACTGCTCAGATGGATGACTTCATAAACAATTATCAGATTGCAAACCTAAATTCAGTACCTTTTCAAGTCTGAGAAGGCTACAACACAGGGGGCCAAACAGAGCACAACAGTGAATTCTTAAATGCAGAACACCGTTTGGCAATTGGGCAAGTTCAGGTGCAAAAGATTAACTAAGAGTTCTTGAAATCTGAGAAAGGAAACTAATAAATAGATTACATACTTCTACACATGCTCAGTCCTTCTGACATAGTTACTAAACCCACCATGACTCAAATGCAAGAAGTAATATGCAAGTAGATCAAACACTGATAGCTCTGTACTGAAAGCAATTCTTAACACACACTACAGAACCATCAAACTCTGTTTTATATCCACAAATTGGCCACTACCCATTCAGAAATTCAGCCGTCTCATGACTTGGTTTGGTAGTTTATAAGGAGATTAACATTGCCACTACACATGGAATATAAACGCATGATATATCAACACCCTTTCAAATCATGCCCACTGAAAACTTTTACACAGATTTCACATTGGTTTTATTAAACATAAATGAAACATTTTGATAATAGCATCAGGATAATGATCTTAGGGTACGCAATTTTCTAAATAGTTGCAGGTGCCTTCAAATGAAGTAAGCATCCTATATAGGGAATACAAAGTTTGGTAAAAGGTACTTTTTATTTGCAGTAAGAACAATTCCCACATGAAAAGCAATCTTTAAACAAGACACAACAGTTGTGATTTCTGCATCAAATTTGTTCACTTTAGAAATGAAGACAATTTATCTGCCAGATAAAACAACCGGACTTGGTAGTAAGGAAGCCTGTGCATGCACCCCCGCACACCCCCCCCCCCAGCACATACTTGTACTCTGTACATCATATTCATCAGATGGCAAGTTCTGCAATACCAGCTAAGCTCCTGGGCACTTGTTCAACTCAATTTTCCTCAGAGTTTAATTTCTATGAGAAATCCAGTGACTTTATATAGATGACATTGAGTACGTAATGATAAAACAGTGCAAGGAATACTTGAATTTTAGATGACGGTGCCTTTAGTTTAAGGTGACTATATTGACACAGCAGACAAATCCCTCGTTTCGTTCCATCATTCGTCTTCTCAGTTGTCTGAGTAGATACCTGCAAAGCTTAAATTCTCCCACAACAGAATGTGTTCACAGTAAGACTGGATTTATTCAAAAGCTGAAGTTCATGGCACCAAGACCCAATTTATTTCTAAGAGACCTCTGTTTTCAGTTGTGCCAAGGTGTGCCTGCCTGAAGGAAGGTGTATGTTACGTGCCTCAGTCTCCCCACCCAGTAGAATCATCTCTACTCCAGCGCAGGGCACACTAGAAAGACAGCGTAAAGATCAAACGTACTTGGAACACTGCTACTGAGGAAATAAAGGTAGTTAAAAGTAATCCTGTACAAATTAGCCATCTAGCCTCCCTAAAACGCACTGTTCACAAATTACGTAGATGTCTTGGGATACATTCATCCCTGAAAATTCCTCGACTGCAGTGGAACAACACCACCCTTGATGGGTTTGGCCCTTCCAGAGCAGACATGTTCCTGGTGGACCACTGGATGCCACACTCTCAGAACTGGAAGTACAACAAGAGAAATCCTCCGGCCCACCTGCAACACAAACATGGCAGCACTGTGCCAGGACATCAGCATTTGTGTGTAAAACTGAGCATGAATAGGTATGACTGGATAACAGAAAAAATTCAAAAGGTAACCTTAGGATCTGAATAGCAAAACATACACTGGATGTACAGAAACCTTTCAGGTTTACTAAAAAATAGTATTTAACTTTATTAACAGGTAAGCCTTCTTTAAAATAAATTTTACTCTAATATGATTGGCTACACAAGATTTTCATGTATTACATTTATTTGCTTCTCCCAGCACCAAGCAATACAAAAACAACACTGCTTAGTACCACTTTCCTATTCCTAGTTTTCAAAACAAATTTGAAAACCACTAAGGTATACTTTTAATTTAATTTTAATTAAAGTCCTCATTCAATCCTACCAAAACATGTATTTAGCACTATGTAAATAGCCCCAAAATTGAAAGAAAAAAGTTTTTTTCCCAAGTACCTTAATAATCACAATTCTAAAATATATTCTAGCGAGTTAGCCTACCACAAACACATGCTACTGAAATTCTGCAGCCTTGAGCATGCATGCACAGCGAGTGTGGCAATACTACTTTACATATCCACAGAGAATCTTCAAAGCCTCCCGATAAATGGTGTATTTTGAGAAAGTACTGAAATGTAACTACTTAGGACACAGGTACAATCTTAAGGAATAAGGGTAAATAAACTACTGCCATTCTCACATTAACAATGAGAATGTCAAAATACCTACGATAAAATATTTGAGGTGCAAAAGTAAGAAACAGAAAGATCAGTAGCTACTCAAACTTGTTTTCATTGCAAGAATTTCATCTAGTTTTAACTAAGATGTTATTTCAGAATGAAACAGCATCACCTAAGAGACCGTGCTTAGTAATTTCAAAAATTGTATGTTACACATGTAACTAGAAAATTTAGCAACTGATTAAATGCCTTAGTTTTCATCCCCACAGATTCCGATCAGAATGCCAAGACGACCGTAATCGACCGCTTAGTTGTAGAATCCTTACATGATGGAGGCAGTAATACAGCGGACAGGTTTGCATCTCTCTTTCTTTATTGTATCTCGTACACAGGGTCCTGCTGTTCAACACGTAGGCATAAGCGCTACTACAGAAACCAATAACTGAACACCAAACCACAAAGTGTCAAATATATGGTCGTAATATATATATAGATACTACTAACTGAGAATGTTGCTATTTTCTACTTCTAAATAGAAGCTATGTGAATACTAAACTGTTTATTCGAAAATGCACAGGGAAAAATATATTTTATTCTCCCATTGAGACATCAAGAATCTATTCACCACACTAACAGCTGTTTAAAGGCCTTCAGGCACAGGACATGATTCTCCAGCCCTGGCTTAGCCAGAACTCCCAATACAGGCAATCTATTTGGCATAAAAAGAGCTGCAGAATCAGGCATATTCTGAGTTTCTCCACTGCAAAACAAACAACTGATACACACTCAAACTCAGAGCAGCTTGACAGATTTTTTTTCTAACACTAGCTATATACCTTTTGTTATACAGGTACTCGTGAAAAGACCCAGGTTCTCTATTTGTGTGTAGGTGTATGTAAATCTTACACATGTGCACAAAGGAGAGAGCTGTATATAAAGCACACACACAGAGGCCAGCTAATGTGTTAAGCTACTGCAGTGCAAATCAGAAGTGAGGAATAAAAGAAGCCTCAGGACTCTTAAATATCTGTATGCTGCCGAGGAATTAATCAATAATCAAAATAACTGGATGACAAGGTACTGTACTAGCATCACACAACTCCTCCACAATCAAATCAATGTATCCACATGAGCAACATCCACCTGCTTTGAAAATGTGCGTTTCTTCAGAAACAAGAGGCCTCTTTTTCAAGCTTACATCTCATCTTACGACTAGGTAAGGTGATTAAATGAAATGGAAGCAAAATTTTCTGAAATAATTTAACAAGCTGGACAAACACAGAAGTTAGTTCAGAGTGGACGCCACAGTTCTACATATTACAAAAATTACCCATGCTGAGGCAAGAATTTCCTGAACAAGTATCTCAGATGTTGTAGCCTACTGACGGTCCTTTTTCTCTGTTCGCAGCACAATAGTTTCTTATAAGCGCAGGGGCCAATCATCATCTGCTTTGCAAAGACACATGACAAGAGAGTATATTCTAATGTGTGTATACACATATATAGAGTATACACACAGATTATTATTAAAAAAAAATAAAGAGAAGCCTTCTGTTCAAATGCTGGACTGAATATTCCATTTTTCTCTTTCAAAAAGCAATCAATTTACTTAATGATATAACATACATGGAGACTGACACATGGGAATTAAAAATAAAAAACAATGTACAAAAAAATTGTGTTCTGTAAGCTAATGGTATTTTTTATTTGACACAACCTATTTTATATATTAAAAAATATTAATTTAAAATCTAAGAAAATTTCTTATCTCAATTACTTACTGGTTAGATGGAAAAATGATAATATAAAGAACACTGATGACTTGCCTTTATGACAATTATTTTGAGGGGAAAAAAAAAAAAATTTAAAAAAGCAAAGAAATTGTGCCCTTGCCAGACTATTCTTTCTAAGCTGCATCCTAATTCTTACAGTACAAAAAAAAAAAAAAAAAAGACATCTGTGAGAGAGGACGTAAACCCATAAATATAAGGAAGTATTTCTAAGGGTCATACTGAGGACATGATGAATTTACTCTCACTCCTCCAATAAAAATAAAATACTTTAAACAATTTCTGCTGTGAAGAAATAGCACTCTGAACTAACATGTACTATGTCTATCTGTCGATGATTTTCCTGGCTTTTAAAGCCATGAATTCTGAACTACCTGTGTTTAAAAGCAAGCAGACAATGCAAATATTTTTAAATTAATTATGAAAGTTTACGCATATGAGGCCTCGTTACCTTATGGCTTCCAGTGACCCTTTTACCAGTGCAAATGAAAAAAAGGTAAAAATTAACACTCACAAAAATAATCTTATTTCCCTGGAAGAAATAGAGAGGAAATGGAATAAAAACTAAAAAAACATGGTATGAGTGGTCTGTTGGAAGCAGACACACACAGCCAGCCCATCCAGGGTTTCTATTATTATTTTCTCAGGATTAATACACCGTTCACAATATTAAGCTATGTTTTCTCCAGGTTCTGTTCATTACTTTATGGAAAGATCCAGCCGTTTGAGGACCCCAAAAGCATATACCTGCATTTGTTCTTGCCAGTCCTCATTGTTAAAAGCTATTAAAAGATTTAACAGTTCTTAATAGAAAGATCTTGTTGGAGGGAAAAGAAACCCATAAAATTCTAACGCACTACCCCGTTTAACACAATTCACTTTCCTACTGAGAATTCAAGCCTAATCTCACACTTGTGCAGAAAAATGAGATCAACAAACTCCCGATGCTTCTTGAAGTATTCTAACCACAATTCAAACGCAAAAGCACATTTTCCCCCCGAATATCTGGATTCGCTGCAGAGATGAAACAAATGCAACCTCTGACAGAGCGGCTCCTTTTTCCCTTCTTTGTACCATACACGGCGTTTTCTCGCCTGCAGCAGCTACACGCAAACAAGATTCTTTTAAGAGGCATGCATAGGTTAGGTATCAAGCTAATAGAAATGTAAAGAAATTAGTATTTGTATTAAATCTCTTTTTTTTTTAAACAAAAATCTAATCCCTTGCATAATATCCATAAGCTGCAACGTTACAAAATGTTTTCAGAGTCACGAGCGCGACTTGCAATCCCGAATCCTCGTCCAAGCACTGTTATTACAAGATGCTTCCCCACCGCCTCCAATTAACATAACAGAATTAAAAAAAAAAATCTAAAAAAATTTAAATAAACCGATGCCCAGAAAAACGGCTCCATGTAACCAAGCTGAAGGGGGGGGGGGGGGGGAGATGCCCCTGGCTTTTCCCCCCGCGCCGGTGGCCGGCAGGGTTAGTGCCGATGCAGAGGCCGTGCGTGCGTGTGCGCCCGCCTTGCCCGCCCGCCCGCGCCACCTCGCCCCGCCGGCGCGACTGCCGGGTGTTATTTGTGGCGGGGGTTTCTGTGACTGCGCCGCTCAGCACTTCTATTTACATCAGCGGCGCGAGGTGCCCAATGGCGAGCGGGGAGCCAATCAGATGGCAGATTAGATGTCAACTCGGAGGCAGCTGTCTGGAGACGGTTGCAGCCAGTTTACCTCCACAATTCAAATTCCGAACCTGGCGGAGGAGACCCGGCCGCTCCTCGGCACCGGCCGCCCGGCGGGTCTCCGCACCGCACCGCCCGGCACCGCACCGCCGCGCCCGCCCCGGAAAGGCGCCGCGCCACGGCCCGCCGCCCCGCGCCCATCGCGCCCATCTATCGATCGATCGATCGATCGGCGGAGTTACCGGGCTGGGGCAGGGGGGGTGCGGGTGGGGGCGGCGGCCCGAACGGTGCCCGCGCCCCTTTGATCACACCATGGACTTCTTTTCGTTCTTTTTTTTTTTTTTTCCGGTTTTTGATCCCCCCCCCCCCCCGGGTTTGGATTTCCGCGTGTGTTTGGGGAGAGAGACGAAGCTATGCGCGCGCGCAACCACGCGCGCTTCTGCGGGTGGGCAAGTCCCCCTTAAGGTCACCGGACCGAGGCGCCCCACGCGCTCCGGCCCGCGCCGCGCGAACTGAGGCGCGGGCACACGCGCGCACACACGCACGCGGACACACGCGCGCTCTTCCCACAGAACAAGGAGCCCGGCCGCGCTCCGCGGACCCCACTGCGGTAACTCCATCAGTGACAAACTAATTTGCTAAGAGCGTGCAACGGCGCAACTCGGTTCTGCTCCAAAAAAAATTAACAGGTTAAAAAGAGAAAGGAAGAGAAAAAAAAAACCAAAAACCAAAACAGCCCCGTGAAATATAATGGACGTTATCCCCCGGGAGAACCCCGGGGCCGACACTCCGGTTACAAAATCCACCCCCCCGCCCCCGTCCCAAGCTGCCTGTCCTCCGGGCCCTGCGCCTCTCCGTCGCTGTTTCAAAGTGGAGGGGAAAAAAAATATTAATTGGGTCTGAGAACAACCTAATTTCGGCAGCGAAAGCCGCGCTCCGATGCCTCCAGCCCCAGCGGGGCCGCGCATTGTGCGCTGCTCACCCTCGCTACGGAGGCAGCGAGGAGCAGAACTGGCCCGGAGGAAAAAAAAAAAAAAAAAAAAAGAAAAAAGGGGGAAAAAAGGGAGGGAGGCAGGGGAAAAAAGTGAATTATCAAGCAACTAAGACCCCGACACGACTGGCACGGAGGCGGGGAGCCCTCACGAATCGAGCGCGGGGGGTTACCTGGGTCCTGCTGATGGCCTGCCCGCTGTTCCCAGGGCTCATCGCCGGGTGATTCCTTTGTTGTGCCGCTGCCCAGGCCGGGTTTGCCGCTCCGTACTGGGCGCCCATGTCCTTGCCCATGCCCATGCCCGCCGCTGCCTGCTGGCTTCCCGGGGCGGCCGCCGCTGCCTGGGGCTGGGGCTGCGGCGGCGGCGGGGCGCTGGGGCTGCTGTAGTCGGGGTAGCTGCTGCCGTAGCTCCGCATCATGGGGCTGGGGGACGTGAGCAGCTGGTTCAAGGTAGGGGTGGCCCCGGACGGGTGCTGGTTCTGGCCGGAGAACCGCGCGAAGCCGCCGGCCGCCGCCGCCGCGCCGGCGGCAGCCTTGCCGAGGCCGGCCCCGCCGCCGGGGCCCATCATCATGCCGCCGCCCGGCTGCCGCGGCGAGCTGAGCACCCCGTAGCCCGCCGCGGAGCCCCCGTAGCCGCCGCCGCCTGCCCCGGCGGCCGCCGCCGCCGCCGCCGCCGCCACGGCTCCCGCGCCGCCGCCGCCGCCCGCGCCGCCGCCGCCGCCGGGGCCGCGGCCGTAGCCCGGGTAGTGGTTGTACTGGCTGTTGGGGTAACCTTCGTGGGAGTTTTGCAGGGGGTCCATGCTGTTGGGGGCCGCCGTGGGGTGCATTATCCCCATCCCGGGGCTTTGTTGTCCGCCATGTTGATCAAAGCAAGGCCCGGCGCGGCTCGCCGTAGCGCTGCTGGCAGGGGCAGGGGCAGCGTTGCCATAATAGCTATTGAACTCCGAGACACCCACCGCGGAGGGGCCGCCGCCGCCTCCCCCGCTCCCGCCGCCGCCGCCGCCGAGGCCGCCGCCGCCGCTCCCAGCGCTCGGGGGCGGCTGCTGGGGCTGCTGCTGTCCGCCCAGGGGTCCCAAGCCGGGGTGATCGTAGCGGCCGCCGATGGGCTCGCCCATCTTGCCGGGCATCTCCTCCTCGTCGGCGCCTTTATTCAGCATTTGCTGCGGCTGCTGGGGGGGCTCGGCCTGAGCGCCCAAAACACTGTCTTTTCCTCCATGTTGCTGCTGCTCCATGTCTGCACTGGGCTGAGCAGCGCCGCCACCGCCACCGCCGTTGTTGTTGCTGCCGCTGCCGCCGCCGCCGCCGCCGAGGCTGCTGTTGTTATTCTGCACGGGATGGTGCTGAGGCGGCGGCTGCTGCGGCGGCGGCGGCGGGAATTGATTTAGCTGCTGCTGTAGTGCATGGTGGTGGTGGTGCGGGTGGTGGGCATGGTGGTGGTGGGCATGGTGATGCGGGTGGTGGGCATGGTGGTGGTGGGGCGGCGCGGCGGGGTGATCGCCTCCGACGCTCTTCAGCTTGTGGTTGGGGAGCAGCCCCGTCTCCATGGCCGAGCCCGGGTTGGAGGAGGAGGAGGAGGAAGAAGACGAAGAAGATGAAGATAACGCCGAGGAGCTTCCACCTTCCTTCAGAGCCGGCTCCGAGGAGGAGCCGCCGCCGCCGCTGGCGTTGTTGTTGCTACCGGCGGCAGCGGCGGGAGCCGCGTTATTGGCCATGTTCAGCGGCTCGCTGTGGTGGTGGAGGAGATGGTGATCTACATTATTCACGCTGCTGCTGCTGCTACTGCCGCCGGCCGGACTCCCCTCTCCGACCCCCAGCGCGGGGCCCGGCCCGGGAGCCCCCGCGGCGGCGGCCCCGGCCCCCCCCGCGCCCCGCTCCGGGCCCAGGCCGCCCGGCAGGCTCGGGGCTTTGCCCTTGCTGTTGTTCGCACCCGCCGGAGCCGCTGCGACTTGCGCGGCCATGATCATCGCAACATTGCGAGTCCGGAGAAATTAGTGCTGATAATAGTAACTACCAAAAAAAAAACCAAAAACAAAAATTGAAAAAAAAATCGACCCCCAACCTCAAAAAAGGGGGGCGAGCAGCGGTGGGGGGAGGGAGAGGGGCAGAAAGAGAAGCGGCCGGGGAAGGGACTTGACTGAGGCAAGAGTATCCCCTGCGGACCGCTCCGCACGCACCAAATTACAGAAATTTCCCTCCCCGAGTCCGTGATTGAGATTAGAAATGGTAAGAACGCCTTACGGTCTGTGCCTGTTCCTGCTGTGTGATTTCATGTTGAAAGTTTTTTGTTCAGGTTTAAATGAAACTTTTTTTTTTTTTTTTTTTCCTCCTTTCCTCTCTAACCCGGATATGGGTAAACACACGTCTGCCGGAGCCGCGCTGGCCCAGCATGGCATGAGCGAACGAGCGAGCCAGCGCCGGCAGCCATCGCCCCCTCCGCCCCGATCGCTCCCGCGCACTCGCAAAACGCGGACTGGACTCCACGCGGCCCCGGCTCCCGCTCCCCGCCGCTGGCAGCAGCGCGGCGGGCTGGGGCGGGGAGGGGGGAGGGGGGGGCGGCCCCCTCGGGTGCCCCTGCTCGGAGTCGGGTCCCGCGCGTGGTGCGCGCCGAGGGTCGCGGCCGGCGCGGGGCACCCTGCGGGCTCCGCGGGGGAGGCGGCCAGGCGCCGAACTCAGGCGGGGCCGGGGGGGGGGAGGGTTGCTCCGAGGAGAAGGGTCGAGGCGGGCGCCCCGGGCCGCCTAACGCTGCGGGCGGGGGGGGGTGTCCGGGGCTGGCCCCGGCGCTGCGGGGTCGGGGGTGCCGCCGGCGGCGCTGCCCCGGAGGGAGGCGAGGGGGCAGCCGCCAGCGCGGTGCCCCGTGTCCAGATGTGGTGGAGCAGATGGATCGGTCAGACTCTCGGGGACCGCGCGCTGCCCCCCAGCCCCGCGAGTCGTGCTCAAAAGGCGGCTGGTTGTAGTCCGAGGGCAGGGACACGTTTGCTATGTCACGGAAAAACAAGACGACTTCTTTTTTTTTTTTTTCCCTCCCCCCCCCCCGCGAAGATTTATATTGTGCATGCAGGAGGTTATAAAATTCAGCCTAAAATTCTGCAGCGGTAGCATCTTTGCAGTTGTCCACATTGTCCAGCTGTCTCCAAATCCTAACGGTCATTTGCACTGATGATGCTTTTATATATATGGCTGTTTTCAGTATGTTCTGTGTACTTATTTGCAGATCAACAGGACTTGATCACAGAGAGTGAGGCATTTTCAGTCTCCTAATTTTTTCCCCAAACAATGTAATTTCCAGTACACACAAGACACTCGTGAAAACATAGTAACACAAAACCCGAAATATGGAATCCGAATAACTCTTGCTCCAAATGGAAAGCTGCCGGCGATGACCTACATTTTTGAACCATCTTTCAGAACGGTTTCAAGGTTTTTTTGTAACTAGCTTAATACAAATGATACCCTAGTATAAGAAAAGGTAATAGTCACACACTACGTTCAACTAATAAAAGCATTTGGGAGATCAAATACTTGGCCATGAATATAGCAAACTGGGATATTGGCGAACATTTTCAATATAGTAAGGGTCTAAGCCACGCTGTCTTAAATGAATACGCACTCTGTTAAAGGTAAGCACGTTTTCAAATTTCAAAATGGATAAATAGGAGATTCAATAACGGTAGAGACAAAACGCAGCACATCAAGAAAGATGCTGTCATGAGTAGGTAGGCTTTTTTGAATCCACTGTGAAAACATTAAAGAGCAGAAGCTTCATGCTATAATGTTGAATTACATGCAAAGATTATTGATAAATGCATGAACAGTGTGATTCCAGTGTCTATTAATTTTAGTTCTGTCTGAAAAGTCAGAAATATTCTGATTTCCATTATGGAGCTAGTTTTCAAAGTCTCCGTGCTCGTCAAGTACACCTTGCTAATACTTCTGTTACAATTGTATTTTTCTCTTTCTCTCTCTCTTTCTCTCTCTCTCTCTCTCTTTTTTTTTTTGTACTCTTTGCAAGTGCAAAAATGTTATATGGCTAGTAGGAAAACATAGAGTGGGAAAAAAAATGGTGAGTAATTCTAGTGGGGGGAATCAGGTGCATACCCAAGGGTCATTACAGACTGTAACAACAACAAATTGCAATTCTATGCAAACTGCTAGAAAGGGGTATATCATCTTTGTAGGAGAGAGAATAACAGAACTGTAAGATGAATTCATGCCAAATCATTCATCAGCTTTTGCCAAGAGAATACTACATCTTTGTTAGTGAGCCTTTTTGACATTTTCTCCTGGATTTTCTTCTTTTCTATATTCAAATGCACACTAATTATACACATTAAACCACATAAGTTGATTTTTTGAAGTCTTTCATATTCAAATATAAATATAGATGTCTCCTTGCATGTATTTATTTACATGTGTACTCTAAAATAAAATATAAAATCAATTACGTATTTATACTTTAAGACACTTATATTTAAGCAAAAATACGTATGTCAAAAATCTGATAAGATGTACTGATAGCGCCTCGGCTGCGGATCGCAATACTTCCTGACATGCTCCACAACTCCTCCTGATCAGGAAAATAACCCACAAAGTTTAACACAGATTTACTTTGAAATGTTTTCCCTGGGAAAGAAAAAAAGGATGAGGCTTTAAACTGAAGAGTTTATACTAACTCCTTTCCCTCCCATTTGTTTCAGCAACTCGGCTACAAGATTGGAACTAAGAGGCTATAAAATAGAGGCCCTCAGCACAATGAAATCAGTCTGCTATAAAAGGCAACACATGCCAGTTTTTCCTCCCCAATGGCAGATGCCACACCCTAAAGCAGACAGAAGGCACTGCAGTCTGTGCAAGGGAAGCATAACACAAAGCAACAACGATGGTTCAATTTTTTAGATCGCAAATAATGTTGAAATTCCTTTTGCCATCTTTGCTCAGATGATGAGTGGTAGTGTTTGTTAAATTCAAATGCTCCTTTCCAAAAGCTCTCATTGTATGCATGAATTATGAATTTATTATAATATAATGTAAAAAAGCTCTAATTGCCATGCATATTATCTGCTGCAAAATGATTGCATTGATATTTGATATCGCAAGTGCGCAGTTTCAACTTTACTTCCATTTGCATTGTTTCTTCAATTTAATTATTTTCTATAAACCAAGGTTGTCCAAGCATGGTTTCTTTCTCTTGATTTTTTTTTGGATAAATTATAAAATCTGGTGCTCTGGGATCCCTTTCCAGGACAAACAACGTCATTTTCTAAAGTTACTGTTAGTAATTTGTTTATTCCATTGGCTACGACGTCCGTACAGACCCCCTAGGCCGCTCGTCTGTAGCTCGATCCCATGGAAGTGAGGTGCCTTTCCCAGCAGTACGGCAGCCATCCTTCCATTTGGTCAGAGCAGTAGGTTTTAAATCACACAAAGAGTAACACTAAAGAGAGAGACAGAAAGCAAACGAATATTGTAATAGCTCCGAGGTGTTATTTTACAGGTATTGGGAGAAATCTTTACATTTTTTTGTGAAGTAAAAATCCAGTCAGAGGTTCAAGAGCCTGTTGCATCTGACTTGGGTACCCACAAGAGTCTGAAAAATCCTTGTGTACAAAAAAAACCTTTTTGTTGGGTTCTTGTTGTGCTTTATGTTTAAATCCACTGTGCAGTTTGATGAAACAGTTGTCAAATTCACTGTAATTCTCAATTTTCTTCTTTTAGATTGGCATTAGATTTAATGAGGAAAAAAGAGAGAAGTATGTGGGCTTTTATTAAATTATCACTTGTTTTACTAGTTAAACATCCAATCGAAATCATTCTGAAGTCAGTGCAAATCTTTTAATTGATTTCAATAAGGCATAAATCAGATCACAGAAAAGTAAGCAGCCAGCTCAGAGCTTTAGCTTTATGCTTTAGCTTGGTATTTGGAGCGATAGTAATGGGATTTTGCTTTTAAAAGAACCCTTATGTGGTCAACATATAAATATAACATAGTAGTGTTTTCTTTATTACATAATATTTACATTTCAGTCACAAATGTAATATGTAAACTGTTGCAGTAGATATCCAGCTGATAAGCCAGAATCTGTCAGGTGTAAAGCCTGTAGGTAAGTGTAATAATTTTATTTTAGCTGGTCATAATGAACTTCGAAAAAACACAGTTTATGCCACCAGACTGTGGCCTAAAACATGTAGAGAGCAACACATTCTACCATTTAATTAAAATCCATTCTTTAGCAGCCACTAATCCTGGGCAATTTAATCAATTTCTTCTGGCAATGTGTAAACAAAAGGACTTCAAAACATCACCATCTCCATCTCAAGAATGTCATACACGATTTTATTATGGAAATGCAACATTAGCAAATTTTTTCCTTGCTGGATTTAGACCACTTGAATAGAATGTTTGAATACCTCGATTTTACAAATGCGAATCATCCATTGAAGTCAATAAGATCACTCACTTCCTTAAAGTTAAGCCCTGATTAAGTGCTTCTGTGGACTGAGGCCTCTAGGAAAAACAGCCCTTGAGTCTGTACTTTGGTGAGATAGCAGCCCAACCAATTTTCTAAATCAAAACAAAATCTTCCACTTGGCAGTAAGAGGAGGGGTTGTTGATTTCTGGGTTTACCCACTGGTGAAATCTGAGCCTTTAAAATGAATTACACTAATATTTCTGGGTTCTATGTCGTTGTTTGAGAACATCATTGCATTTTTGAGAAATTTAGGAAAAGGCCAGCCTTCCTTTGAATTAAAAATTTATGGTCCTCTTCATTTATAAATTAGAAAACTTAAATGAGGTTCAGTACAACAGTAATCATAGAGTTCTCTGCCAATGTTTCTTTCCCATTCTCCTGCCTTTTACAAATCTTTTCTTTGCTGGTGTGCAAGGGACACATGGGAAACCAAAAGAAATATTTGCTGTTAGCTACACATTGGTTGGAGGTCCTTCCTATTGTCAGTTGCAGCATGCAGGGTTGACTGATACATCGAAGAAACAAACAAACTGACAATACATGGCTTTCACACTCATAAAATAAATGAGATCAGTACTTCAGCTGTAAACACGCTGGATCTTCCAAGAGAAAAAAAGCCCTAGCTTTCTTTCCTAAACTTTTTCTACAGTATAGTTACACATTTTATATATCACAATGCAAATATTACCTATAGCCTGCGGTATTTATCAACTGCTGTTTCTAGGAACAGATTATTGTGGCCTCCATGTCTTCACCAAGAAAAGTAATTTGCCTGTAGGATATTTTTATGTACAGCCAGAAATGCATGGATTTTAATAGGAGGTGGCACAATATTTTTCCTTTGCAAACTGAATTTCTTTTCTATGACTACAATGTATATGCAATTCTGAATATTTGCAAGGGTGACAAAATTACGATTTTGCCTGATGCACTCTATTTTTGACCCTTTTCTGTAGTATTTGACCATTCACAATCTCTAATGCAGCAGCTCTGAATCTTTTAGCCAGAGCCCCACCTTTCTCCTTTGCTGTAATAGTTTGTAATTCCCTCCTTCCCCCACCTTATCTTCATTCCCCACCCTTTTACACGTACATGCACGTTCGCTCTCTGGGTAACCCCAAATTCTTGCAGCTGCTTTAGCCTCCTGAGGTATAGTCATACTGCATCACTCCTAAGTATCGCTCATACTGTTGCTTTCTCTCCAAATGAATCCTACCCTCCAAGTTCCAACAAAGTTCACCCCAAACAAAGTGCCAATTTCCTTCGGTCCCTCTGCGTAGGGGACACAGAGTGAATGCTCTCAGGGAAGAGAGGGAGGAACTGCAAAGGCTGGAAGAGGATGAGGGAGGAGAGAGGTGGGAGAGGCCAGATGAAATTTTCCTGAGCCTCCGCCATCTCAACCTGGTACATGCTGTGCTTTCCCAAGGGGGCAACTTCCTAGTCTGAGAGCTGTTGCTTTGATATATTTATCCTTTAAGGACTCCTGTAAACTGAAAAGTCCAGTTACTCCCACTTCACTGTCAAGGAAATGAGGCACAAGGGAGGAATGCCGTGGCTGCATGAACATTTCTTTTCAGCTGCAGTGCCAGCTCCAGCAGCTCCAGGTGACTGCCATAACCACCTGGCGTGGACCTTGGGGGTGCTGATGCAATGGTCTGCGCAGCTGCATGGTATGCCAGTAACCCAAGGGGGGGGGAGAAAGAAAACATATTTTTATCCAGATCCTTGCACTGACTCACCCAACGGCCCGACCAGTAGTGCTGGCATAACAGGAAGGGGGAAGAGAAGGGGCAGAGCACACGAGGCCGTTACCCACTTCTTACTGTTTGACCGAAGAGGAGGTTTGGAGGCAGGGGGAGATGAGTATGACCTGTTTAGCCAGCACTACTGCCAAAAGAAACGTATGTCCTAAGATGATAAACAGGTGCTCACCTCCAAAGCCCAGCTGAGCCAGTGAAAAAAGTTACCATCTCCATTTTTTGTCGGCATCACCCCTGCCAGGTATTAATGCTTCTAACATCTGCTGGTACAGTTGCTTGTATGTGTGTTCCCCAACCCTTTTCAGATTAAATGAGCCAGGTTACCAGACTTACTATTGAAACTATCTGCATTAACTCAGACCCATTTGCCTAAATAAGATTAGGATAAAGTGAGCCAACAGATCTGAGGAGAGAGCGGACTCCAGCAGAGGGACAATAAACAACTGGTAGGTGGCAGTAACCTCTTCAATAAGTACAACTTCTTATGTACTGAGTGAGTCCTTAGGCCCTAGATTTTGGTCATGGTGATGTAGAGACAGTTACATGTCAGTGAAGACAGTTCATCCATTTTTATTTTTTTTTTCATGTCTGGCCTAGAGTAGTAAAAGCTCCAGGGTATAGGGTTTACCATTTTTTATTCATTTTACTATTACTGCATCGTGGGGATGTACACTTGTGAAGCATATGCTGAACTGTATGTACGTCTCCAGGGTCCCAGGCTTGTATTAGGACTGCTGGTCCATCCTCTTTGCTCATACAGTGGCTCAACGGAGCCTCTAAGCTGCGAAAGTGGGCTAGCAACTCTTGCCTAAGTGTGTGAGGAGGCAGCTGAAATGCCTGTGATCTCTAGATTTTCAGGGAGAGGTTAACTTGGATGAAGATGCTCCACACACCATCTGGAGAAGGGGCAGCCATGGCTTTGTTCCCAGGTAGCTGGCACAGGAGAAGGCTGCGCTCCTGAGGGGTGCAGTAGCTGTCGGTTACACACACGGTCCCCACGGACGTGTGGAGCTTGCTCCTGTCCTCAGCAAACAGGACATCCCCACCAACTGCCATTTGGGTGCTTCACTTTCACATCCTCTCTGCCACGACATGTCTGATTGTCAAAGCCACAATCAAATCCTCATTATGAGGGCAAAGTATTTCTCAAGAAAAGCATCCCCCATGGCTGGCTCCCTGCTTCAGCTAAGCTAAGAGCTAAACTAACCTAAGAGAAGGGTTTTTTTATATCCTGGATGTAAACTACTTCAAGATATACAGCTCCAAAAAAATCTCATTATATTACTAGTCTAGGGCCTGATCCTGGAAATGCTTACTAATTCATGTAGTACTTGCTCCTGTTAAGCCATGAAACTCAGTGACAGACTTGAGCGGCTACCATGTGGTGAGGATTGGTCTGTTGAAAACATCTGTTTCTTCTTGCTTAAATTTAAAAAGAAATGTTATTAAAATTAGAACGACCATTTTATTAATCCAAAATATCATCTAGTTATTTAACAAAGACTTAACAATGTGAGTCATCTGCATTAACAAATCCAGATGCTATAGTCAGAGGCAGCAAAGACTCAGGGACTGACAATAGGCTTGCTTTGTACGCTAATTAATTTTTTGCTATTTGTTTTTCATTCCAAACAAACCATCCCTAATATTTAATCTCTCTTGGTGGATTTTAGGAAAATTGTAAGTGAACAGAAAAATACCAGGTTCTCTCTCTTTTTTAAAAAGTAATATACAAATACTATTAAGATTTTTCTAATCTTGATTTTGCCTTTTCAGCAGACTTCATTAAAAAAATGAAATGTGTGCATATCTTTTTGCTGTGTTACAGCTGTTGTCTTCTCATCCAGAGGATTGGACAAATGTGGTTTTCATTTAACCACATTTAAATTTAAATTGCCACACCATTCTGTGCTGGGTGTAAACTTACTATGCATATGTCCAAGAAGAAGCAAGCCTAATTTGGGAACCGCTATCCATGGTGATTCTCACCAGCTAGAAATCAGGGACTGCACTCATTCTAGGAAAGGCCATGAAATGTAAAATCGACAAAATCATCTTGTCCTTGTTGCTCTTCACTGAAGGGCTGGTCCCACTGAATGGGAATTTTCAAAGTACCTTGTGACAGGAGAATTAAAGTTCAGCAGGAGCAAAGTGAGGCCAGTACTAAACACTTTGCCGATTTAATTTCAATACATATCATTTTTATACAGGGATCTTATTTGCACAGCTCAATGGAGTCATGTATTTGAAGAGCACTGCTGATTAATTAGGTTGGTTCAGTATAAATTAATTAGGTGGTCTCTATTTTATGTCTGTTTTGAAGTTTACTATTGTGAACTTCACCCCATTCATTGCTTCATCCTGTTTAAAAAGACTTATTACTAACTTTACTTGGGCAGGAAAGGGAATCATTAAAAGCACTATGCAAGCCTCTTGAGTATGGTGGGTTCTGTTACAGATGTATAAATCCAGCTCATTACTCAGCTAAGGGGAACCGACTTTCTAGGTAGGTTTTGAAAATAGAGGGACCATGAGTTGGCAGGTGTGAAAACTGCAGTTTTTATGGACCAGACCTGAACCCAAGTTCTCTGTTCCTGGGGTGATGTCCATACCAGCTTTAAAAGTAATCTGCCTCTTTTCATAAGTATATTGTGTATTTTGCTCCTATTTTCTCAAAAGACTGCAGAAACAACTGATTTCAATTATTTGGAATATTTATCTCAACCTTCAGTAAAACCAAATTTGTGTTTCACTTAGAAATACAACAAAGGTGGAACATGCTAGACTTCCCTTTTTGCTTCTTTACTTCCAGTTCAGGAGTTCCTTTATTCAGTCTGATGCTAAATCTACTTGTATTAGAGAATCCTTTTTATCTGAGCAAATCTTATTCCTTAGCAATGAATCTCAGAACATTGTGGGGTGATTGTATAAAGCCATTGCTTTTTCTTTATTGCCCACTAAAGAAACATTTATGATTAAATGGGAAAGGGAACTATCTCATTCTCTTGAGCTGGAGATATTGGACTCAATAATGTCCTTCATACGTGTATGCTCTATTTCAGCTAACCTGTTAGAATTGCAATATAAAATTGTAAATCAATGGCATCAAACACCTGTGAAGATGAGTAAGATTGCAAGCCATTTCTCAGATAGATTTGGAGAAACAGCTCCCAGCCAAGAACTCTTTTACATGTTCTACAGGGTCTGTCCTAAATTACCCCAATAAAGTCACTTGTTATACATCATATTGAGAAAATTGCCAGCTGTCTGATGTCAAGTACTCAGGAACACTATACATAGGGACACTTGGACTTTGAGGTATGTGACAGACAACTGGATGTTAATAAAAATCGAGTTACAGGCTATTCAGCTGGTTATTTGCAGAGCTAAAAATTCAGACTCTTCTTTAATAATGAAAGTGGATCCTTAGGAATTTGTTCAAATCTGTTCTGTTTAGCTATAACTGCAGAAAATGCACACTTCTCTATACAAGGTGTTCCTTTATTGATTACTTCAGTGCAGGTAGGAATAGTTAAACCCAGCTACTCCTAAACACTTTATGGGATAGAAAGAATGAAAGCAAGGAGGAATTTTGTTTGTTTTTCTTGTCTTTCTGTAATCACAATGGTATCTCTTTTAAGCTTGTCATCTTCTGCTTGGCTGATTCTCTTGTAAGGGCTTTAATAATATGAATTTAATAAGAAGTGTACCTTTGTACCTACAACTATACATCAGTCAAAACCCTTACTCTCTCTATTTTGGAATAAACTTACTAAGATTTCTATATGTGAAATATCCCCAGACCTAACAAATGCAGAGTTGTTATTGCCCAGGCATGCTTTTTACCCTTGCAGAGCATGGAGATCAGTGCAGTATAAACACTTGGCCACCAGAAAATATAAAATAAAAAAATATGCCACCCAGCTGATGGTATTTCAACCCTGCTCACAGAGCTGACAGTACCCACTGAGTACGATTCTGTCACAAGGGTGTTCTCCCACTCCCGGCAGAGGACACCAGAAGATGGGGGGGATACGTCTTAGTGCATCAACCTGATGGTTTATGCTGCGCTGGAAGGGTGATGGCAGGTCTGCTGCTGGAAAACAGATTACAGTGTTACCTTGAAGAATGCAGCTAGGACGAGTCAAAGAATGATCAAGAAAAGGATCAGAGAGAGGAGGAACTCCAAGGAGAGGTACTCGCAGAGAAGAGGGCGTCACAGGGGTCAAAACATCTTATTATGGCTCTGGATTCAGTAATGTGAGGCAAAAGTTATAAGCTAGTAAGGAAAATGGTGACTTCTTCACTTGGTATCTTTGACTTAAAAATGGGTTCTAGAAGGTGCTTGCTCATCTGTGAATCATGAGGGTTAATTACATAAAATTGCTTGACCTATGTTATACTTAAGGTTGTATGACCTAAAGGTATCTTCTGACCTTAAATTTTATGAATCTGCATTAAGTAGCTGTAAGGAAAGAATGGCAGAATAGGATGTTGTTTCACTGATTTGAATTACAACATGTATTTGCATCTTCATTTGCATTTACCGTCTTAAGAGTAACTGTACTGAATGCAGTTGTGGGATGGAGTTGTCACTGTGAGCTGAAAAGAGGTGAACGTGTGTTCTGAGAGACCAAGATCACATTTACACGACTGACATCTACTAGCATAGCTGTAAAGAGATGCCAGCCCTGACAGGCATAGCTGTGTCAACAGAAGCCTCAGGTAGAGATGCAGTTGTACCAGTAAAACTGTATTTTTGCCAATAATATTTTATGCCAGTGGTGGGAGACGGTTTTATTCTACTAGCAGAAAATACTATTTTGTTAGTACAGATACATCTACACTAAACTACTTAGGATTTAGTATTCACAGCAAAGCACTACCCTGAATGATTCCTAAACCAATCAATTTTGTTGGTGCTGCTGGAGAAAGGGCATGCAACTGGCCCTGGCAACTGTCAGCTTTTTGGTACCATGTATGACAGCATTTAATAAGGGGAGAGTGCAGGGAGAGTTTCAGGAGAAGTCCAGGCTGAATCTGTTGGCCAAATAGTTTTGTCAGGGAGGAGTGTGAAAAGATCAGGCTGAACAAAGGTGGAATAAACAGTGAGTAATGAAAAATTTCTTTTTCTAAAACAGTTTCTGTCATTTGAAGCAAAGGTTTAACAATACTGGCAAAAATGACACTGGAATAAATTGCACTGACCCCATGGTTTTAGTAATTACAGCTATACTGGAAAATTCTTTGTGGTGTAAACTAGCTCTCAGAAAAGGACCCTAGGGGAAAGGGTGAAGGGTGGTAACAGTTAGCACTCCATCCAGGAGCAGGGAATGAGGAGGGAATATAACTACTTTGGTCTGTAAGAATAGGCCAGATGGGCCAGCCCTCATCAGACTGTGTGACCCACTCTCAAGCCTTGCCTGTGCAAAGTGTGGGTGTTACTCTTTATTCAGCAGTGCTCACGGCCTCCATTTCCAGGGAGTTCCTAGGACATGGGTGTGCACGGCTTTAGCATCAGCCTGGCAGATGCAGTCTCCACTGAGCTGGTGCTCAATAGTGCAATTCTTGCTTTTCACAGTTCATGTCTAGGTGCTGCGTATTTTGGAAGGGCATGACCACTAATCAACCTTTACTCCACCTTAATAAAGTTTTGCAGTATTCCATGTCCAAACTTCCCCCCCAATAAACTTCTTGAAGCCTTCCAGTACTCTGGTGCAGCTTTTCTCCTTCACTACTTCTGCAGCTTTAGTAATGCTTCTTCTGGTCAAAATGGCGACAGGCTGCATGGTAGAGCTTTCACTGCATCTGTACCACTCACACCTCAGCCATTCTCCTCACTGAGGAACAGGACTCGTAGGCTGAACCTCAGGGCATTCAGAAACAATTTGGAGGCGATTGTGGAAACCGTTGTTGGGATTGTGTTTTCAAGTGAGTGCGTGTGGGGAGCTAGGGGTGAGGCTTTGGGGGAAGCAAAGCGCCCTGGCTGCTCTGACTGCTTCTTGTCTCTCTCCCTCTTGCACTGTTGCGCCATTGGTGCCTCGCAGTGCTGTTCACAGTGCTCACCCACCGCAGGGCTTTTGTTCTCGTTTCCAGCATCGCAGCTCTGACTCTTCCTTCACCCATCCCACCACCGCTCCCGTTTGCTCTGACCCCTGCTGCAGCAGCTGCTAGTCTCACACGCGCATGTGCTGACATCCCACACAGGACTGTGTGGTGCTTCCTTTCACTCCTCCCCTGGGAAAACATGGAGGACTGGCAGTGAGGCGGGAAGATGAGGGAGCTGGGAGGAGTGCAGGCACACCTCAGGGCAGGCACAGCTAGAGGCTGGGAGAAGCAGAGGAATGGAAAAAAGATTACAACCTCTGCTCCAAGGTTGCGCTTCGCGCCTTGGAAAGGACGGCACTGGCACATGGGAGGGTCAGAGAAGACTGAAGCGGCCTGTTCCTGGGAGGGTCAGAGAAGACTGAAGTGGCCTGTTCCTCTCCACAAGGTGTTCAAAACCACATGAGCACCCCAAGGAGATGAACACAGCCAGGAACAGGAGCCTGGGGAATGGTGAATCGCTCTCTTCACTTCAGTCACTGCATGTTCTCGCTTGCCCTTTCCGGGGGATTTGGGCCCACACAGGTGGGGAGAAGGGCTCAGCTGCCAGTGGAGGCAGGAGCAGCACATATCCTAATTCGCTCCCATGAAGAGGCTGGTGTGGAGCCAGCCATGGTGGTGATGGAGGCCTGCAGCTGGTTGCGTTCAGTGCTGCTGCGTGCCACTGACCTTCTTCACCCAGCCCAGGGAAGGGAGATGCCGCTTGGCTTGGCTTGACTTAGCTCGGCTCGGCCAGCACAGATGAGAGCGGGGCAAGGTGTGCACCAACAGCCCACCCTGAGCCGGAGGTCGTTCAAGGGCCCAGCGTGAACTCCAGTGTGCCTCAGGCAGGGCCAAAGCTTTGGCATGAACGCGGGAGATGCCTGACAGGGCGGCACCAGGCGACTCCTTGGGCAGGCAGCCTCCGGCTTGGACAGCAAGCACTACGCAGCCCCTCGCCGAGGCACCGGGGCTGGGAACAAGTTCTGGGGCATTCGCAAGAATCTCTTTTAGAGGTGAAACCGCCGCTCACACAGAGCTGTGTTTGCTTTTGCCTGGCATACAAGAGGGAGATTAAAAAGCCACCATGGCTGAAACAGTGAATTCAAGTATCACTTAGGCTCATGTGTTGCAAATTTGCTCCACAAAAAATGTCATTTTAACACAAAGATTTTGGGAGTGTGGACAACATAGATCCCAGACTGTCATAATACACTTAATATGTGAAGAAGTATTTATATGGAATCCTAAGTTATATCCTAAGTAAATAAGCATGCATCTTTAAATTCATTCAATCCAGCGCGATACAACTGCCCTGGATCTAGTGCTATTTATAATGAGCCCAGAACACTTTATAAAACCAACAAATTAACCGGAACAACTGCCGTGCCAGCTACAGGAGCTGACAGGGCAGGCGGCCGCGGAGCGGCGCTGCTCTGCCGAGCGCCATCTTGTGGCCGCCCGCCTGACGGGCCTGGTGGCGCCCCGTGCCCCGCGGAGGTAGGGGCCGCGGTGCCTGCCGGGAGCGGCAGCCATGTCGCGCACCACAGGCTGTGGGAAGGGCTAGGAGCGGCCTCCCCACCGGCTCCTCCCCCTTGTCCCCGTCCCTCCTTCATTCTTTCCTGACACATGCCAGTCCTACTGTAATCAGACTAGATAAGAGCTAAAGCATTTCATGGGTGCTAGATGTTTACCTTCTTTTCATGTTTGGAGCGTGTTATGCCAGATCATCTGCTGCTGCCAGGCAGCCCGGTGCGGCCAGAGCTGCCGGGATGTGTAATGCCTTATGCCACCGGCTGATCTGGTAACTCTGGCTGCCAGGGTTGATGTTTTTGGGGCAACGTTTTCCCCCGTACCTGTGCATGCACCTCTTGTTCTACTCAGAAGTAAGTGTTTTTCTAAAAGATAGCCCATTTCAGTTCCACATCATGGGACTTGGCAAACCTATTATCTGTAGAGAAACGCTTGTAGGAGTAGGAGTTAGTATAAATCACACAGTTACTCTGAAGGAGTATAAATGGAGAAAACAGCAAAAGACTTAAAATTTTTATTTGGGTACAAAGAGCACAGAAGTGAAATTTTCAAAGGGTTACAAATATCAATGGAAAATCATTAGAGGGATTAAACAAGAGTATTGGGTTTATCATACCTTGAATGCAAGACCCTTACTAATCTATAAGTGTTCTCAGAATATTGTGCGGCCCTGTGAAAAGGCAACCATTTTCTCCCTAGATCTGGAAGGGCTGTGGTGTATCTTTGCTCCGTTTCCCATTTGCTGGGCGTTGTTTGCTTCCTGATGCAGGTCTTGGGAGCAGGCAAGGAAGAGGTCATGATACCACCGCTCCACAGAGCAGTGTTGTCCCATGTTGACAGTGTTGTATGAAGTTAGTTGTAAAGTTACGATGCCAGTCTTGACAGGTGCTGCTTTCATAGCAACCCAGTGTTCTGCAGTCTTTTGAGAAATTAAATATATTAAATTAAAAAAAAAAAAAAAGTAAGTTTCCATGTGTGTAGTGACAAGGTTAGAAATGCTACTGAAGTACACCCCTCAATGGCTGGAATGCTAGAATACCCAGAAAGCCATTGTTTGCTTTTCAGTCCCATAATTAGGATAATATTGGACTGGGGAAGGGGTCTGACTTCTGATTTTGTAATTCCTGGGGTTTGTTATACTACTTGACACTGGACTGTATCCTAGTGTAGTAGTTCTGTGTGTGCACAGGAGTGTCATGCAAGTTAGAACACGCTGCTGCTCACAGTGGTGTGAGGCTCCTGGCTACCTGATGATAGTATCTTCCCTCACAGGACATGGCACAACAGCCCCTCCAGTGTCCAGACTTCTGAAGCCGGGAGCCACTGCCTGTCATGGACACTTGTCTCAAATCACCAGGGCTCACACTTCTGTCCTTGCTTTGTGCCATTCACAAAATGCCCATGTGCTGTTCCTTCCCTCCTGTAGGCTGCTGACCCCTAAAGTAACAGATTTGCAAAGTGTTTTTTTATCTTCTACATTGGACCTCTCAGATACAGTCTAATTGAGAACAACAAGTGGGCTTACTGGTTTTATGTGGTCCTCTGTAGGTACATCTACATGTATGGAAGAACCAAGACTTCTGAGTATCTCACTTCCCAATAGAAAAGAAATATTTTGGTTTATGTCTTAGAAAGAAATTTCCTACATCTATAGAAGAGCTCTATACTACTCTGACTAGAGAACAGGGCTTTCTCTCCTGGGTTTTATAAAATGTACTCAAAATGGGGGCCAGAGAGAAAATCAATGATCAGAGACACTATATGCTGATTTACAGATAGATTAGAGATATAAATATTACAACCAATATGGATGTTTATGCATTGTATGTACTGTCTGTAGTGCCTTCATCTTATCCAGAAGCCTAAATCACATCAGAGATTCCTGAGCATTCAAAAATAGGAAAAGTTACATAACTGATGAAGAATAGAAAGATTCTGAGGACTATAACTGCCTTCTTCAGTGTGTATCAAACCCATGATTGTAGAGAATGGAAAAACAAGTGCATGGAGTTCAAGCTTTTTCTCCTTTGTAAAAACAAGAGCAACCTGAAAGATGGTGTAAGTTTTATAATTCAAATGGCTCAAGTGCCTTTCTTTAGGAGTTGGAGGAAAGAACATCTTATCCATACTGCTACCACTTACATGCATTTAAAAATAGACAACACAAAGACTCTGTATATTCCTGATGTGTCTTGCACAGTGAATACAACTTTGATGGTTTATGCCGTGTCCAAAACAAAGAGGGTTCCTGTACCTTCTGCTATAACAAAAGGTTTTGTCTGAACTGAGTGTACTTGAAAAGGAGAGGGGCAAAAGCATAACTGAAACCGAGCCATATTGTTCCCCCCTACTCTAATTCAGCTGAAAGAATATCAATTCCCAGCTGAAATCTTGAGACAATCAAAAATGGATCCTTCAGTAAGACTGGATTTTTCAGAGATACAGTATGTGAGGAGGAATATTTTCCCCAATATTTTGTTTGTGCAGTGTCTTTTTATGTGGCTACCGTGTAGATAACAGCAGGGAATTCCACTTAAGTAGATCCTTAATGGATTTAACTAATGGTTTCTTTGTGATGCTTTCAGACAGTTCTCCTGTAATGTGGATCCTCTAAATATTTAAATCCACCATTGAAGCATTTAATAGGAAGAAAGTCTCCTACCACTAGAATGAAGAAAAGGCTTTCAGCTGGAAACAGTACCAAACGAAAATCTGATTTGTACAACTGCATCAAGAATCTAAGCCCACTTACTCTCTGAGGCAGCTGATACAACAAGGACCTGGGGTGCCAGGTAAACAACAAGCAGTCATTTGTATATTGAGACAATCTCTGTCCTTTCCTGTTTCTCTATATCCTCCATATTTTTGAGGGCTGTTTGTAGTGATTAATGGTTTGAGTGAACAATAAAACTGGTAAATTAATATTGCTACTTACTGTCGGTACAGGGTAACTGCCTAACCCGGGGCCTTCTGGAATCTTGAAAATAATGGATGGGTTAACCTGGGATGCTCCTCCTTGTTTCAAGTCTTTCTTCTGACACTGTCTCAAAGTAATCTTTCTTACTGTTGTATCCATTATCCTCTTATTTTATTCTCTTTACAAGTGGAGCCTGGTGTTTCTCCAGTTCCATAAAATATTTGAGCTGGAAGGAAAAACCTTTTAGAAATCTACTTATTGTGTTGTCAAGACCTAATTTTTTCTCTCATGTCTTTTGCTTGGGAGGAACAGTCACTTCAGAAACTAACACTGCTCTTTAAGCTGTCTGCTTAGCCCTGGATTTTACCATGTTTCCCTTGCACAAAGAACAAAATCTACTGTTTTCAATCTAGATTGTTTCTGAAAATGAGAAATAATAGAAAAATAAAGGCTCCCTGTAGCTTGCATTCAATGGAACAAAAACAGAGCTGCAATTGCCCCAGAGCTGCTTTTCTGGTATATAAGATACATCCCCTACCTTTTGAATACATAGGACAACTCAAAAAGAATAAATATCACTCTCAGCTAAATACATCTGTTTATTCTTCTCTGCACAGTTTGGGCAAGGAAGTTTATTTCTGTAGATGATATTAATAAATTTATAGAAATGTTCTGCAATCAATTCACAATCCATATTGTCTAAATCCATCAGTCTAGCCCCTAAACATAAACACTTTTTAAATTTTACTCTCTGATCTTTCTGTGATACAATGAATTTCTGCATTTCAGTCACTTGGTATTACTACATATATAAGCATGTAAAACCATTCTGAATTCCTTTGTGCACAACCATGGTATAAATAATACACGATATAAGCAGTGAAGTTTCTCACTTGCTATGGAAACTGGCCATCCAGAAAGTGCACGCTGGACCAACTTACCCAAAATGGCACCCTTGTTTGGCTGTAATGGGAAGGTTCTCTAATAAAATGAGCATGTACTTTGATTTTTCTTGTTGTTGCATCTCCATGCCGTTAGGCATAATGCAGAACTATCAGCATGTTCCTCTCACGCTTGTACTTTATGTTGCATGGATACACTCAAGGGCTCAAATTAAAGGCCTTCTTGCTATCCTGCCTGCTGCCAGAAATGGAGTGCCTGTTTTTAAACCAAGTGCCTGATTCTTTGTTACTCTGTATCTCCTGCAGTTATGTAAACCAAAGAGAGTCAATGGCAAATGGCTGTTGGATATTAACATCTGTGTAAATCAGTGCAGATGCTGAACTGATAGCATTTTATATCCCCTTGCAGAGCAGAATATGACTACCCTAAGTTAAAAATGGGGTGACATTTATTTCGGGTGAAAGCAAGCAGTAATGAGTGAGTACATAGGAAATACTGTTACTTAGAACCACTCAAACTTTTTATCCAGATGCCCGTGTGTGTTATTTACATAGTGGTTAAAAAGCAGAGAATACAAGTATTAAATTCTCGATAAAGGCCACTTAGGCACCTAACTCCCATTTGTGCCTTTGAAAACCTCCTGTTCTTATCTATTTTTTTTAATGTGTTTACTTTCGAAGATGTTGCCTTTTTTATCCATGAGAGCAAGGAAAGAATATAGTACTAGTTTGACTCGGTACAGGAGCAAATGCCTCCAAAAATAGTGTGATTTTTTTTTTTTTTACAGAGGCCCATCCGTGAATTGCTGCTTTGTGCTGACCCACAATTTATGCAGCTTTTGCCCAAGTCTATCAGACGAAGCTCTTTAAATGGCTTAAAAATAGTTTGTGTTATAGGCATTCAGTCAAATTAGTCACTTAGTCAAATCATCCTTTCAACTGGTGCTTTCAGCAAATGGTTAAAACAGCATTTGAGGAAGGACCAGGTGTATGATCTAATGCCTGAAAGCAGCTCATGCTCAGTGACATAATCCTAAGAATAAATGTATTGTAAGTGTACGACCAAACACAAGAGAATATCTGTCATCAAGTAGCTGGAAGTGCCACATGTTTTTTGTATCACTGCGCTTCAGCTGGAGCCACTGAGACTTGTGTAGCACTTTCAGCTCCTTCTAAGAAAAATACCACCTACTGCTTCAGCACTTCCTGGATCCAGGGCAGATACTTTTAAGAAATCCTTAACTAGCAGAAGTAAAATCCTGCTACGTATCTTTTCTTGTAGATGGAAGAAACTAAAAATTCACAGAATTTTAAATATACAGCTTCTCATGGCATATATTCAGTGTGTTGTGAGACAGTGCCTCTCGCCATGTTGCGGCAGTATAGCTAAACAGACGGAGGAGGACACTGAGAGTCCTGTGTACAGGGATCAAAGTCTGGGTCCATCAGTGGCATACATCATACCAGATTAATCACTTGGCCTCTTTATGCCCTGATTCTACCAGTGTATCAGGATAATATATAATACAGACATTTGGAAGAAAAAAGCTTGGAAGAAAGGAACTATACTATTACAATTACTATTACAGTTGCAGTTGTGCTCTCAGAACTCATGATCAATAATACATCACTCATTTAAAGATTATTCCAGATTTCTCCAAGTATACCTCTTGGACTAGCCCTCATTCTTCATCTCTACTTCTGTCTTCACTGTGAATGTGTACAGCTCTGTCATAACTGTCTTTACAGGTAACTTTAAACTAGACTCATTGTCCTTGCCTTCCTGGTTGTTCTTGCTAATCAGAGCTTGTGCTAGAGTTCCTTGCTTGTTGATATTTTTCTTTTCCTGGAGAATGGTGTGTCTCCATTTACAGTTTAAAAACTAGCACTTAAATGGAGTGTTAAATCACTTCTGGAAACTGGGCCTAAAATAAACAGTTATACTCTATGAAAAGCTGCATCAACCTTTTGACCCTGCTCTTGCCTCTTTTCAGAGGCATGTTAGGAACAGCTGTGTATACAAATTGAATGTACTCTCTATCTTCAAACCCTTTACTAGGACCCATCCTAGTATTTGAGTGCTCATTTCAACTCAATGACTGTTCAAATCCATCCTCTCCTGCTAACCCTGCAACTAACTTCTCAGCTTTCCTCCCTCAGTTTCCTGCCTCTCCCGCAGCCATTACCACTGCAGTCTGCAGGTGCTCCCTCTGCCTCTCCTGCACATCACTCCACAAGCATTCTGCATTACTCCTTTTACTGGTGAGCCCTCTGACCTTCTGTAACTTCCCCTGTTCAGCTGACTTGCTGTTAGCCAGCTAATTTTCCCAAATAGTAAAAAAAAATTCAAGGTAATTACACTGTTGTATTAAAATTGGAGAATTAAACATTGGACAATGATGAACCAGAGCTCATCTCAGCATGGATTTTGCCATTTCTAGGGAGGAGTGCTTCATTTCTCACAAGTACTGGGCAATGACACTTTTTAGAAAAGTAAACATCCTTAATTTTTCATTATGGAAAAAAAAAAAAGGAAGGACATTAACTGTAATAAATTGAAAATAAGAATGCAGAATGGAAGCTGTTCTGTGGCCAGAGCAGCAATTGTGAATCTGGCTCATTCAGCAGTCACCTCTTCTGGCAGCAGATGACCACTGCTCCTGGATAATTTATGCTTGCAGAGCTAGAGAGGACTGGGAGGCCTCATCTTGCACCAGCCAGACCCACAATCTCAACCTAGTTCCAGAGTAAAGGGGGGAGAAAAAAGAAGGGTGAAGGAATTTTTCTGCAGTCTTTCTGCCAGTAAGGGAAGAAAAGTGGAAACAGGTGAATCCTCACAGCAGCAGATAGAGATGGGTCTTTCCACTTCTGCCCTGATACAGCAGTTGGATCCATGCCTAGGATGTTCACTGGGGAACCTTTCTTGTAGCCTCCCGATCTGGGGGGTGGCAGACAGTCTCACAGAGTGTTTTGTCATCCAGGAGTGAAGGCACTGTTTTAGCAGAGCTCTCAATGGCTTAGACAGGGAGGCAGGGGTAAGAAAAGAGATCTTTCACACCGTCTTTATTTCTCTTGATGTGGAGTTCATATCCTGGTGCATTTCCATGTGTATGTTCCTTAATGTCAGTGGAATTAGTGCCAGGGAAGGAGCAGCAGCAGGTCCTGCAGGCATGGTCGCAGGACAAGGAAGAGATCTCCCAGGAGCCTCCTGAATTTGTGAAGGCAGTGGAACAGTAGAGCTGAAAAGGAATACTAAATGTGAAATAGGGGGGTGGGATGTTTCAGCTCATCAGTGATTGTTAAAAATAACTACTACTCTGTGAGTGTAAACAGCACTGAGTATGCCGTGCTTAAAATGAGATTGAGCAAGATGCTTCTTCACAATCCAGTTATTACACATGGTCATCTACAATCACTGCTTTTTAGACTGTGGCTTTCAAAGTGTGTGAAAAACACTTTATACTCCTGTGTGTGTCTAAGTTGATTTCACACAGTCCAGCCCAGTCGCCATGTGCAATCATTTAGTGATTATTTTGCATGCTTTTCTAATGTAAGACTCTTTGAGCAATGGCAGGTATTTAATTGATTGCTCTTTTTGTAAAGTATCAGCATTCAGCCAGTAATCAATTTATTACCAAATGTTGCTTGGAATGAGCAGCTTTCTCCCTGACAGTAATCTCATCGGTTGTGAAAAGATATGATCAGGTGACAATGAGACCTTCTCAATAACACTACAGTAAATAACACTCAATAAGAATAAAGAGTCCTGAGTAAAAAAAAATTCCATTTTCTATTAACAAAGTCCTTGGCAATTGGCAGCCAGTGCAACAGTGGCAATACTGCAGACACTGCTGGAGAAGTGAGAGATTGTTGTCCGAAACAAGTTAGTAGGAAGCTCAGTTTAACTGAGCTTTCTACATATACTCATTTTTCACTGTTAGCTCTGACAACCTTTTCTGGGGTGTATGTCCCCCATAAAAAGCTTCTCTCTCTTTGTTGCTCTGAAACTGTCAGGTAAAACTTAATCCATGGTATCTGTTAAGGCAACTATATCAAACTTACTTCCATGATACCTAATGTACTTTAACAATTATGCAGAGATGTACATCTTTTTCATCTTTTTTTTTTTTTTTACATTTATATCTTGCACTTAGCATTGCATTTGTTTATTTATTGTATTATATTGCTCTTGTGTCTATTGGACAAAAAGTGGTCTCATGGGAGGAAGATCTGTGACTGTTCCAGTGTTTTCAAAAAGGAGATATTTCCATATTCAGCTTTCCGCTTTCTGTACTGACACCTCTCACTCTTGTTGCAGACAGTTGTTTTAGAGAGGTGCTTTGAGAAGTCATGTTAGTGTAGGCTGAAGAGATTCCTAACTGTCTCTGAGCTGTCCCACAAAAATAGCTGAGAATCTTAAAAATCCTTAAACATAGTGGCTTCAGAAGATACATGATCTCTAGTCTGTAGTGTAAGAACTGTGTTTTGCATGACAGAAGCTTTCAAAGTCTCCTTCCCTGATGCATACAATCCTTGGAAGCCACAAACACATGGCCGTACCATGTCCAAGACACAATGTCATCATGCCCAAGACTGGGTGCTTCTCAACAGGTCAAGTCAGGGTGTTACTTCAGTGCTTTGTTCAATTGGCTTCAGACTTCACATGTTGATTTGAAATAAATTAATTTGTCACAAGTGCTGGAGGACTCTAAGATAATCTCCATCACACTGGTACGTTAGCCTCTGCCTGAGTATGCAGATGATCTGAGATAATAATTCAAAGTATTAAGAACTTCCATATTTTTATCAGTTATCATAATCATGACCAGTTAAGCATTAAGTCTGACATTTTAAGTCTCTCAGTCATTAAGTATTACTTCTTATGGTAAAACCACTGAAGAACAAAGATTAAATTGTGAAGACCTGCACTGCCTACAGTGAGTGGCCTATGTTGTGTCATGGATAGGCACGAATGGCTATTTAAGATACCAGAGAAGGCTGAGACAGGACCATACTGTATTTTCCTCCACTAGGTCCCAGCTAACAAGTAACCTCAGGAAAGAAAAATGTCCTTGATCTATCAGTTTTTAAATCAACCGTCACACTCAGGACAGGTACTTTCCCAAAACTCAGCCACATCTATGAAATAATATGCGCAATACTATTTTTAAAAGAAGAAAAAATAGTTTCATTTGCATTTCTGCAGACTTAAAATGGCTAAAGAAATTTTCCCAAGATTTAAAAGAAGTTGCCTTTGGCCACAAAATGTGAATGGAGAGTTGTAACCCCAAGGTGATATTTTCAACAAGATCTTATCAAACAGGGAGCTATCATGAAATTTCTTTCCTCATCTTATCTTTTACCAATGGATGATAGGTTTTCCTTTCACCCTCTGTATGATGCCTTCCACAATTGCATCTGAGTCCATCATTAAATTCCTGATTGCTAATTAATACAAGTTATTATTTATTGTTATTATTAAATAAGGGCAGGGCTGCCTTCAACTGTCTGGAGGGTCTGCCATTATATCTGCTCTGTGTATTGCTACTACAGTGGAACTGAATACGCCTCAGCTTCATGCAGATGCACTGTGTCAGAAAACATCTGCTAGCTGCTGATTTTATGCATATTACAGAGACTTTATGTGCTGTTAAATGGACCACTTTTTCATTCCAAACCATAATTTTCCATGTGGCATCATTTGATCTGTCCTCACTCCAACATTTGGTTTGATCAACTCATTTCTTCCTACCCAATATCTGTGTTGTAACTTCCTCTATGGCTCTGTATATGTGTGTGTCCTGTCTGTGAATGGAAATTACTACAGTGCTCCTGTCATGATAATATGGTGGCAGGGCAAACCATGTCATTTTAATCAATATATTTTATTTCCATTAGCTTCTTTCATCACTGAGCTTTAGTCTAGACAACTTAGGTCTCAGAATGGCAACTGCTACCCAGCTACATAGTAGCATACCATGATCAAATGTACTTTTTCAGAAATACCAAGGATACTTAACTGGGTACCAGGTTTAGAGCTTAAATGCAGCTGATGAGGAAAAGCATGTCCTTCACACAGAACTTCCCTGTGTCTATACACCAGATTTCAGAATGGAAGAGGCAGAGGGGCAGCTCATACGGGTCACTGCCCTTTGGGGACACATCCATCTGAGCCCTGCTGTTACCCTCCTGAGAGTCAAGCTGCAGGGCCATGGCAGCAGAGGGTGCAGGAGGCAGAAGCTGGAAAGGGCTCAAAAGGGGGCAGTTCCTTCTGGAGATGGGACACGCTTTGCTATAAATTGTTTTGCTTTGGTTTTCTTGTACTGTTTAACTTTATATCACCTACCCTCCACTGATAATGATGCATGCTGCAATGCTGTCATTCCCCCATGGTTAAACTTGAAATGACTGCAGAGAGAGTTACCTTGTAGAGGCAGGCTGTTCATGACTGCTCTGCATGGGCTGTGGAATTATGACTCTTTGCCTGTCCATTCCTAGTTCTTGAAACAACAAATCTGTTCTGTACCTGTTGAATCACAACTTGGGATTACTACAGCTCTAATTACAACAGAGAAGACAGTACTTCTTTGGTAACCTTTGGTCATGGTGATATTTCTAGAGGCTACAAAGAGAAAGATGTCAAGTTTGAGTAACACCTACCAACCATTTCTTATACATGTAAGTATAGGGAGGAGGGGCACATACTACTGGGAAAACATTTTTGCCAAATAAAACATCACACAATCCTTCTTGGCGTGCAGAGAAATCCATTGTTACATTAAAAAAAAAGCATAGATTTTGCCTATTTAGTGATTCTGACAAGTTTGAATAAATATGGTTTATTAATAATAACAATAAAAATGCACATTTAGATAGCTCTTTTAATCTCCAAAGCACTTTATAAATACTAGTTTGTTAACTAATCCTTGCAACATCCTTGTGAGGTGGAGAATTATATTAGACGTATATAATGGTGTGCAGTGCACCGATTTCCAGTAACTTTTTAACAATGCACTGAGGTCTGATATATGACCTGTATCTCTATATATCTGGAATATCATACACTGACATAAATGCACCTAAAATCAGTAATTTCTTATATGAAAACAGAATAGATATATCACTTATGTGTGTATAATTCTCTTCCAAACCATTTTCTCAAAAAATTATCATTATCATTTAGTTGTGCTTGAGGTAACATTCAGGGAACCCAGCAGTAATGGTGTTAGGGATACTGGGCTGCAAGGGACTAAGGTCATTTAAATGTGTGAGTGAAAAAGGCTGGTTCCTATCCCAGATATTTTGCAGCAGAAGTATACAGTGAGACAACAGATGGATACAACAAAGAGACAGAGACATCACGAGGTTACAGTGAGAGGATTACAATTACTATAAGAAGTGGTGGTCATAGCACACCAGCTGTTTAACCATTCTTAGATAATTTTTTAGTCATTGCAACAGTGAGAGTAAGAGAATGATTTGAAGGAGGATGACAAAGTGACTAGGCAGACTTTTTTAGGGTCTTCTTTGCATGTGGATGTAGAGGCATGGGGAAAATACCTTCATAAGAAAATGGAATGAAAAGCATTTCACCTTCTTTGAAAATGAGGTGAGAGCTAAGGATTCTCATTTACGAAATGAAATCATGATGGATGAGACAGGGATAAGCTCTGAAGAGAGAAACTGAAGTGAATTTAGGTCTGAAGTGAAATGCAAGGTATAGATAGGCATGCGGTGACAGTGAAGTGAGATGGCAGGAGTGAAGTGCCAAGACAGAAGATGACAGGTGTGTTTTGATAGAGCTGTTTGGTAGAAGCTGTTGCAGTTCTAAGGCTGTAAGAGAATCTGTTTTTCAAACTCTTCGATGAAAGCCCTGTGTTTCTTGGCTGTTCTACAGGAGATTCTAACCTGTAACTTTCTAACACTGACATTCTGTGGCCTCCATGACATAGACCCCAGGTCTGTGCTTTGCAGCTGTTTTAGTCCTGTGCACAAGCGGCTTGAACTCTTGCTTGGTGTTCAGCTAAAACACTCACTGTGTTTGCATATGTGCCTTAAGACCCAGTTGAAACACAGAGAAGGAGTGAAGATTTACATACCACATTCATCTCTGATCGATGTGGTCTCCATTCTTCACTGTTCATGGTAAAGCGCTCTCCACACACCACTCCTGAGGCTACAGATACTTTGCCATATTGCCATTCCAGCCCTTTCAGACAGCCTGGGGATGGTAGTTGTGCATATCCACACTGCATACCAAGGTGTAATGTAAACATATATGAGTCCATTTTAAATGGGAAGCAGCCTCTTTGTGGTAGCAATGAGGTCTGTGCAGATTAATCTATCCTTTGAAAAAGCCAGTAACCCTAATTTGTGTGTTATTTCCAGTGTAAGCATTTGGGTTTTGATCAAGCAATTCATGTACTTGATGGGAGTCTTTCCATTGCCTGCAGTGGGCTTTGGATTGGAACCATAATCCGGATGTCTCACATGCATATACATCCTTAATTAAAATTTGCTAAATTGCTGTTACATAATGAGGATCCCAAACCTCCTGTGAAGTGTTTCCAGTTAAGCCAGTGAAAAAAAAATGCACTCAATATCTTACCATCACAGTTAACATGAAGTACAGCAGTTCTCTGTACTGAGTATTAAGAAGACAGGTGAATTATTGATGCACTGAGAACAGTAAGTGAATGTCCTGACTTTTGCATGCTTGCAGTTTATAAACAAAGCTGTTTTACTGTAATTTTGCCACATTACACACATACATATATACACAGAAAGTTATGATCAGCTTTAAAAATAGGCTTAGAATGAAAATAATAAATCAACCTTAAATATAGCAAGTGCTTCTGCTGTAATTATATTCATTCAGACTGCCAGGCATATTTTTTTAAAATATATTAGATTGCTACACCTTTTTACCAAGAAGAGATGCATCCTGTGACAGCTGTCCATCATTGGCCACAGAATCTTTTTACACTGACCTATATGAAAAAGCTGAAGGAGACCTCAGTCAAACCCCCTCTGTTGTGCAGTAAAAGCGGTCATTCAAGATTTTAACTCATTTTATTTTTTTCAGCAGGAAATACCAGTCTGGTCTCATAGAAAGTGCTCTGACTTGGATTTATATGACCTGCTTTTTATTCCTGGCTCTGTCTCTGAGTGACCTTATGAAAGTAATTTTTATCTACTATTGTTTTTAAATGGGCAGAAAGATGTTTCCTAGCAGAATGGGCCAAACTTAGGCACTTTTTTCCATTATCCCACCTCAAAAACCTATCCATGAAGAAGTTACACACCTGTACACATACAAATGCCAGTCAAGTGTTTGCCTCAAATAAGCTGCTCTGCCTCTCTCCCTCCTGCTCTCTCTCTCTTTTGTTCTTTATAGCATGAGGGAGTCACAGTGGAGTGCCTAAATACTGTTCTTTAAATATATATAACTTGAAAAGCCTAATTACATATAAACGTTTCTGCGCCGGTAGGCTGAGGTGATTTCTGAAAGCAAATACAGTGTGGACCAAAGTGAGCTTCCCAAAATATTTATGGGCTTACTGTACTGCTACACCCAATCCACGATAAGTATTTTTTGGAAAACTGCCTTCCCCTTTAGCGGTATAACTGTCAGACAACAGTTCATATACAGCAACACAAAGTCATAACTTGGGAGATAATCTTTTATATGCTCCTAACAATATACTCTGAAATCCTACATTTAAAAGGGTTTAAAAACACACAATACCCCAAACCATCAAATAAGCAGTAAAAGTAACATGCAGAGCCAGACACAAAACCAGAATGAAAAAGATTTTTTATTATTCTCCTCTGTATTACCATAAATGACATGCTATATTTAATTTTACAGTGCCCCTGGACAAATCATCAAATACTTTAATAACTACACAAACATTAATATTTAAATACAAGAGATCCCCTCAGTTACTGAATAATCATAACTCTGGATTGATAGGGTACTAAATGGAAAAATCTTGTTTAGACAGTTGTAAGAGGGGGGAGGGTGTTTAATGAAACAAGTTTGATGGTCTTGTCATCATAAAACTGATAGATATTTGGCACAATTTATATCTTTGCTGAAAAGAAGTTTGAGAAATGGAACAATTGTGGTGAAGATTAATTTTCCCTTCTTCTGCTGTGAGAGCATAGTCCTTTAGGTCATTAGCAGGAATGTGTGACATAGATTGCACTTTACCCATGCAAGCCCTGTGCTGACTCTTGGAAAATGCACTTGTTAAATAGCTATGACTTCTATACTTGTGGGATGGGCTGCCCAACTATCATCACAGCTAGCTAGACTCATTTTATGAGAGTGATGAATATAGATGGTAGAAAAGACAGCATACAGAGGTCTGACTGTCAGTGTTTGTTAGACCTGCCCACCCATTCTACCCACTGTCCTTAGTGGGAATTTTTTTTTAATCCAGATTTTGTATTGTCACTTCAGCCACTCTCCCAATTAAATGTTCCACCCAGTAATGGAAGTTTGACTACTAAAACACAATATGAATATGAAATGCAAGATAATTCTTCAGCACCAAAAAAAAAAAAAAAAAAAAGACTAGACTGAAAGACTTCTCAATTAAACTCACTCACAGAAATGTCTAAACCAAAAGTCTGAAACTTTACTAGACTTTTAGGCCTCCAGATCTGGGACTATGTTCATGCATGTGTACTGTGTGTCACTAAGCACATGTGACACTAAGTTAATGATAACATTTGTTCATTACTGGACAAAGGCTAGGCTTTTATTTGTATCATATGATATTCTGCTTGGGTGCCACAGCATTTGTAGATAAATGAAATGCTTACGGACTGGGGGGTGGGCTGTATTCACTTACTAGTTCCTTATATTATTTGACTTCATGCCTGTTTCCAGGAGAGTCTGTCTCTGCAACTCACCTTAACGTTTTCTTTTCCATTTTGGGGTGCCTGCTCAGACTCTGCACTTTTCAGATTTCCGTCTTCTTCTGTGCATTTGAGCTCCATGGAGATAATATAGCTCTGGCTATATTATGTTTCTTGGGCTCTTCTCAACTGGGAAATACGCCTCTGAGGGGAGTTCAGAGGAAAACGTGGATGCCTTTACATTCTAGCTTCAAGGGAACAGAGAGAGGGGAACCAGCACAGAGACATAAGGCCTCTGAATAACAGGACATAGCCTGTGGGCTGGTAGACCCTGGAAGCAATACTACTTAGAGTACCCCTCCATATGTGGACAGCTGACAAACTTAATGATGAAGGCTGCATCTAGGCCAGTTATGATGAACTAATTAAATATCTTGCTCCAGTTAATAAAGGAAGTATGGAAGAACCCAGAGCTGTCTCTAAATCACCTACACAGTGCCCTGCCAAGCTTCTACAGTGGTAGGAAAGGTGAGCAGAAGAAAAAGACAACAGGGCAAAACTAAAGGACTGAGACTGATAGAAGTTTCTGTGCTAGGAAAAAATGGGTGTTGTCACCACAACCTAATGAAAAACAAAATATTATGGAAACTCCAAAGCTACAGACCTGGAATCAGAGCAAAGAAGGTTAAAATAGTGTAAGAAGTTAGCATGAACACTGCTGCATACAGCTGAGCAAATCTTTAAATAAGTAATTAATTCTTTCTGTCTGGGTTTTATATGCTTAATCATACTTTAACATTCAGTTCTTGTAACTTCATTTATTTTTTCCCTTTTCCTTGTTATAAGATAGCAATACAACAAGAAGAAGTTGGAACTGAGTTCTTGATATTAAGAAAAGGCTGATTACTGGCTGAAACTGACTCTGGGCTTGGGCTGCCTCCACCTCTGCTGCTGCAGTAGCAATGTGTGCTCTCTTGAGACAACAGATTTAGCCACTGAGCGCAACCTCTTTTTCAGGGAAGAAAATGTAAAGAGACAGCAGTTTCTAGCAATAAAATAAAACCCAAACCAACATAAAACATTTATCTCCCATTCATTTCTCTCTCCCTCTTTTCAGCTTTTCTTGAAATGGACAGCCCATACCTATCGATGAGATTTGGAGTTGTTCATGATTTTCTGTAGTGCTTGAGAGAAAAACTGATTTTGCACTTACATGTCAACAAGAGAAAATACATTTTCGCCTTTTTACTTCACTCCAAAATCTACCTGAAACATGCCTAGAAACGAGAAATACATTCTTGTAGATGAATCTCATTTGAAGACATTGAAACACTGGTGAGGAATTAAATTCTACAAAATTGTATCACTTCATGATAAAATTGTGAATGCAATGTACTGGAATGAGTAATTGAACTTCCCAAATTGCAGTGTGATTTCTCCCTTCCCCTGTCTGAGCACAAACATTTGTATTTTTGTACAGGCAGAGAGCAACAGAAAGCTACTGTAAAAGGATGTTTTAGTGAAGTCTTTCAATTTATTGTTAATAAATTTTTTTGAGATGCATACACATTTTTCTCATTGCCGAGCATCCTTTTTCCAAGACATCTTCGAAGTCCCACAATCTGAAGGTTAGAGTGCCTTTTCCATATCACTTAACTGTGTTAATTGCTTCCTATTCCTTGACAGAAACAGAGATAAGCAACTGTTTTGTGAAACTATATTTTGATCAGCTGGAGTAACTTCTGGGGCTAGGCATAGTCCCAAGGTATATTGGAAGCATGAATGAATCCTATGTGGACTAGAAATCCTAAATGGAAATGCTGGAGAAGTCTTCTGTTCACCAATAACGCAGCTCACAACAGAGGCACTACCTTTTTTGAGCCTTCTGTGAAATAAAAGGTACAGATGGTTGTCTATGTGCGTAGTATCAGTGATGCCCAAAGCAAAGACATTACAAATATTTTACAGAGCTGTTATCACCAAATACATACTCAGGAAGACACAGAAAGGCAGAAATTCACCTTAGAGTTAGAGCAGATGGTCATCGCACTCTATTTACCACTCTGTTGCCTGTTTGTTGCCATAACCTCTCAGAATGCACAGATTATTCTTCTAGAGCAGGCTTCTTTTACTTTTTTTCTAGAGCAGGCTGGATTTTACTCAGGATATCACTTTACAGTTATGAAGTTATATTTAACTTTGCAAATGAAATGAATTGCTGGAAACCATCTTACACAAACTGCATGTATGGTCAAAGAGTTTGGAAAAAAAGTCACTGTGGAGAGCAAAACTAGTTGGCATATGCAGTGGTTGAAATCTGGTCTCTATAATGATGCTGCACATAAAAATCTGGTCTCATGGCTTCCAGGTGGGATTCAGGGATGCACCATGTATACTGGTTGTGCTTAGCCAGGATACCTTCCCAACTCAGTTTGGAAACTATGGCTCTTTCCTATGAAAGTCTGTGATATTGCAGAAGACAGTAACCAAAGTTGTTATTTTTGCTTCACAGGAGGAACAAACTTAATGAAGATAACTGGTTGCTGAAGTACCAAGAAGTCAGTGCATACATTTGTTTCACTGTAAGACCAGGGCCTGACTCCCTGCAGGCTAAACTAACATCTTTAGACGTGCCTGTGGATGCCTGTATCAGGTTGAAGGGCTCCAATAGTTGCCATTCTCGCCAGAGTCTCTGTTTAAATTGCTGCAGTCCTTCTAATCTTGTGTTGCTGTTTGTTTCCCTGTCTGGCATTGTCTTTTAACAACACTTATGTATTTTAATAAGATGTGGTTTATCTTGAGTTGTTTTCCTTCAAGCTTTTTTTAGCATTATCCTCAATTAAGCTAGATCTATATGTTTTTATATTAATACAGAATGCAGATTACTTTACTGTGTAACTGCATTTCAGCATCCCATGTCAGGAAGGTGCATTTAAGTAAATCCCAGAGCTGCAGAGCCTGGAAGGTTCTCTCCAGGATGAAAGAAAATATATTTACTTAGGAACACAGAAATAACTCTGGATTTAAGTGCCAGTTGAACTGACATTGGTGCTGTCAGTTTCATCAGGTAGCTCTTGTTCAAATATGACAAGAAGTCAGCCTCTGCGATCACCTCAGTCACAAGGAATGCCACCAGGCTCTAAGAGACCTCCATTCCTGTGCTCCAGGTAATACAACTGTATCCAATAGTTTTGATCCTTGATGATTTTCTTCTTGCGTCTCTTGCTGGAATGGGCTGAAAATTAATGTGTTTCACTGGTGGATGTGATTACCCCGATCCTTCTGAAGCACATGATGACTTTCATCTGTTTTAATAGCTGCTGTAAACATGCAGGCAAAGCAATGGTATACTGTGAATATAGAAAATAATCAAATCATCTGGTTTTGATGAAAGTGTGTAAAACTCTAAAGCACACTTAAAAAACATGAACCAAAAGTTTATTGAAAATATAAAGCAGCTTGTCCTCAGCAAATTTATGATTTACATCAGATTTAAATGCACCATAATACACATGGGTCAGCTTGAGAGAGTTGGCTTTGAAAGTCTGGAATAATATGTAAGGTGCAGAAAAAATGTGCATTTGCAGCAAATCTGCTCTGATGGAACAGCAGCAATAATGAGGCCTCAGATCTTTGAGCTCCTGGTGACATGAGAAGGATCCCAGGGGCTTAAAGATCAGCAGACAGATGGCCCATTTTCCAAGACAGGTAACATGGATGCCTCTGAAAATCTCACTAAGAATGCTGATATTTGTTGCAGGGGATGAATCCTCCTCCAGCCCGATATCTCCTATGACTGCAGAGAAACTGTGTTCATTGCCATGTTCATTTGTAGGGGGCTGTAGGTCTTAGAGTAAGCCTAGCCTGTAAATGTCCTTGGGACGGGACTTTGTCCTGCACCCTGGACCAAATACAAAGGAGACTTTTCTATGGACATAAGAGTGCAAGCATCACCACGCTGACTCAGATCTCTCTGCTCCAATGACCTATCTATCTCAGATGATGGCCATTACCAGATAGCTCAAAGGAAGGTGTTAAAGCTGAAGGAGTACACCTTCATAGTTAAAACTGGGTTAAAACCAGAAGCAAGGTTTAATTCGCTGTGTGAAGCTGTTATTGTCTCTAACTATGATAATTCTGGATAGTTTAGTCTCAATGCTGAACTTGATAAGTTCTTGGCATCAGGGACTTCCAGGAGTGAAAGGCTTCCACTAGATAATTACCGGTTATATGACACCATTCCCTCATTAGCTTTGAATTTTTCACCTCTGAACTTCATTGCATGTCATTTTGTTCTTGCGTCACGATATAGGGAGAACAGAAATTCCTGACCTACTTTTTCTATTCTATTCATCATTTTGTATCATGTAATCCTCTCCCCTCTTATTTGTCTAATTACTTAATTAAAACTCCTCCATCTACTCAGTTTCTCATCAGCTGCTTTACTTAAAACCACAGCACTTATTCTTCTGGTGACTAAATTGTATGCTACAGACAGGAATAGGAGAAACTGAGGTGCCCACAGGTCTTTGTGGGGGCAGGGAACTGATTCTATGACATAATTTTTTGTCTTGTGTACGCTTCTAATAATGGTATGTTGAGCAAAAGTCCTTGGTGATGCCAGGTCTACAAGATGTCCAGGTCCTGTTCTGAGCTAGTACCTCCCATGAGAGTACAAAGTCTGCAATTATTTCCTGACATAGGACAGACAAAGAAGGGAAGAATTCTGTGCCTTCTTGCATGACTTCATACAGAAGCACCAGATGCAACCCAGCCCTGCCAAAATAATGAAGAGACATTGACCATTTAATACAAAATAAGATCTCTCAAAATGCCTTTGTGTTTTTTTTGCTAAAACAAAGAGAAGAGCACATTTGGAAGAAAAGTTTTTACTATAAGCCAAAATGTCTTTCCTGTCTCCAGAACACTTATCTAATGGGAATGAAGTAATGACACTAAACTTTTGTCTGTTCAAGATAAAAAACACAAATTGCGTGGCTAGAACACTGGTTTTTAGATGGTCCATTCAGTGGAGCTTGGGTACTCACAGCCTTACATTTATTCTGAGTTACGTGATGCTGAAGCGGAAGCACTGTGCACTGAAGATTCAGGGTGGTGTAAGAGAGAACAGAATTAGGCCCTCATGAAATCTTAATGCATTGTGAAGCTTTCCAGCTCACATACATACCCCAGTGAGACTGGGAAAAGCCTAGTTCAAAAAATGTCTAGCAATGAGAGGATATGGTTCAGTTCTGCTGTGATCTAATGAAAGATGAACCAAGCTTCTTAGAAGTCTCAGAGGATTTTTACCTCAGTTGTTATAGACAGGTATGTAGATGGTATACCTAAGCTGAACAAAAGAGGGAGGAAGAAAAGGTCTGGAATTAATTAAATGCCTTCTCTCAGAATAGCCTCATAAAACTCTTGTCTGATGAAAGTCCCTACAAACAAGGAAAAAAAAAAACCCTGCCTACTAAACAACTAAAAATAAAGTTAAACAAAAGGTGTTCTAAAGATGGCACCTTATAAGTCAGAGAATTTCCATGAGCTTTTGGCTTAGTTGGCTGACAGCCTTTTCTGAATGGCAAATGCTTGAAGGCTCAGTTTTAGGACAGATTGTTAGTTGCCCAAATTGACTGAGTGCTCCCAGAGGTTGTTTGAGTGTGTGGTTAAGGGCTTGCTGCTCAGACAGGCTATACAGAAACACTCAAAGGACCCTGTGTGCTCTGCCAGATCCTTCTGATTTATTTATATGAATAAGCCACCAGGCCCAGACTATGCTCTTCAGACACTACTCATTTGTAGGTCACTCTGCACATTACTCTTTCCTTACAACCACCAAACAAATTAATATTAGCATAGATATGCAAGACTGTTGCTTTTGTTAAAGCTGAGCACTAAGCATTGAGACGGCTTTGGGATGCAACCTTAGAAAATTAGGGTCCAGACCTGAAGGCTTTTTAGGAAGGGACAGTCATGAGTCTGGATGATTTTACTGACTGGGAAATACAGTACTGACTGTGTGAATACAATAAGATTGAATCTCAGGTTTAAGCTGGTGGACATGATGGAGAGGGATTACACCATCGTTTCTCCATGTAATGACCACATTGTGAGGAGTGGAACACAGATGAGTTGGGCTTGGGCCAGTGGCTGCTCCAGGAACTGCCTACTGATGTGCAGAAAGGATGGGGCATGTTCAACAATAAGTTTTTAGTGCTTTGAAGTTAACCATTACTTGTAGTCACACTGCATATGTTTCTGTCAGCAGTGGACAGGTAATGAAATACAAGTGTGTCAGGTTTCTCTGTCTGCCATATGCATTATCTTCCCTTTGGTACGAGTGGGAGTGAACCAAAAGTAGTCATGAGATGAACTAATTTCCTCTGTAGGCTTGAATTCAACTTCCTAGATTAATCCAAAATCCAAGTTGCTTTGCCTTCACTGTTATTTTAACTTAATTTAGCTAACTCTGGCTAGCTCACAAAGATAGGAACACAGCTTTTTGTTTATTGACTGTGATATGCATCCCTACTACATTTTTTTTTAACCTCAGTTTGGTTGCTTACCAGCTATGAACAGGGCCCTGGATATTTGATTCTGCCTACTATTATTTTTCCAGTGACAAAAAGAGACCAACCACATCCTACTTCCAAAGTACCAATACAAACTATCAGTCAACTGACTGGACATACAAAAGCTTTTATGCAGGCAAATCCTGAGTTAGCCCACAATTTTTTTTGTTGTTGTTGTTGGCAATAGAAGATATTCACTGCCAGCCATGCTGGCTCCTAGCTGGCTTTGAGAAGACCTGGCCTCCACAGCCGTTTCCTCCTTTGAAGCTGTATTCCTACCTGAGAGAACTGGGTGAGTCTAAGTGGAACTGATCACTCCTTTTTTTCTGAACTGGAAAAGAATGGTGCTTGATCAGGTAGGTTTTGGAGAGGTCTGAGTCAGCAAATCGTCAGCAGCTGAGTGTTTTGTAGCAGGATCAGGAACCAAGAGTTAAACATGGCAAGTAGGAAAACAGGTATCTCAGGAGATGAGCAGTCATTTCTTTTCTAAAAGTGGAACAGTATCCAAGGAGGGTACCCTAGGAAGGATTTTGTCTTGCCTCCACGTGCACTAAGCAAGGCATAGGTATGAAATATCCCTGATGAGAAGCTAAGCAGCATATTGTGGTCAGAAATGTCACCTCGGGATGAGTATGCCAGTGGCAAGGAGGTATTCACAGAGAAATGGTTAGAATGGAGACTGCTCTTGAAGGAGGACTGACCCACTGCCATGTGGCCAGCTCTCCATTCTCTCTGATGGTGTTCACAGGAGTGGCTGGAAAAGACTGCTTTAAACCAGCCAGTGAATGCTAGACTACGCGCTTGTTATTCCTGGATAGCCAGATATCCGCTATCTTCCAGGTAGCTCCATGCCGCAGGTCACTTCCCAATTGTCAGTGTCCTTCAGCTGCTCTCATTTCACAGGCTCCTCTATGAAATTGCTCCAACAAGGCACTAGAACTGCAGATGCCCTTGGCATTTGGAAGACGCATCTGCAATATTTGATTTCCTTTTGCTTCCTTCTGCTTCCTTGTCCTGTTGTCCCTGGATCCTGCCTCTACCTCTTTCTTGGTCTGGTCCCTGTATCAGTTGCTTTGGCCAAAATGCTCCAATTGTCACTGAAAACCCTCTCCTTATATGCTGAACATCTCTGCATGAGCAGACCTCATTATCATGTGGCAAGAGGTCATTTACATATGCAAATCAGGTTAATGAGAGCAGAACTGTAAAAGGCTTCATTCCAGAGGCATTTGCATATCTAGCTTTAGAAATATTTGAGTGCTCTGCCCCTAGCTGTGCAACCAGGACACAGAAGCCCTGGCAGTATGTCTTCAGTGGTGATTATATCCGCAGACAGCTGCCATCCTGGTTTGCAACAGCTACTATCTGAGGTATTGGCTCGTTTGAACACAGAGGGTAGTTGTGTAATGTGCGCTTCTGCACCAGACTACTAAGAGGCACTTAAGCTTTGGCCCTTATTGGGACAACATGTGGGCTTCTGACAGGTAGATATATGCAATTTAGCATGAAGAATACAATTTCCTATGGTGCTGTCACTAATGCACGCCTGGTGCATGATGAATGAGGAAAACAATGCAGGTACCAGGCACAGCTCTCTAGGGAGAATATGTTCTGTGTGACACAGCACCACTCAAAATACTGACTGCGTTTATTCTCTAACTAACTGGGCCTCTAGCCCCACAGAGTACAAGGAGGGCTCTCTTTTGGATGTTTGCAAGTAAACCATGAGAGAGCCCCAGTTCCCTCCTCTGCCACGAACAGAGCAGGCAGCCCCCTGTCCCTCTCTTAGATGGGTTCTGGACAACCATGTTAGGTGCCTTCTGAGTGTCTAATTCTAGAACAAATTTGTATGAAGAGTTCCTTAGAAGAAGCATCTTTTGCTGATCCTTTTTTTCAGCTGTTTTGTTTTTAGGAAGAAATATGAATGCTTTTTCACTATAAAGCTTTCTCAGGTATTGCTGTCTGCCAGGGACTTCCGTGCCTGGTTCCAGAGAGAAAAGGCAATTACCTCATAATTTCTGCAAAAAGTTACTGATTTTCCTTTTGCTCCTGCACAGTTGTCCTGACTAAGCTAAGCATGTTTCTTGCACATCCCAAGGCCTAAATTCATAAAAGACACTCCTTCTTGAAGGAGGTAGTCCTCTGCCGTGACATACAGTACTACAACATTCTACACAGCTGCCAGGCAAATGCCAGGTGGGTAGCCTCAGAGTATGTGAGATGACTCTTACCACCTATAAACAGAGGGAAGCTCTTACAAGTTCTCCAGAGCAAGTTATTGTTGTCCCTGTGCCCTCAATCAGTAGGCAGAGCTCCGCACATCTCGCAGTCGGATAAACACACAGCAATTCAATGTGCTTGGTGCACGGTTTTGGTGATGACCCTGTATGTATTAGGCTGGAATGAGTTGGGATCTTTGCCAATGCCCAAAGCACAGGACTGAAAGAGAACTGCCCCGTTCGTGCCCTCATTTTACCTCTACCTCCACTTATTCTTAGGGATTCCTGTCCTAACCCCATGTCCACATGCAGATCACAGGGAATAATTTACCATAATTCAAATAGCCATGTCCAACAGTTCAACACTATGTCCAGTCTCATATGCTACTGTCCATGGATTTTCTCTCATTTGGCCTTGCACTTCTAACTCTAATGTATCAGCGTGGGTCAAACTCCACTGCAGTAACTCCTTGGAGTCATTCCTGTATTGCAACACTTGGCCTGTAGCTATTCTCAGCAGCTCTAATATGACAGACAAGATGAGTTATCTGTGCCTATAGGAGCAAGAATTGCACTTACACTTTTGTCTATATTTTCTGGGACTCAGCTGGTTCCTTCTCTCAGCTGATGGCTATCACAGAAGACTGCTTCTGTCCATATACAGTATACAGACACTTCAGCATTTGCCTACTTTATGACATATCAGTGGATGAATACTACCATCTAATAAACCAGCTACTTTTTGCATGGAGTTCGTCTGCAGACTGAAGATGAGATTCTCACACCTTGGAACAAAGCACAAATTTACCAGTGTGCCTGAAAGACTGCATACCCCTTAAGACCTATGCCATGCAGCCTATGTGCTCACATGTCAGAGGTACAGCCATGCAGCTGAGCAACCTATCTTATTGATAGCACAGCTGGATGTGGTCATGACTTCATCACTGACAGCTCACAGCTATAGGAATCCCCTCTTGTTTAAGAGCACTCAGGACTCAGCAGTCAGCATTCCTGCTGTGCCCCCAGATTGTCACCCTTGGAAGCTGATGTCTCAGAAAAGCATTCTGTCATTTCAGAGCAGAACTGTCCTCCCCTGTTCAACAAACTCTGCCACACTGGTTTGCTAAGAGAGGAGAAGAGCAAAATACAAATTGCTAAAATAAATACCTGTGGGGCTAATGAAAGTTGATTTTTTTCCATGTTTGAATTCTACTTTTCAACTATGAAAATTCAAATTTAAGTAGCTCAAACTTACTGTCTTTGTTGTTTCTGGAGGTGTGTCCTTTTTTCAGTGAGTATCCCCCTTCCATTATGCTCACGTTTAAAGCTCCTCACACAGAATACAATTTACCTCCTTGTGTAGCGTGAGATCAGAAGCTAGAGATTCTGTTTAGTAAACGACAGCTTAGGAGGTGTTCTGTTTTACATAAGCAATAGCCTAAAAGCAGCCAAACTAGAAAGGCAAAGAAAACTTAATAATTTCTAGGAAAAGGGAGCAGCCCCCTCATTATCATTCACTTGTTGGAAATATATATATATATGTATATGGATTTTTTAAAGTATTAATAATAAACAGTTTTTCACTTGACTGCTTTTCAGGTTGTTAATATAGCTTCCATATTTTGCTTAAAATCCAGCCCTTCCCATCTTAAGAGCACTGAACTGATTTTATTGCCAATTCTGAAAAGTGTTAACAGGAGTAAATCACCCCTCACATTACTGCTGTTGTTCCCTTGCCCTGAGCCAAATTCGCTGCTAAGCACCTCTGACCACACAGCTCATATAAATGTTCATAATAGAGGAAGCGTCTCACATCTGCTTATTCTCACACAATTAGAAAAAAACACCTTACAAAAAGCTATGTCGCTGTAGTTTTTGATATATATATACATATATTTGGTTATAGCTTAATTCTTCATGCCATATGCTCAATATTCAGCAGAAAAATTGAAGTCAGATATGCAGATGCCAAAAAAAGTGCATAACATCAAGAAAAAAAAAGAGAAGAGGGAAACTAAAGCCATTTGGTGGTGTCAGTTTTCATTGTGCACTACATTGTGGGAGAGCTTTTGAACTCTGGTATGGAGGAGCTTTATTAGAAACCAATTCTCCTCAGTGACCTCTGGAGGCCTAGTCCTATACAAGAGCAAGCCAGGTGCCAAAATGAAAGGGGGAAACTCATTATATAGAGGTGTATTTCTGAGGTATGAGCCAAACACAGTGACTTGCAGCAACTAGGATTGCTACCGATGAGCCTAAAATATTCCTGCAAGAAATGAAAGATGTTTCTTATTTTTTTCCACCTTCTGTATTAATTTCCCCTATTTTATTTCACACTTGTAACATCTCCTTTGGTTTTGTTCTTGCCTCTCCTGTGATATACTGTTCCCTTTCTTCCTTAATCTTTTGCTCTTCTAATGTCTCCTATTTCTCCTTCCTAATTCTCATCTCACTATAGTCTTTCTCTGTGTCCTGTTTTCTTTTCTTTGGTTTATTTCCCTCCCTTCCTTGCTCCCTCTGACTTAAGAGTGGCATAAGTTCATATAAAAGCTTAGCAATATAACTATGAACTTCAGAGAAAAAAGTGAAACAGCAGATGACTTTGTATTATATTAGCTGGAATTAGTAAGCGCTGTTACAGAATTCCAGCTCAAAAGAAGTGCCATCACTTACCTATCTGGAGAGTTGGGAGTTTCATTTCATTTTCAGTGCTGCACTTCTCTCAGTCTTTGCTGATAGACTGACAAAGCCAAAGCAACCTGATTGAAAATGAAATGATTTCAACAACTGTGAAATACTGCATGACATAACGGCCAACATAAAGCCATCATTCTCTGTGTTTACATTGGTACTGATTCTTAACAGCATGCTGTTAACTCAGCATAAAGCTCTGCTGCTCTAAAACAATTCAGGTACAAGGACAACTCTTTTACAGCCAATCATGCTCCATCCCTATAAAGAATTATTATAACAATCTAAACTGGCATGTAAGTTAATGTTCACCCCTCGGCATCTTAAATTTACATTGTGACCCACAGACTTACTCATCTCCCACCGCTGAGAATCATAACTCCATGATCACTACATGCACATCCACACTATCCCAAGAATCAATGGAAGCTACGGTGTTATACATATTATCAAATCCAATTGCTTGTCAATCAACCCAGTATGACATCTGCATGGAGGATTTAAATAAGGAGCATCATATTATGCTGTGTGGTCGATAAAGTGAAAATGCAGGCACTGACAAGGCTTGCCATTTGGCCTGCTACCGCAGCATCCATCTCTCTGAATGGAAGTTATTTATGCTCCCACTGAATTATGTCTTGTATTCAAATATTGGCAAAGCTGCAGCATAAAAAAAATGTAACATCTACAGTATTCTGTGGTTGGATACAGCTCCTGGGGATATCTTTGAAAGGGCAATTTCTCCTTCAGGAGCATGTCTGTCGGTCCAGGTCTTACGGGTGGATCCTTTTCATCTTAGACAAAAAGGTGCTACTGAAAAAAGTACTGGAGTACCAGATGTGTTCTTCAGCACATACATGTACAGTGGAAAGGACACCTTTCACAGCACTGGCTAAACAGAAGTTCTGCTAATTAGAAAGAGTCCTGGCTTTTATAAAGTAAAACAAGATTCAGCTTTTTTCCCTCTCAGGAAAAGAAAATGAGCTGATGAGGATAATAAAATGCATCACATTGGCAAATGAGTTGTATCTGGACACAGTAAGACAACTAAGCCCCTTTATAATTTAAAATAACAAAACTGCCCCCAGTATAATGAGATCCCACATACAATCAGTGTGAGCACACAAACAATTGTCCTCCCAGTCAATTTGACAGCAATGGCATTGGCTTCTCCAGCAGGAAAGATACCTTGCTCTCGAATAAACTGGTGATCTACAAGTTCTGAGTGAGAGAAAAAGAAATCTCCCATTGAAGGGCTGCAAACAAGTGAGATAAAGTACATTTAAAGGGTTCCTGCTATGTTTAGCTCAAAATTTAGGCTCTGTGTCAAATAACTTGTTACTGACTTAACCGTGATAGAAGTGTTTCCATTAAGAAATATTCCAGTAGAAACAACTTTGGTTAAAAGACAGATAAACCTCAGTAGTACTTGCAGAACAAACCTGTGGCATGGTGCTGCTGCACGAGCCAGGCATGATGCATATTAGAGGAAAGACAGGCTGCCTAGTGTCTTTCCATTGCTCAACTCAGAAGAAACTCAGAACAGAAATATTGGTCAAGATCTTGAATTTGGGAAGTGAATATCTACACAGGCATTGTAAAAAACATGCTACTGCTGAATCCAGTATTATTTCAGGCTACAGATTGACTGCAGGTATCGGTGCCCACATCCACTGCCACTGCAGGCAGTGGGAGCTCTTCTGTTGACTTTAATACTGTAGGCTATAAGGTTCCATAAAAAGTTTGTTTTCCTTCTCCATCTCTTTCTTCCACAAAGTAATTTTTGGCTCATGATGTTTTAGTCCCACCCTTCTGTGTGCACTATTTCAAATCTTGACATTTCTCATATGAACGCATGACATAATAAGCCCTAATTAAAGCATACAAAGACAACTTTCAAGTCACACCTGAACATTCTCAAAATTTGGGAGCTCCCTAAATTTGAGAATTTGGCTTGCTACAGCAGGACAGCAAACCAAAATGTTTGCTCCTAAACTCCCTGGGTCCACAGGTGTCCAAGTGTGAGGCCTCAGAGGAATCATATCTTCAGGAAATAGGCAGCAGAAAGACCAAAGGGTATTTTTTTTCTGCACTGCTTTAACAATAAGTGAGAACACAACTGAGATTTTGGCTTTTTAAAATTTTAGCTGATTTAATAGGACAGGCCTTTTCTGAAACAGAAGCTAAATGAACCCTCTTCACCCCTCCCTTTTGCTCAATTCTTCAATGAAGTTCACAGCATTATATGTAGCCATCCACTCTTGTTTAAAGCTCAGCTGGTTTTGTACACAGTAAGCATGTATTTTACTGAATAGCAACTTAGGTGTTTTGCAGCATGCTTATTCCTGGGGTAGACGTAGCCTCTGAGAAACAAGGCTGCCATGGAAAACTGGAAGACTCACAAGGACTGTAGGTTGCATCTTTGGAAAGTGTTGCCATGGTTGCAATGGAGCGAACCTACTCCTTCCTCTGGTTCTGCTGTAGAACTTGGAGCCTGTGATAAGGTGGATGTTGCAACCAGCCAAACAAGGGGGCACATGGGAGTGGGAAACACGAATATAACTACAGAGAGATTCAGGGGGTCAATGGATGGCTGCCCCAAACTGTGACCCCCTGAGAAAGGATGGCCACTCCTCTCAAACCACGTGGCAAGTATCTTCTGAAAGGTGAAAAGTATATGTATGAGTGTGTGTAGGTGGGGACTGTTAGCCTGCCCGTGACAAGGTGAGGAGTCAAAACTGTTAAGAGACACGTGAATGTTCTCATGGTAAAAAACAGTAAGGGAAAATTTGCTTAATGGGTATGGAAAGATATAACAGGCTATCTGTCGATGATGGAGAACTAAGATAAGACAAAGGAAACCTCTGTAAACAATCATCTTTTCCACTTGTAGATTCTGCATGGAAATGTCTGAGAAAAAAAGGGGCTGAAAAACTCCTGAAGCTCTCTCCCATGGCAAACTGAAAAGCTTCGGCATACTACAAACAGCTAGAGAAAATGGCCTCTCTCCTAGTACAACACAGCATTCTGCTGTGATTCGAACCTGTAAAAATCATAAATGACTTATTTTTACAGAAAAGTAATCACCCAGAATCATATACTCAGCTACCATAACTACACTCCCTCAAAGCAACACAATAGATACACACCTTGATTTTGCAGAGAAAAACACCATGACTCTGTGTGTGTCACAGCTGTAAGTGTAAATATAGTGTAAGCAGTAAGTAATAATGCTTATTTGTCTCACCTTAAAATATATTGGAGACATCCAAGCAGAGAAACTAGGGCTTGTGTAAGCTGCACAAGTCTACTTATCCCTGTCTCATATTAAGTATTGCCAGGCTATAAAGAATCAGGGACACAAGTATCAAGAGACCTAAAATAAAACAATACCAATGATGGTCATAATAATACATTTATGTTTCTTTTCCTTTTGGTTCCAGAGCTGCTAAAGCACACAACCTAAGTTTCTGCTGCAAATAAGAGGACCCGAAACAGACTTTCTTCCTTTCAGATGAAAGCCAAAATTCTTACTTGACTTGTGGAACTGAAGCTTTACAGAATTTCTACGAAAGAACGTCAGCATCACAAAAAAATCATGAGAGCTGACAACACCGTATTCCGAAAAGTACATTTATGAAATGAGTAAAAATTGCAGACCGGCATAAATCACAGCTACACCTTGTTGAAAAACAGCCACATGCTCAATGTCAAAAATGGGCAGAACTCCAAGTAAGATGTGTACTTGTCAATTAGTGGATGAAATTTAATATGTAAGGGCAGAAACATATTGCACAGGCGAGAAGATGGCTGAGGGAGGGGTAACATCCGAACAAAAAATCTCTCTCGTTTCACTGAAATCCCAGAAAAGGTAACAGAGAGTGATAGCGGTGACTATCGGATGGACAGTTTTTGGCTGGCGCACGTGAAGTCACACAAGCAAAACGTACGCGGGTCTCCTCAGCTCTGTTGAACCGACAGGCCGGTTTGTGCAGGATCCCAGCCTTCGCAGGCTCGGGCGAGTTTTATGGCATTTAGGAGAACACTTGCGTGCATTTTTGGAAAGGAGCTCAAGGCTTGAAAGGGCAGGCACTGCCTCAGCCCCTGCTCCCGAGCGAAGGTCTGTGGGGTAATACTGGAAGCGGGCTGTGCAGCGGGGGGCCACGGCCCTTGGTAGCCAGCACCCCCGAGCCACGGGCGGCCTGCTCAGATCCCTTAGGCGGCACGCAGTAAGAGATTCCTCTGCTCTTTCTTGAACCTTCTCGGCAACCGGCTGCGAACCTACGAAGCGCTTCTCATTTCGGGGTGCTGAAGGCAGGCGAAGGCCTGCCGGTGAGGGAGCGGGGAGCCCCGCCACGAGGGGGTCCGCGGGAGAGGCCTCAGCCCCGACCAAGCCGCGACTTCTGAAGTCGCGGACCGGCCGCGGGAGGGTACGCGCCGGCTTTTCACCGGCGGAGGCTCGTTCTCCCCTGCCACCGGCGCCCTCCCCTCACGCCGCCGTGAAGGAAGCCGGAGGGGGAGCCCGCAGCGGCGCGTCCCGGCCCCGCGCCGCGCTCCGTGCGCCACGCAGCTCCAGGCCGGGTTTTGCGCGCAGCCGGGCCCCTCGCCGGTGGAGCCGCTCTCCCCGCGGCAGGCCGCGGCGCGGCGGCGGGAGGCGGGCCGGCCGGTGGGCGCGCGGGCGGGGGCCCAACGGTCGCCGCCCCGCCCCGCCGCCAGGCCGCGCGGAGCCCCCCCCTTTTCGCGTTCCCCGTCCCTCCGCCGTCCGGCGGTCTGAGGGGGGGCAGGAGCTCCCCGCGGCAGCCGGGGACTATTTTCTCTGCCCGCGTCCCCTCGGAGGCCGCGGTAACGAACAACATTCCTGGGTTGGAGCCTTCTCCCCGCTCGGTGCCTGTGGGCTGTTCCGCCCCCCTCCCCCCGCTGCTGGCGGCCCGCCCTGCCAGCGGCCGGGGCGGGGGGGGCCCGGGCGGCTCCGGCCCCTGGCCAAGGGACCCGGAGTTGGCGGAGTCCCGTCCCGAGCCCCGCCGCTCGCCAAGGGCCGCGCCGTGGGCTCTGAGGTATATTGTTTCGCTGAGAAGTGCCGGGAGGCAGGGGGTGGGGGAGTCTGCCTGCGATTGCTCCACGTGCATCAGTAGTTGTCAGTAAAATCAAACTGACGTCATCCTTGGGTAAAAAGATCCCTCTTTTGTTCTCATTCCCTCCCACCACTTCTCTCCCCCCCCTTGAAAATCAAAAGCAAGAGCATTTGCAAAAAATAAAAATACATAAGAATTCCTCTCCCCCACATTAATTGCAATGCAAAGGGAGATCTTGCATTAAAGATCCTGCTTGGGCTGTGCTAAATTTTAATGAATGCATCAAGCCTTTTGATCTCTCTGAGTCAGTTGGGTTCAGTTGTGCCGGAAGGTTAGTTGCATATCCTGGCTGATCTGAAATTCGATCAGCAGAGGGGGCAAAGAAAAAGAAAAGCATTTTAATGGGAATCAATAGAGGATCATAGGGTCCTGGAAGGAAATAGGTGTTGATTAAAAATGCTATGTGGCTTTTTGGTTGTGTGGTGTTGTCGTCCCCCCCCCGTACACGACTTGTTTAAAAATAAATAAACACCGAAAGCAGCCCGGCAGAAACCAGGGAGGGCAGGCTGAAAAACAGCTTTCCCAATCACCCGTGTGTTTGTGTTCCAGGGAGGCAGTCAGCAGACCAAGAGTTTGTGCAATGCTTCAAGCTACAGCGCGCAAATTTAAAGCAGTAGGCTCCAAAGGATAACTCGGATTCTTACCGCACTGCCTTTCTGTGCCCGAGCTGTTTACTAGTGCATTATTAAACAAGCTCAAAACAGTCGCCCCCCCTCCCCCCCTTTTCCGGCCTGCTGCCGAGCCACAGGGATTTGTGATACCCGACACGGAGGGGCGAACCTGTTTTGTTGCAGTCATAGGTTTTTACAGCTAAACTTTCTAAGCACGTTTTCACTGTTTAGGAAATACCAAGCTGGAAGGTTCTGTATACGTTGCCTGACTTTACGTGAAAAAGAGGGAATTACATTTGTGTTGAAGATTTTTTTTCCTCAGAAGGAGGTGAGTCAACTTCCTACACAAAGACTTGAATCACCCGCCCTGCACATTACAATAAAATCTGGCCTCTCTTCCATTCTTGTGCTCGTGTACCCACACACGCACAAATGGGGATTGCAGTTGAAGAGTAGGGAGAAAAGCCACCACCCGGAAGGCTGAACATTCCTGGCAGGAGTATATGCTGACTGTCATCATAGAGGGCATTGCTGGCCCATGGCGGTCACGTTTTTATCCAAATGGGAAACCTTCCTATAAGTTCAAGTTTCTTGTTGAGTTACTATTTCTTTTGTTGTCGCCTTCTGGCATGGCTCTCCATAGCTGCTACTAAAGACTTCTCCAGCCTAATTCAGAACTGTTGCTGTTAACTGTGTTACAGCAGTGTCTACAAGTCCCATGTAGAGCATGACCCATGGTACCAGCTTCATGCAGATGCTCGTTAACAGGCAGCTTTTCAAATGGGGAGACAGAGTGGGAAGAAAGACAGCATGGATGGTTTGTTTAAGGCCACAGAGGTCTCCCGACTCCTAGGTAAATGTAGGCCATGTTGTCTCACCATGTGCTGTTTGAACATCCTTATCAATAGATGAATTGCAGTAGCAATGATGATTTCCATGCTGAATAAGAAATGGGAAACACTTTTTCTATCTTTATAGTTTTTGGCCAATGTTTATTTAAACAAAAATGTTTTGGGGCACATCTTTGGGTGTTCCGGCAAATACTCGTCGTAATTTCCCTCCATTTTAATTAAGCATTTATTTACTCCACTGTGAGATCTGGTCATTGTAAGATCACTTTTTCTCTAGAGGAATGACGGTGAACCATAGGTACCAGAGCCAGCTTTGGCATTGACAGATATGTGGGTGGTACCAATGAGTTTGCATAATGTCCCTTCGCATCTGGCAGGAGACACCAAAAAGGTCTACCAACCCTGCTTTAGTGGCTGAATTTTTTTTGATTGGATTGTTATCTAAGTGTTCAGCCATATATTAGTTAATCTTTATTTTGGTGGTCTTTGGAGAACTGTGGTGGAAAGGCAGTGTTAGATAACATGACAACTTAAGGAGGACTATTTCATAATAGTACGAGGATTTCTTCTCCTATTAGATGTAATTCATTTATTTTAAAATGATGACAACAATAATAAATTATCTTGTTTCTGCAAGACAAAATGCAACAGACTATGGGATCTAGTGAGCTGCCGTTGTCACTTATTATCCTGCAAACACACAGAAGACAACGGAAGGTCAAGTATCTAAATTAGCTGTTCTAGGTTTGTGCTCATGGAAGGTACCAGATTAATAGCCTAGGAGAATGAAGGGCTTCTTTTATTCTCAGAATAGGTACAATCACGGGATCTTTCCCACACCTTACCTTACTCTTCACTGCCTCAAACCATTTTGGGGATAGACCACAATTACACCCAGAACCTGCATAGACTTGTGTGCTTAAATTTATTTGTAAAGCTAAGTCATTAGTACTAAGAGGCTGTGGAGTCCTGAGAGGCTGCGGAGGCTGAGCTATCTGCTGAGAATGCTAAGAAAGTTGTGAATTATTCAATTTTTATGTGGATACTTGTGAAATACCACTGGAACGTTTCATATAAGCCAACAAACAGTCAGCAGATTACCTGCTTCCATCCTGGCCTAGATTTGATCTATGAATGAATGGCTCTCAAGCCCTTAAAAATGCCCTGGGCAATCCTGTTCTATTATCTCCACCATTGTTTTTCCATCCAGATACCACAGGGATGAGCACAATCAGCGGAGAAAATGAAAATCAAATTGCCTACCAAGAGCTGACCATATGGGGCAGCTGGTTGCTGCTTCCCAGCCCCCTGCCTGATGTCCCTTCTCTGCCTCAGATGATGTGATACTGAGTGCTAGTCAGTCCCCGTCACCCCTTCCAAATACGTTTTTATGCTGCAGACAAGCAAATTTCCTCAGGTTTTATATTTTCTGCTAATGGATCCTTGTTTCCCTCCAGTTTCCTTGGGCCTTTGCAGGCTACAGCCCTTTGTTTGGTGTGCCCCCCCTGTCCTGTCCCCCCCCCGCCTTCTTCTGCTCCCTTGAATATGAACACTGGGCCTAGAAACAAGGAAGGGAGGCCAAGAGGAAAACGTGTCTCACTGAGACTTGCCAGATATCCAAGTTGCATGTGGAGATACAGAGTTTCAGCTCATGTGTCTGGCTTGGACGGCAGTGTAGACCATTAAACATCCTGTTGCCTGTCTCGCATCGGGCAGAGAGCACAGCTCTTCACGCTGACACCTGGAGGGGCTGGAAGGGCTGGAGGAATGGGAGTTACTGCCGTGTTGAGCCGAGGTAGATCTGGTGGGTTAATTTTGCTGTCTGTGCCCAGGGATGCGTTTTATGTTACACGTTCAGAATGAGGACACTGGGAGGAGGAGAGGTGTCTGCAATCAAATGCTATCACCTATCAGGCAGAGGAGTGCAGTGCAGGTTTTTTTCCTGCTAGCTTACCCCCTTGGAGTCTCTGGCCCTTGGTTTCTGCAGGGTTCTGCAACAGTGATGTGTGGTAAGTTATTATTATTATTTACTCATTGCTTCATGGCAGTTCACATGGCCCTGTAAAAACTGGATCCCACTGTGCTTGGCACCGCGTAAACTGTGGTACTGTGTCCTGTCACCCAAGGAATTTACAGTCTAAATAGACAAGGCAGGCAAGGGCATAAGACAGAGGCATACAGAAAAAAAAAAAACAACCACCAAACAAAAAACCCATGTGTTGACTTACAGACTGTCTTTTCTTTGACAGTTCCAGAAAGGAGAACAGTTTAAAATGCCTGTGTTGCTAGATAAAAACACCCTCCTCCCCCAGGCAAATTAACAAAAATTAATAGAAAAAATACCGAGGTGTGTCTGCCACAGTACCTTAACACATTTAGCTGTGCTTCATTGTTCTCAGTCATTGTTCTCAGATCATGGAGCACACAGATTGTGTAATACCTCTGACTATTCTGGGACACCTAGGTTAGCACATTACTCACAGTGGGGCGAAGGAGGAACTCTGCAGTAGCCTTAGCTGAGTGCTTTACTTCTCTTGGTTTGTGTCCTGACTTTCAGTAATCTTTGAGAGCCTGAGGACATATATACATTCATCTGTCTGACAGTTTTGAAAATGCCAGTGTTCTAAAGGTTAATTATATTTTTTTACATATTTGTTTGGTCTGTAATTTATTTTGTACAATAGAACTATTTTTACAGCACTTTCCATACAAACAGCACCTCATTCTACTGGCTTTGTTGATAGGAGGTAGCTAGCAGCATGTGCTTCCATGCAAAACAAAAGAAGTAAAACTGCTATTACGTTAATAGCTTTCTGTGACACAGTCATAGAGTTAGTACGATGGCTGGGCACCTCTCTGTCTGAAATACCAAGGCTCCTGGTTTCTCCTGTGCTCTGGTGGGGAAGCTGTGGAGAAACAGAAGAGCAATTCCAGATTCTGTGCTGCGAGTGCTTTCCTTTCCCACCGGCTGGCTACATCCATGCGTGTAGAGCTTTTGATTAGATCTGCTGTTTTGCCTATGGCAATCTTCACTGCAAACATCCTTTGTCTATACATCATTTGAGCATCTATACATGATAAGATTGCCACCTTTTATTACAGTAAAAAGAGGAGCTTTCTTGTCAATAAGCTTTCCTTCTTCCTCAGCTCTCCAACCACCCCTAGGGGAAGTGAGAAGGACAGGAAAACTTTGAAAACCTTTCACCTCTTTGTTCACCTTGGAAGACCGTGGGAACAGTTTTTGTAAAAACCAAGGTAGACATTCATAAAAGGGAGTCCCCTTTTTATGTCCCTTTTATGCCCCTGGGTGGCATAAAAATGGGAAACTTGGTAAATTACGTACATGTAAATACACACACAGAGATCACTGTATTGATAAAGTCACATTTTTCTGTAAAAGGAAAATTATATCTATGTATTTCTTAACTTACTACTTTCAATCTTTGTTTCCCCTGTTACTTTTAACACCAGAGTCTTGGAGCATTACAATGCACTTCAGCATTAAAAGCTTCCTTTTTCACTATGAATAGACCTCTACTCTAACTAGGCAAGTTCCAGTGTGTTACATGAGAATGAATAAAGATGTTGAAGTACAGAAAATGTGAAAAGGAAAAGGCAGTAGGCATGAATAGGCAAATAAATAACTTAATCACATTTTCCTTCGAATATACAAAATAACTTTACACTGAAGGATCACATCACTAAAAAACCATGTCTGCTGAAAAAAAAAAAGTATTTTTTGTATGAAAGCAGGTCATGCATCTGCTTGTCTCTGAGTACTTCAAATAGTCATTGTATGCAGTCAGTTAGCTTTTACTCTACAATTAGACTTCGGACAAGGACTGAAGCATATGTGATACGCATTCCCTTGAAAAATACCACTGTATGTGGGAACCCAGTAGTAGAGCAAACCCACTAATGGGGCTATGTATTGGGACAGTCACAGAATCAGGGAGTTTAAACATGGAAATTACCTCTTAGGACAGGTAGCTCAACTTCCTGCAGCTGCACAATTGTTCACTACAGTTTGCTTTTGAGTGCTTTTGAATGCTTCACCCTCTCAAGTTTCAAATGCTTTGTTTGATGGGACTTTTCATTCTCCATTTGAAAATTACCTGCTAGACTGAATGATGCGATTTCTGAGAAACTATCTGATACTTTGTCCAAATTTTTTTCTTCCTTAGTTTCATCCCATTACATTCAGCTGTACCACTGCACGTTAGCATCCAAGAAATTCCTCTCTGTTCCCTCTGTTCATCTTTCATATATTTCTAGACAGTTGTTGTTTTGCCCTTGTCACCTAGATTAATAAATCAATCCCCTTCCTTGTCTAATCAGTTTTGTTGCTCTTCTCTGAAGTCCTTTCCAGTATGCTGGCATCCTTCTGCTATGGAGGTGTCTAGAAGTGGATGCAGTATTCAGCAAAAGTCTTCCAAGATGCATAAACAATAATTTTCCTCTCCTGACGTTATTCCCCTGCATACGCAGCCCAAAATTGCATCGGTTTTTTAAACTGATATAACTCCTTGAGAATTTGTATTCAATTTGTTGTTCACTGTCACCCATATATATCTTTCTGCACAGATGCTTTCCAGGTTTTGCTTTCTCATGGAGTATCCATGTTTCTGATTATTTTTCCTCAGTGTATTAGTCTACATTTTTTCCAAGTTGAATCTCATTTTTTTGCCTGCCTACGTATCTAAACTTGTTAGTTTCCATTTATATTATTGCTATTCTCTCTGACGTTTGCAAGCCTCCTGGCTTATTGTAATTTGTGAATTTCATTAATGTGCTATTTACCTCCTTTTCCAGATCATTAATTGAGATATTAAATAAGAACAGACCAAAACCATACCCCTGCAGCAAACCAGCTCAATACATCACCTCCCATCATTACCTGCTGCTTACAGTCCTTTGACCACCTTTTCCGTCCAGGTCACAGGACTCAGCTTCAAGTCAATTTCAATTAGATTTTTGTAAGAGATGCATTTCAGTTTTTGAAGTGTTTTATAGGATTTAGCTCCATGGCCTTTTCTCCTTTTCCTTCATAGCACAGGTGGGACTGATGCTCCTTCCCTGTGTTTCCATAGATAGCAATAATGAAGTAAGACAGTGATAGGGGGAGAGAAATGGCTGCTTTTGGCTGATTAACCTGGAGTGTAAAACTGGCTCTAGTCTTCGTATTTCTTTTTTATTTATGCACTTTAAAGTTGTCATAATTTTCCTTCCCTTGTATCCTGATGGGTGAAGCTTTGTTGCTTCTCTCAGGCTCATGTTTGCAAACACTACTCTTATTTCCCCTATTTACTTTGGTTATCTGTTAAGCACTTTGTTTTATGATGATGCGCTCCTCTTTTCTCTGCAGACTTTGTCTAGCTTTGAACATCAGAGACTGGCCGTGTCTCCATTATGTAGATAAAATAAACTCTGTGAATGTGAATCAGTTCATTTTTATTTTCTGTATTTTTATGATGAAAAATCACACAGTACAGTGTGTTCTTGAAACTGCTTCTAAAGTCACTTTCTCTTCACCTCTCCTTCAAGGAGCACAACTGAAAGTCCACTGGAGTGGGAAGAGACTCATTCACTTCAGTGGGCTTGGGGTCAGGTCCTTAAGCCCCTGCTGTCCTGGTGCAATGTAACACCCAGGGAGAGACGAGGCCTTCACGATTACTCTTGAGGTGCTTTCAGTGTCTACTGTATCCTGTAGGACCTCCTGTGGTAGCCGTGTTCCCAGGTGCTGCTCTGTATTTCACTGGAGCAGCTGGCCAAAACAAACGTGTTGCTGACAAGTGTTTTGGAGAAGCAGCTTTTGGCTGTTATTTAAGGACTGGTGTCAAAACTCTGCTGTAGTAGGAATGTTCTAAGAGCTGCATGGCTTAGTAATACCATTGTGAATTTAGCACCTTGTGATTGCCTGCAAACAACATTTAATGGTCAGGCAGGTTTTGGCAGCAAGGGTTGTGGAGGGGAGGGAAGTGCAAGGGGCAGGAATGAGGAGAAACACTATGAAAAATGTGTTCCTTTTTGTTTCTTCCCCTGGCTCTACTTTTTGTCTGATGAATGATGGAGAAAGTAGCTGCAGAAAAAAATGCCTCCCATAGGGACAAGTCACCCTAATAACCTCGGCATCTCCTGAGGCTTCTCCTGATTCCTTCCACTGTCATCCCAGGTGTCTCACTGCTGCGCGTTTTCCTTCTGTTTCTGTTCTTAGCCATTCTTTCCCCTCACTTTGCTTTGTTTGCCATGGCCCTGCAGTGTCCTCATCCCGGAAGAAACCCATCTGTGCAACTGGCTTTTGGTGGTTAGACTGTGATTCCAGAATTGTATTTTGAATTAATAGAAGAGTAAATGTGAGTCCACATTTAGGGCCATGACTTGCTAGAAAAAGGAATTATATTTGGAAGACATATTCTGGGGCTATCTGTGGAGTCAGGCATAGCTAAATATCTTTGAGAAGCTAATTTCTTGGCCTGGAAGAGACAAGATTGAGTGAGTCCTGTTTACTTCGGAGATGTTGAATTTTCTGAAATCAATCTTGGTCTCTTTCATTAAAAGAAGAGGAAAATCTGTGATTGGCATTTTATCCACTAATATTAAAAGATCCATAATGACACTGGACAGTTACAGTTTTGAGGGGAGGAAGGTATGAACTCTGGTAACGTATTTATGCTGATGACTGCTGATTTCTTGTCTGTGTGTGTAAGATCCTGGTGTGATCTTAAAGAATGTACTTGTCACAGTTTCCCCATCTGGAAACTAAAATAATCATACTATCTCGCTGTCTCTCTAGGACTCTGAGAGCCTTAGAGCTAGTCAGGTTTTCTGACATGAAGCTATGGAAATAAATAATACTGCTATTACTCTTGTTGAATGCCTTTGAACACTGTCTATCTTTCATAATTCTGTCCGTTCACCTGATTTAACAGCTGCTGAGTGTCCATTGCTTGTGTTGAGTTCAGCTGGAGCTGAGGGGCTCAGCACTGATCTGATTCACGCTGAGGCAGTGGAAAAGGCATCCAAAATGTTTTTTCTGCCATGCTGCTCCATAGGCATACACTGTGCAGACCAGTCTTTTTTTTTTTTCCTCATCTTTTTAAAAGCTAATAACTGTAACAGCTGTAAACAAAAATGTGAACCATGGTCCTTTGAAATGTTTGTTATAAAACGTTTTGCTTTTTTCGTTAAACTGAAAACCTATCTTTTGTGTGAGATGTGGAGTAATGTTAGAGGCCAATGGGAGGATAGGGTGTGGCAGGAAGGGGTGAAAGTGATAGCTTGGTCAGTGAGGGCTAAATCTCTACTAATCTTCAAAGCAAGATATAACTCAGAATTTTTCTTCTGTTTCTCTCCAAACGAAGGCCATTGTGTTTCCATCCTTGGCTGTGTCAGCAGTGATAGCCCTTTTTTCCAACATTGATTGTTGACTTCCCCTGACACCATATCACAACCCATTAATGCTGAAAACTGACAAGCCCAGCTGCAACAGCAAAATGGCAAGTTTAAAAGAAAATATACAAGGGACAGGCACAGAATGCCATTAGTATAAAAAAGTAGTTGGTTTTTGTCTTACCTCTGTAAAGGTCAAGAATGCAAACATTTTTTTCTCCTGCTGACAACAACGTGTGTATTTTTTGAACTAATGAAGCCATTCTCTCCTTTTAATTTTTTTTTTAAATTCAGGCTATAATGTGGGTTTTACAAAAGAAACCATGTTGAAGCATAGTAAAAAAGAAACTTTCCTTTAGGAAGCTTGCAGGGAATATTTGACTTTATATATATATGGAGTATGGGGCTTTTTTGTAAGGCAGAGACATTTCAGAGAAATTAATGGCTCAGCAGTTCCTGCATTCTGAGGTCCCAACGTCAAGCTTTTGTGTTGTCCATAGAGTGGGATTTCTTTCTTTCTCCTTTTTTTTTTTCCTTTTTTCTTTCTTTCTCTTTTCCTCTGGAGTTATATGGTGGGTGTCAACACTCTTGTAGGTACAATAACATTAATGGCAAATGTTCCTTCTGATTGTACAGGTGATTCCCCAGGGGAAGAAAGTGACAGCCTCCATAGTTCCAGTGCTGTGTACTTACAGAGATAGCGGACCTTGAGCAAGAGTAGGTAACTTGTCAAAACCTTAGTGCCAAGGTCCCCGTTTGGTATCACTCTGAGGGCTGCAGGCACGTTTTGCTCTGTCAAAGCCCAAGGGACACTGCAACCCAACAAGTAAAGCCCAACAGCTCTCTTGACACCCAAGTTTGTTGTGAATGGTTGCGTAGCAATAGCAATGGGAAACTGGTGAATTACATTAAGGGGGAAAAAAAAAAAAGACTGAAAGTCAAATTAAGTAAAAAATGGTCTAAAATTTATTTGGAACCCGGTAGGGTAGTGAGGATACAAAAAACTCAGGCTAGCGAAAGTAGTAAGTTTGGTTTTGAACAGGTGGGATCATTTAGACTTGATTTTGCAAATTGATAGCTATGGACACAAAGGACATTCATCTCAAGTTGTCTGTTCAGACAATTCTGTCGCCACAAACATAAATGAGTTCTTTCAAACTTGTATCTGTGGACATTTGTATGGCAGTAGCTGGTAGAGCCCCCATTTTGCTAGGATGTTACAAAGCAATGGTTTCTGCCCCAGAAGTGCTTGCAGCTAAAAACCCACTCACCAGTTGAAGGAAATTATACTCTTATCCCAAATTTCTGGGCAGAAAGCTGAGTCTTATGGACCAAGTGATCTATCCAAGGTTATACTATGCACATCTCCTGGAGAATGATTCTCTCTAAGCATCTATTAAAATGCTTTTGTATGACGTAGCTCAAAGTGAAGTGTGTGGGTAGAGAGTGACCACATTAGGACATACAGTTAAGGCAGAGGAACTAGAACAGTCAGTTGATATCCTGTTTTTCCATGTGGCATCTTTTTCATTTATTCAAGCCCTGGGTTAGTGACTGAGGATGAGCTGAGCTCCATCCTCTTTTATTCATTGCTACCGAACTAGTCTGCCTTTAAGGCTTTCTTGTTTTTCCTTTCTCTTCCACTTGCTTGACCAACCCAAGACACATTTCTGAAATTTCTTTTTAATGGCTTGGGATTCAGGCCTAGTTATCTTCACATGGTAGTTACAGTTTTAATTGTGGTTCAGATTCCAGAGGGATTCTTCACAAAGTTTGTTTTTATGGGTTGTGTCAGGTATGAAATGTAATACAGAATGGACTTGTACTGTATATGAAGTTATAGTAATGAAAAAACTTTATCATGGCAATCCTACACTAGTCATTCATGGGCAGTCTTCTCCAAACAGCCAGAATTTTTGGAAGCAGTCAAGTATCCAAAATCTGACTTCCTACTTATTTACTCCAGTTTTACACTGGTGTGACCCCACTGAAGCCAGGAGAGTGGTGATGAATCAGGCTTCAAACCTTCTTGGGGTAGCTCCCTCTCACAAGGAGAAAGAAAAAAGCATAACTTCAGATAGTTAAAAAAGGGAAAAACAGATGCAGGCGTAATTACACTAAGACTAGGTTAGTACTTGTTTGCTTAATGCGCCTAGCTAATCCAGTTGTCTGGGTCTGAATACAGAGCTCGCTGCTAGTTTTTCCTATACAAAGAGCTAAGTTTACATCATGGCTTTGGACACACATGAACTGATTTCTGAGATTTCCTATTAATACTCAGTCATCACTTGTCAACTTTACAAAGCAAGCATGGATCTAGTGGCAGGAAAGCATGGAAGGGAGGCTCCCCGTCATCAGAGTTAGGCAGAAAGGCATTTCTCTGTCTTCTTCAAGGCTCAGTACTTTCACTGAAGTTGCTTATGTCTCAGTGAGCCGGTCCAACAACAGTTAGTGAGATTTCATCTGTCTGGTTAACCATTAGCTTAAACTGTGGTAAAGCTACCACAGTTAGCTTTAATAAAAATAAAAGTCAGACAAAGTCAGACAGAATGCAGAATAAATTAATGTTTGCTTGGGAAGTAATGCCTATAGATGAATGTATGTTTATGTTGTAGATGATGGTTGGTTATGGGTTGGTCTTGACTATAATCGAGGATGGCACTGAGGCCCAGTTCAGTGGTAGTGGCAGGGTTCATGCATTTACAGGCAAACAGGTAAATGCCGGTGGAACTTGACTTGTGTGGTGTTGGCTCCCTCTTCTTCTGGGTATCTCTATTAAAAGCCTGACATGTTGTTTGCCAGCTGTCCATACTCCTGAGCAGTCTCAAGTCAGCCGTACTCCACTTTGACAGATACCTAAAATCTCAGTTATTTGAGCTGCTCTGTTCTATGCACTCCTTTTGTTTCTTCTGAGATAGCATGTGAGAGAGTAACAGTGCAGACTAAGTGCTCCACACTCTTTCAGATACTGACAGGAAACTGGATATCATGGAAGTTGTTGCTGGAATTGTACAGTTTCTCACTTTAATCAGCCCTCTCAGTGCTAAAATAGACACTAAATGAGGAAACAAAATACCTGTGTCTGTGAAAAGTATCTGGAACTTTGCTGTACTTATTTTTCCTTAAGACCATTAAGGACGGCTTCCACTTTAAAGGGCACTTTAAAACTGACTCTGCGTATGCTTCAGTGAGAATTTTCAGAGTTTTTTTAGGCAACATACACTTTAGGTGTAAGGTAAAGCAATATAATGTGATCATTTGTTTAATTCAGTCTCAACTCTCCCTGTCTCTCTTTCCCCAAATGCAGAGTGGGTGTCCCTCATCCACTAAGCAAGTTCTGGATTTTTTTTCAGTGCTGTGTGGGCAGATGGTCCATATGTGACACAGCTTGGGATATCTTCTACCTTTATGGATGGGACTACATTTTGGTGGGAAAAAAGTCCTTCCATTCTTTTGAGGAATTTCCCTTCTCCAGAAATGACCCGTCTGTCATTAGAGCCAGTGGTAGCACAAGGGAAGGAAACTAGGTTCCTGGAAGATCATCCAAAGCAGTTAACATGCTGAATTCTTTGATTGATAGGTATCATCTCTCAGAACGAGCTGGACACTGATTCAAGCACTGGATTAAATGTGGAATTTTTAAAATCAGCTCAGCATACTGAGCTTTATTGGAAACCTGTCTCTTATTTTGGTGTCTGAGATTTGAGCTCTTTTGAGACTCTGTCTCAGAGTAACCTGAAGGCCACTAAGACTTGGCCTCTTCAGTCCTTTCATGGCTTTCAATAATTTTGCTATGAAAAGTCTCCCTTGGAAATGCCTTCTTTCCTGCTTAGGAGCCAAGTTCTTCCTTCTAATATCAGTGATATACAAACGTGTAATAGAGGTTATATATGAAAGTATTTTTTCTGTGAAGGAGAAAGGCAGCTTACAGGTATGATGGGGTGAGCAAACTGAGAATATCCCCTGTGGTCTTTAAACAGTTAAGTCATGTACTCCCTGCGCAGCAGCGGCTGATGTGGGAGGGAGTAAAGTCGCCTCCCATTTCTGTTCCCTTTGAGAAGAGCAGCCCTTCAGGGTGCTAGCTCACCCTCTCTGAGTGTGCTGAGGTGGCAGGCAGCAACAGAATGGAGACACCTGAAGTGGCTTTCAGTTAGTTCAGGTGCAAAGAGTAGTCTGGCTGTGGCAACACAGAGCTCATAAAAACAGCTGATTTATTTGCTGACCCAGCTCCTGTGTCTTGATAATACCCTAGAACATACCCATTGCCCTTGGAGATCTGGGATTCTTGTTTCCCTTCTCCTGTGAAGAACCAGGATTTAGCCACTTTTGTGCAAGACAGTTACTTCTGTAGTAGTTAGCTGTGAGTTAGTTTTCTTGTATCATGTTTGGGCAACTAAATAATTAGCCTGCGTTGGAAAATGCTGAGTCTACAACGGCTCCCAGTGAAGTGAAGAGAATTACAGACTACTCAGCAATCTGGAAAACGAGACCTTTTGCTTGTTAAATACAGAGCTGGGAACAGAATTTATGATGTTCATTTTTTGAAATTTGAAGCTGCATAAACTACAGCTTATATTAGGACTCTACACATATGAAGTTACTAAAGGGCTAGTAAATGACTAATAACTATTTCTATAAATGACTGATCAGTTGCTACCGTGTCCAACAAGTTGGGTTTTTTTTTGTTAAATACCACTTGAAATTGCCTATAATACACCCATTCATGTACTTTTAATGTACCTTTGACCTCTGTAACATAAAAGTATTGTTCCTTTGTCAATTTTATATCTCCAGAACATCATGTGTGGCCGTGATATATTTGTAGAAGGGATTCTTTGGTTGAAATGGCTGCTGACTGAAGTCAGCTGGGGCTGACTTCAATCCAGCACAAGAATCTCAGTTTGGGGACCCAAATAATGGGGCACTGTAGTTTTGTGGACAGCTTAACCAGGCAGAGAACGGAAGCAGGTTCTTTGAATAGCCTTCCTTTGTCCACCATCATGAAATCAAAAAGCAAATCTTTTGAAAAACACTAGGCAATAATTCCCATGGGGCTTTCCTAGACTCATCCATCATGGAGAAAATCCAATTTTCCGTCTTTCTCTATTGTATTCCAAGAAGCCTTGTGACCAGTTAGGTCATTTTAGCTTTAAACGTTAACTTGGCTAAGACCTTTTAAATTAGTAGATGCTTTTCAAAACCTAGACTGTAATCTTCCACTTATACCCTAAGAATAAAGATCCATACTATCTGTTAAATGCGTAATGATTTTTGAGTGAAAAGTATTTTGTTTATGATGCTACTGTTGAATAATAATAATTAGTAGTGCCATTGTAACAAATTTTTTTAAAGGCCTAGGAGGCATGTGGCTTCCCACCAGAGAGTTGATTTGAGACTGTTTTACTCTGTCAAAGTCCACTTCTGTGGATATTTATATGGTAATAAAGTGTCAGGCCTAGTGTTTCGGTTAGACTATATCCCAGTTACACTGAACTATTAAAATGTTCATTCATTAATTCATTCATTTCCTGACTCCTTCCAGAATGTCCTACAAAGATATTTTGCCAACCTTGTTTACATAAATTCCCCATTGTGCTTTGCATTTTTATTAAATAAAGGTGGTGTTTGAAATAGCTTGTAAATTGACAGGATACAAATTAGCGGGAAAGCAAACGTTAAAGAGTCAGTGATGTCTCTTGGTGAGCTTTGAAAAACATTCTATTTAGAACCAATTGTGCAGATGTATCATTTATTTTTCGGCTTTCCCCCTTCCTTCATTTGTTACAACTAGGGAAATTTGCATGAAAATTGGTTGTGTGGTTTTTTCGACGTTTACCTGCTTTGACTGTTTATTTTGTATCTGCAGTTTTAATGCTTGTCTTGTGACATCACTATTCATTGCTGGGGAGAGGACAGTGATGTCACTGAAGTTATGGTTTGTAAGACTGAATGCTTTTGAGACTGGCAATGACTATAAAACCTTTCTTTCTCTTGGGCCACCAGCTGTTGCTAGTTGATGGCTGTCAATCTTGTGTGGGGCCTAAAGCCAAGGTGTAATGGTCAGCGCATTTGTGTATGTGTATGTGTCACAAAATGGCCACTTTCCTGAAAACTTCACAGCAGAAAACCAAGTGTTCCTCATCACAGGAGAGGATGTTTCCTTGTCATCCTTACTCAGGACACAGATTTATTTGGGGATAACGACTCCACTGATGTTTGCCTTGTGTTTTCTATATTGTATCTGTTCTTTGTCTAAATAGTCACCTCTGTCTCTATCAATTCAAATCCAAAACCTTTCAGGAAAATGAAACTCCCCTGGTCCAGTTTGGGGAGGGTGGGAAACTATGGCTCCAGGTCAAGGAATAAGCAGTAATGAGATTAACCATACAGGAGAAAAACAAACATCTTCCATTGGTATATAGGTTTATATGGATGAGAAGTGACAGAAACAGGACAACACAAGAAAAAAAAGATCTATCTAAATACAGCATATTTACCAAAATGTTCCTGGAGTTGTCAGAAGCTCCTTAAAAGCACCCCATATCTTTTCCAGTAGAAGATGGACCACTAGAGAGACAGCCTTTGGGAAACCAACTTCCCTTAACATATTCAGACAGTGGATCTGATATATCCAGTCATTGCTGGGCAGAAACTGGAAAGACGGTCAGCACTCCTTTCACCTTTTTTTTTCCCTTTATGCTCAAACTCATTTCCCACACCTCGAAAATCTCCTACTGAAAGTGACCTACTGGTCAAGGCGCAGTCCCTCACCTCCAGCAAAGCAGGAGGTGGCTGGATTGCTCCTTCAGCAGCCCGTGCTGGTGGCACACCACCGCTCACCCCGCGGGGCTTCTTACAGAGCGACTCGGGCTGCTCTGGCCTCTTTCCGACGACTCGGTTTGTCATTTCTGTCAGTCTGTGGCACATACACACACATGCACAGCAGCTGCCAGTGGCCTGGGGGGGCCTGGGATCCTCATTTTTTTTTCTGAGTTCGCTTCTACTGCACACCAGCTGGCTACATTGTGGTCTTTTACCTGCGATAGGCTGTGACCTCCTTCCATGCATCTTAAAACACCCTGCCGTGTACCTCCAGTGGCACACAGCCATTCACCCTCTTTGCTGGTGTCTCTCTCCCTGCTTTCAAATCACCTCTTCAAAGTCCATTTGGTACCAGTGTCTTGGGTTTTTCTTTCTTTTTGGAAGGTGGTGGTTGTCTTTGATAGCAGGATTTTTATTTTTTTTTTTACTATGAAAGAAGTAAAAATGCACTTGTCCATTTTAGGTACATTTGAATAATTGCTAAAAATAAAATGAAAAAATCAGGGCTCTGCCCTGCAAAGTAGTTTTCAATCCCCTGAGGAGTAACATGGCTCTTTCTGACTCCACACAGGCAGACAGGCCTAATTCAGCTGTCTGTTGCGTGGTATGTTTAAGTGGTTTTGTAAAACAGTGTTCCCTAAATGTTGACAGTTTAATGGATTTCATTAGTGCCTGCCTACTAGCTGAGGGCTCAAACCTGCCCCCACCAGGGTTAGCTCAGATGAGTTCAGAAGTGGCAGTGTGGAGGACCACCCTCATCTCTGTCAGAGCTGCTCTGAGAGCTGCATCTGGAGTTCTAAGACAAGAGCAGGCATCTTCTGCGCTCCTGCATTCACAGCACAGCGTGGGCAGTGGCTGGTGGATGCATGTAGTCATATGTCCACTCATCTTCTGTTCTTCTCATTAGGCAGAAATGGCACCAGGGCTCCATTGCACACCCAAAGACACGTGGGCCTTCTCAGGGACTTCTTCCAGATTATCATGCAGGTGAACTGCCTCGGTTCACTATCTTGGGGGGTGAGGGAGCGTCTCTGCTATGCCAAAACATGCTTATGCTTCATCCCCTGTGCCTGTGAGACCTGTAGCTGCGTAGAATGTCTAATGACCCTCCAAGTCCAATTTCCATTAGGAAATCATGTTCATGATTTTGTTCCAGTCGCTGCCCAGTAAGTTGAATAACATATGAAAGATAGCCTCATCAAGGTAAATAATAGCTGAATTGAGTCTTTGTCTACACTTTGTGAGGTCAGAGGAAGCTTGAGTGCTTTGTCTTGAGTATGTGTTGGGGGAACATTTTGAAGGGGAAAGTGTTAAAACTAATAATATGAAATCTTAGAATCAATAATTATTTTATTCCTTTTGTGAACAAAACAAAGAAAAAGATGGTCCTAAGAAGCCATGAGTGTAACTGAGAGCCTAGTTTAGTCATCTCATTGCATGTTAGACTGTTCCCAAACTGAAGTGAAGAAGACACTCCAAAACTAGAAGAAGTAACTTAATATTTTGCTGCCATACTGAAAATCTAGAGAATGACAATTAGCTGTAACAATCACAAATTGAGGGCAAGTCCTGTAGTTAAAAATTAATTCCAGCTGCTATTCTGTGATGTCTAATGGTTTCCTCACATTCCTTTTTTTTGGGGGGGGACTGAAAATCCCTATATTTAGTCCCTGTCCAAAAATGGTTTCTCCCCCACCCTTCCTGAGAAGTACTGTGCGAGATACTTGTATCTGGATTAGGCACTAGCTAAGGGAGAATGGTGCAGACTATCCCATGCTTTGGCATTATGAGCATCGGGACCGCAGCATAGCTATGCCCCGTGGAGTACTAGCAACTTGCTTCTCTTGTGTTCCTAGGTCCAGGCCGGTTCCCACGTCCAGTCCAGTTTGATGGTCCTCACACTCCTCAGAAGATTTAGGTCAAGTTCATTCTTGTGTCTCTGCTCCCATGTGACTGCTGTGCTCTGGGGTAGAGGAGGGAAGGCACTTAAGGGAGACGCAGCCTCTCCATAAGCAGCATGCTCTTTGCCTGTGGGCTTAATCTTTCCTGCAGCCTTCCTGGGCCTGTTGCTGGTGCAGGTGAGGCAAAGTGGTGTTTATTCATTTCCTAGCCAAGCTGACTACAGAGCTTTTTAGGACCTGTTTTACTACTACCGCCATATCTAACACACTTGGTTTTGCTCTCTTTGTTCTCCGGTAGCAGCTTTTTCAGGCATGGTTTTTTGTTGAAGCTAGGCAAGAGCAGTGAGACATATAAGCAGGTCTTTCATACTCCAGTAGAGGTCAGATACCTACCTACAGTAAAGGAGCTAATTCATTACAGCATGATAGATTATAACAGCTTATTTGGAGCCCTATTATATAAATCACTTAAATGTGTATTTACATAACATTCCTATTAATTACCACAAAGACTGTAATGACTGTGAGCTGTTCCAGTTTATCTTGTAAATATGTATTTAAGCAATTCTGTAACAGGTAATATTTAATCAATAGACCATAACAGATCATTAATCATGCCAAACCTTTATGTAAAAAGTGAATTTGTACTGGTGGAACGTAATGGATCCTTTGGAGTACCATTTAACATATTACACGAGTCATATGAAAACTTTACAATGCCACTAATGATACATGTTAAAAGCCTTAGTGTGACCTCCTGTATGGTAGGTCTGTGTATTGACACATGTGAGCATATTTTTCTTGAGGTGATGAAGCCAAGTTACTCAGCAGTGATTCTTTTGGACATTTGCAAGGAGCCAAAAAGACAAGCCCCAAGGGGCTGTACCTGCCTTATTTGTTCTTGGCTGAAAAGGTACTAGGAGAAAATGTCTATGTGAAGTGCTCATATACTTACCTGGTATCCGTAGTTGTGTCTGTGCATCACACAATAGTGTTTTACAGCATCAGTCATGGCAATGGCTCTGGAAAGTGGAGAAACATTACTCTCATCCTTACCTTAGAAGTGGGGAAAAGAAAAAGAGACCATGCAGAACACGCAGAACATATGCATGCAACAAAGGGGTCAAGATCTATCCCACCCTGCACTATTGCCATTAAGCAGATTACTATCCTTAATTTACTTGAGTGTAGGCAGGTAATGCTGCTGTTTTTATGGAAACCTAAGATATTATCTCATGTGTATGTTCAGGAGCCAGTGTTTAAGTGGTAGTATTTTGGTGGTCTTCACTGAAGTCTTCAAAACAAAGGTGCAGAAATGGAGATCATCAGCAGGGACTTATTTTTTTAAATACTTGATGCACAATGCAAATAGAAAAGAGAAAGTAAAAACCTAAAGCGCTTTAAAGAGCTCCAATAAGAGTCCTAAGGGTTTTGTTTCCCTCACATAGTACAGAAGACAAGCGGTGTCATCAGAAAGTAGAGAACTTGAGAAGGAAATCCTGCTTACTTTACCTGTGCCAGCAGCCGAACTGATTTTAAACAGACTGCTGTGGAGAGGGAGGTGAGCAGGGTGTTTCTGCAGAACTGAATTATCAAGTATTGTAGCTGCACCACTGAAAGTCCACATGATGTACTGCACGCTTGCCAAACTGTCCTGAAGCTGGCTTCAAGCTATAGCTGAAGTCATAGCTAAAAGTTAAGAGCCAAACTGTGGTCACGTGAGTCGGTCTGCTGGCATCATGCAGGACTACTGCACTGTTAAGGTAAGCAGGGTTGGTTCCCAGGCTAGGAATGTAATTCTAGAAACTGTTTGTCCTACGTCACGAGCATGCCATGAAGTTTGTGGCAAACAGCAGTGCCTGCTCAGAGAGGATTCATGACTGAAATAGTAAGAAAGTCTTAGTCCAGGACCATAATGTATTGGCAAAGCCTTATAGGAAGTCTGTGCATCACTGGCCGTGGCCAACTCCACTGATCAGTTGCTTTCATAAGCACTAAATTCACTTAATTTTTTTAAAAAGCTTTTATTAATGGTTCCTTTGGAGCTTTTGCAATCTGTTGTCTAATGCAAGCTTTGATTAAGTTTTAAAAAAAAATAATCTCTGCAATAACAGTTCTCCTGCGTAATAACTAATCAATACATGCTAATCATTTGCCAGATATATTTCTTACAGAGAAATGGTTATGAAGTTAGGTGACTGCCAAAAAAGAAACAAAAAAGAAAAATAAAAATCTTCTATAATTCCTTAGCCAGTAAGTATTTGTATCTGTAAAAGATTAAACAGTTTAGTATTTTTGCCAATTAGTATAGAAATTTTATGAGCTGGCATGAATATTCGATTCAAATGATTTTTTTACAGCTAAGTTATAAACCTGTAGAAAACATGGGAGGCTAACTCAACCCTGAATATAGCAGTGAAGCTGAGTGGTGCTGTAATAAAGTGATCTATTAAAAGGTTATCTTTCATATAAGATTGCTTTCCCTAAGCACCTAAGCATATTAACAACATCTGAAATGCACTTGTAATTATACACACCTCAGAAAAGATTTAAAATTGCTTTCTTTGTCCACGCTTATGAAAACATCTCAGTCACTCTGTGATCTTATTTTACCTATGCACCTTAAAGCTTGTAAAAGCAAAATGGAAGAAGCAATCACCCATCAGAGAATTGCTCATAGGTGAACTTTGGCCGTCTCTAGTGGCATTAATTTTGCTCTCTGTGAACTGCACTTGACACCCTTGTAAGGTCTGGAGAATTTTTCCCATCTCTGACTGGCCTACATGACTATTTGCTACTAATTTGCACTTTGAAGATGATGCACTGGGAAAAAAAGAAATAGGTCATTTAATCTCTGAAGAACAGCTTTCTGGCTAAATCTTGCAACTTTTTGGGAAAGACTGCTCTTTGCCCATTTATTTGGTCAGTGCCAGTGAAATTAGCAGCGTGCTTGCATGACTGGGAGTTGCAGGAGTGGATACAGCAGCAAAGCAGGAAGCATGCTGCTTTAACCACACGATCTTCACATTTGAACTCTAGCCTCCTTTTGCCGTCTTGCGGACCATTCTGATGAACCTAAATGCCCTGCAATACTGTTGCTGTCGTCTTTCCATATACTGCAGAAATATATTGTATATAACACAGTAAGAAACGTCTATAACTTAATTGTTTCTGGCATGGTATTTAGTTTCTGGACCAGGCGCCAAGACCAGCAAAACACAATTTCTGAAACTGTAGTCCCGTATAGCGGAAGTGGAATGGCTTGAACAATACTGAGATTTTTAGACAAAGATGATAATAATAATACTTTCAAAGTTGCTATGCCTCTTTGCCTTGTTAGAGATCTGATTTTGCTGTCCTACTCAGACAAAAATACCTTTGATTTTAAGCCCTCGTAGAAATTCCATTTGAAAATTTTCCACCAGCTCCATTTGGCAACTAGGTTTAGGAAGGAACATTTTTATCTGTCTCCAGTCTTCTGGGGCTACTGGTTATTTGGTGAAGAGCATTTGAGCTAATGGAGCTCACTTGAATTCCCCTTAGGAATTAGATTCTTTCCTGAATAAGGACTGCAGGATCAGTTATCAGCTGTTCTGCTGAATAAACTGAATACCCGTGGAGCTTTTTAGCTTTTCCTTTGTGAAACCCATGGCTTTTAGAAAGGTCTGTGATGGTGCTGATGATTTTTATTGTGATAATACTCCTAAATGCCCAGGCACAGCTGAGAGTGGTACTAATATACACCACATGCTACCTACAGAATTGTTACGGCAGAAGCGTGGGGTCCCTGCCCTGAGCACTTCATGGTGTTGGGGTTTTCAAGATTATTCGTTGCAGAGTTCTACTTGCTGCATTTTATTTCTAAAATGACCTTGTTTCCAAATCTTAATTTTCACAATGGAACATCAGTTATAAATGTATATGTTATTAGGGCATTTTATCATATTTAAGAGGACTTCCTAGCATCTCCTTTGGCAATTTTATTAAACGAAAGTATTCATTTCCTGCTTCAGAAGGAAGAAAGCTGTGCAGTTTGGTTCTAGCTATAGCAAACTGATGAAAAACTTATATAGAACTTAATGGAAAAATCCTGCAGATTTAAAAGCAAAATGCCATCTCCACCACACAACCCTCTGGGATGATTCAAAGCCAGATGAGAAGAAACTAGCATAATTTTACACCTCTGTATTTTAGGAGCAATTTCTTAAAAGCTGAATATTGCCTTTGCTATGAAACTTTTATCAGCGTTGGGTCAAAGAAACCCATTATAGTACTTTTGGATTTAACACTTCCCAGATCAAGGCTGGAGGCAAGTGTGATGGGAGGTGGAGGGAACTGGGGAATCTGTTGCCATGATGTATTCATCTGTTGTATCACCACAAGAATGATGATCTTGCACAAAGCACTTCCAGGGTAGAATACATAGCTCCTGAGCTCCCTCTACTCTTGCAGGTTGTGTGGAAGAAATGCCTTTTCAACATTAAGGGAGGGTAGTGGATGCGGTGGTTCTCTGTCAATAGAGCTGTTTAGGTCAAGACTTGCTCTGCTCAAACCACACCTGTATGGTAGGTAAGACTGGATAAGATAGTCACAGTGGTCCTTTTTGGCCTCAATGGTACAGGAAAATCCTGCAAAGCATTTGCATAGGATACTGTCAGCAGGTATGCTTTCATTTCTTAGGGCATTGTATAAATTGTATAAAATAATATGCTGACTTACAAATGGTGATAGTATTAGGCCCATCTTCTACTGTGCTGATACAATGGAGGAATTAATTAAAAAAATAATTCTGGTAAGTAAGCTGAAAGAGGACTAGAAAGTGCCTACTCTTTCAGACAGTGCAGGAAAGTCACTAATTGCTCTAAACTAACTTCACTGAAGTGCAGAGCAAGGGAACAGATAACACAAAAATGTATTAGTTGCTTTTGTTGCAATATAAAAGACTGTGGCAAGGGATTAGGTTTTTCTGTTCTGCAAAGGAAGGGACTGTGTTTCTCGCACACTCCACATCTCCTCTTTTGCTATAGTTCAAGAATCTCAAGATCCTCAAAACAATTTGGCAGTGGCAGCAGCGTAGTTTGACAACACACGGAGTGGCACAGCACTGCCCCATAGAATAGTTTCCCGACGCCCTTTCAAGACTGCTGCTTACGAGCACGCTGTACGCTGAGAACGTTTTTATGGGAACATTCAGGCAAACACAGATGGCTGCAATTGCCCTCCCCCCTCCCCTTCCCTGGTGGGTAATTGGCACTTGTATTAAATCGCGTAATTATTGGGGGTAATACTGTATTATCAGGTCAGGCAGGTTTTCTTCATGAAGGTTCACCTGGTAAGTACTACATGGTGATAGATGAGGTTTGTGTTACTTCACATTACTTGGGCCTGGTGCCAATCAAATCACCGCCTGACTTGTGTACCAGGTAATCAGTCACACCCAGGCTATCTAAAGCGTGCTTGCCCGGGCCAGTCTTCTATGAAAACAGCTGGGAAGCGTGCCACATCGACTGTGTTCCCGTGAAACGGCAGATAAAAGCGGCTAGAAAAGTTCAGCTGCACTTGAAGTACGCAATGGTACTTCTGGCGCTTGCAGGGAAAAAAGACGGAAGGCTGGGAGGAGGCTCGGAGACAGAGCGGGCGAGCGTGCAGAGCAGCCGCGGTCACAGCGCAGCGGTTGGCTTTCAGCTGGGGCAGGGGAGGAATGCGGGACGGTTCCCACAGCATCTCCTGGCTTCGGGAACCTCTTCACTTCCAGCGCCGCATGCGCCGCGCTGCCTCTGAGGGCACGGTCGGATGTTTGCTTGAGAAACAGCTGTGGTGGTTTAACAAGTTACTGCTTGATCAGCTATTTGTTCCTGCTCCCCTCTGCCGAGGTGCAGTAACCGAATCCGTGGGCTCTTCCAGGCTGTTGCAACGTGGAGGGAAACAGGCTTTGCTTCAACCGTTTGCAGGTACGGACAGTTGCCACATCTGAGTCGTGGGGGCAGCGATAAATAGTTAAGGGGCAGCAACTTTTTAAGCAGAGACAGCTGTCTCCCAAACGAATGTCTGACTGTGCCATAAAAGACACTCAACACCATTAAACATTGGGCTGTCAGCAATAATTACAGAACGTGTTCACACTGTTTAAAAAAGCAAAAACTACAGAGAGGAAGAGAAGTGACATGAAAATTCAAATGTGAAGAAACTAAATAACTGCACTTGGAAAAATAAAGTGTTGCTTATGTGACTAGAGAGTGTTGTTCCAAAAAACCACAATTTAGGAGCAAATTTTGCCAGTGAGTCTTTCACGTAGGAAGTGGGAATGATGAAGAGAAAAAATGCTTGGCCCTTTTGCTGTTTGCCCCTTTCTTTCTCTTTCTGGGCCTTGAAAGGTAGTCAATCTCCACTGCAGTTTTGTAATACTGATAGTTTAATGTACATGAAGTAACATCTTTGGCATATATAACCTCACCTGTCTACTTCAGTGTATGTATGAGAAATTGCAAGGAACATCTGCACTGTGGAAGCTGAACAGTCTGAAGTCCGTCACTGTATCTCATAGTCAATGAGGGAACATCTTCGGTAGAAGAGTCACACTTGGGGCAACATGTGGCTTTTTACCTATTGTCATCACAGATAATGTCTCCAAGGGCTTCCAGTCAAAGAAACTGATGAAAAAATGTGGGTTCTCAACTGGTTTATGCTAGGTGTTTGCTTTCATTGCAAAGTCAACTTTGAGTTTCTTCATCCTTGTCATTTTGCCCTGTCTGTGTGACTCAACATCGATGGGAAGGTGTGATTATAAAACCGTGGGCGCTTGCAGTGGACACAGGAGGGGGTGTAGTGCTGCAGATGTATTCTGTTTAAGTGATTGGATTTAAAACTGCTTCTGGCTCTCCAAAGAGAGCATCCTTTTGATGCTCTACAGCATTCTATTTCAGATAGTAGTAAAAATAAAGAAATTTCCAAAGATGTGTGTAAAATGTTATTGTGTGTAATATGTTATTCATATCCCTTGGTTTACTGGCTTAAGTAGAAGCACTTCAGAAACACTTTTTGAGCCTTGAATTCTTGTGTTGCTGTCAGCCGTTTGTGGAGCCATTTGGGACTGCATGTGACCATGCTTCTTGCCCAGCACCCTGGTTTTGGCACCTCTGTCATGGGCTGATGTGTTCCAACTGGTTTTTAACACATTCACATGAGCTTCAAAAAGACAACGGGTATTCACTTTAGCCACACTGTGCCAGGTACAAGTACCAGGTACCCACTCTGTACTAAACACACCTGGAGTAGAGCAGCCGTGCATTGGCAGGACTGACAGTACAAGCTGTTACAAATGCTTCTGGCATTAAACCCTACGTGGGTACCCGCCTATGCCTGCCAGTGCCCTGCAGCCTCCCATCATCTCTTGCAAATAGCGTTTAGGCTCTCTCAGAAGGACTCTTGCTTCCCATATGCGCAGCAGCAAGGATTTGGGAACAAATCCTTGCTGCTGTTTGGAGCAGGATGTCTTGACTGGGAAATACAACTGAAGGCTTCATGCAAACTGTCTAGAATGTGGTAAATCAGTTCATTAACCCATTTACAAAATCAATATATCACATAGGGAGCTGAACGAAACTTGGCAGCTCTGCCTATATCCCCTTTGCACCTGAGGGCCTACTGACTGAAAAAATAAGAGCCCCTTTGTTCTGCCCTCAGCAGTATACAGTAGCCATGGACCTCACCAGGATCTGCAGAGCAAGCCTTGCTCAGGAAGTTAGCACTTGTGAATTTTTGTGCATAGGATGTCCAGCTGCAGGAGGATTTTTCTGTAGTGTTACTGGAGCTTCACGTAGAAGCAGGTTGATCGTCCCGAGCCCCTAGTGACACAGGTCCCAGAGCCCAGGGTTACGCAGGGTCAGTCCTCCTGGTAGTTCCAGCCACAACAGAGAAGTGAGAGAGGAAAATCTGTTACTAATTCTCAGGTGTTTAATCTGCTTTCTTTTGTATTAACCGTAGGATTAAAAAAAACACATCACAGGAGAACCTGCGTTTACAAAGGCCATCATAATTTTCTCGTGCAGAATGGTGGGTTGAAACGTGGAGCTGGAAAAGCGCAACCCCCTGTTCAGTGCTTGGTCGGCTCCTCTTGGTATTAGGCGCTGACGTTAAAGGATATGGCTTTCCTGCTGACTTCAGCGAGAGGGTAGGGCTGTTTGGACGGTTTTCCCTGGCGTCGCTTGAGTCATATGCGTTTCCACGCGCAGCGGGGTTAAAGGGCTCGGCGCCCTTCCTGACTCTGCGCTTCGCCCTGGTGCTTGAAAGCGGCGGCGGGGGCAGCGAGGGGAAAAGGAAGACATTAGTACACAACGAGAAGCTGAAACCAAAAGACGAGCCCGCGCTGCATGTTCCCACTTCTCGGCAACTGTGAGTCACAGGCGTAAAAGACATGTGCGACTTGTCCCTGGAACGCCTCAGACTTGGTGTGGCTGCTCCCACTTGCTGCAGTGTCACCTGCTGGCGAGATCAAAGCACTCGGTAGCACGCTCCCCCGCGCCACGCTAAACAAAGTCACCGAAGCCCTTGAAAACTCCTACAGATGTTTCCTCTCTGAAGACAAAAGGATATTTTTCTCCCCTCCCTTCCTCCTTCACACCAAAGAACAAATCCTATGCCTCGCTGAGTTTGTACCACCTCAGATTAATTGGCGCTAATGCAAATGTTCGTGGCTGTGTGGGGGATGCTGCTGAGAGCATAATGGTTGTCGTATTTGCTTGCATGTGGTTACTCCACTTCAGCTGTGTAATTCATTGCTTTATAAAGTGCTTTACAATGCACTACAGCACAGGAAGCTAATCGTATGCCGTGGCAGACAATACAGCAGAGATTCAGAGAGTTACTGCAGGTCTCCTAAGCCCCGTGCCCTGAAGTCCCCAGTGCTTTTTCATCAAAAGTCCCCCCTCGAGTGAGTGTCTATTTTGCCACCTGGAACAAACTCTTAGAACCGCCAGAATGTCTGGAGCTTTTCTGCTGGATCCCCGTGGGATTCCCTTTCATTCCTTTTCGGTCTAATTCCCCTTCCCTTCACTCCCACCCTGAGCTTCTCTCCCTCTTTTTAGGCATCTTATTGGCAGAGTACTCCACTATGAAGGATGTATAAGAGTTTTCATTCGAAGGGGGTTATTTTGAGTTGCTTATGTTTCTGGCTGCAATTTTAAGCATTTGATATCAAGCCCAGAAGCAATTTTTTAATTGGAAAGTGTAAGCTGAGATAGGTACAAGAACAAAGATTTCTTAAAAAATGACACTTCCAACTGTGTAATTTTAACAGTTCACATGGATGTGGGGATGGATTGGTGCTTGGTTCTGAGGTATCTCTCAGCTCTTCTGGTGCAATTGATAGTTACTGGCTGGTGATCACAGTGTGTTTTCTGTGTATGGAGACTCTGCTCTCTAGGTACCAAACTACACTGGTACCATGCTCTCATTTCTAGCTGAGGAAATCTCTCTCTCTTTGACCAATAGGGCACTGAGGAAGAAAGGTGAACTCCTCCACTAGACAGTTAAAATAGAAAAGCCAGTGAGGAAGGAAGCAGTGAATTTGCCCAGTTGGTTGCACAAGTTTTTGCCTTGGTCTAGTGTGCTGGCCCAGCAGAAACTGAACCATGTAGAAGTTCATCGTTTAATTTATTTTCTAAAAATGCACAAAATTCTATTAAAAACCCTACATGACAAGACTATCAAATTGCAAACACTCAAAGGCTAAGGAAATGACAAAATTGAGCTTGCCTACCCAGCCTTAATTCTGTTTCCTCGCTTGTATAGTTACAATAAAGTTTAATTAGATTGTCGCATATTATTTTGGGGAGGTGTTGGAGCTGGGCTCCCGCCTCATTCATTTTGCATGCTAATGCAGCGCAAGGCAGTTTTTCATGAAACACTGAGGGCAAGAGTACCTCACTTACTGCAGGGGCTGTATGATGTGTCATAAATAAGATTGGTGTTTGTAGCAGGCAGGAGCTGTATGGCACACTGTGAATGTAGAATGATAATGAAGAGTTCGCATAGGGACGGGGTAACCACTTACTCCTTCACCCTGCCAGCCACCTACTGCTATTCCAGTCCTTCCAGTCCACAGTTGAGGAATACCAAGCTGATACTCCCATACCGGCTACCTCCCTAGCACACATCCATCCCCATGCTCCAATTGCCTGGGAACCATTCAGCAGAAGATGTCAGGATGTTGTGTGTCCTATTTCAGAGACCAATGCTGAGGGACACACTGACGCTCTTAAGTGCTCTCTGGTAAGTTACTGCTGTGGGAATGACAACTGTTCCACATCTTACTAGGTCCTCTGTTTTAATAATTATAATCTTGCTGTGTGGTTCTTCATAGCTAGAGAAGTTTCTTCATTGGTAAGCACACTAAGCATACATTCTCTTTTCATTCTCAGGCATGAAATTCAGTTTCATGCAATAGAGTTAATTCATATTCAGGCAGTCATTACTGTTCCCAGCAGCTGAAAGGTTTATGGCCATTTATTTGAGGGGTCACCTATCAGTCTTCCCCATTCGCAGTTAAGGCTGGCAATTGCTTCTCTGATAAAGATTGTGTATTTCCCCCCAAATATTTTTCTGTTTATTTCTAATTGGGTTTAAGTGCTGGAGTGAGTTTTCCTTTTAGCTACAAATGCTGCTCTTTGAAACTGGAGTGAATGACAGTAGAACTTAAGCTTAATAACAGAAGGCATCTCTGCTCCTGTAATTTCACTTGCCTCCTTCCCATGTTCTTCTGCAACCGAAGCAAAATGCTGAATAGCTTCAGTATTTCATCTTCTGAAAGCTAGAAAATATAGCCAAGGACGCTGAGCCACACTGAAATGAGAAAGGGCTCCCAGAGCACTGAGAAATGTTCCAGTTCTTTTAGGTTCAGCCAGCCCTTTTCTGTTTGTTGCTTCAACTTATGTAAATTACTAGAGTTCAAGTAGATTTAATATTTATCATCCAAGACAGGAAGGGTCAGCCCTCCTTTTTTCTACATTCCCTCTACTGGAAAAGTGTAGTTTCAGTAAAATGTCAGCATTTGTGATTTAAATACATTTCAGCAAGAAGATTTGCAAATTGTTATTTCTGCTGTCCCTCCCCCAAAGTGTCTCTTATTTTTTCTCTCTCAAATAGTAAGATCTAAGGAATAAAGCAAGATGACTACAGTTGCTACATAACAAGGCTTAAAGTCTGTTTCCTTTTTTAAAGCTCTTAAGGTTCTTGAGAGTGTTTGGACAAATTGCTGAATAAGGTACATCACATTAATAATGGTGATCAGTGAGTGTCCGGCAGGATCCTTCTGTGAGATCCCCTTTCTAAAATGAGATCAATAGATGAAGTAGCAAAATTATTTACTTGTTCATATTTATTATTTGGAGACATCACCATTTGCACTGAAAGAATGTATACAACCTATTGTGCCACACACTGAGCACCATGAACTCCTATGATCTCTCCTTATTTCAACAATAAATAAGAACATTTAACAACTTGTAAAGCTAGATGTCAATATAAGGGCCATACTAAAACCATGTCCTTGATTTGCTTCCACAAGACCAAGACTTGGACTGGCCTTGGACATAGTGGATTGTTGTACCAGCATTTTCTGGTAGCATCATCAGTTCCTACAGAATACAGGCTTTTGTTAGAGCATTACCCCACCTGGTTACAGAGATTACAGTTTTTACAAAGCAGGTTCAGCACCACTCCACCGGTCCAATTTGTAAAAAGGAAGTTCTATGCTATTCCACTCACTTTTCTGGCTGCCTCTCTTCAGGATCACCAGGCACTTGACTTTCTTTTGCTATGTGCACCAGTTTTCAGAATATGTAGGGGATTCTGGACATCTGTGCATCTGTCCAGAGTTTTTTGATGGCATCCTTCAGCTGCTCTCATGTGGTTTTGTTGTGCAAGCTTTGACTTGCTGTTCAGTCCTTGTAGTCCTGGCTTCATAGAGGACTGCAGGACCTGTTTCCTGAGCACCTTTCCTGGTTTTTGCTCTCTTGCAGGTTAGTCCCCAGCTGACAAGTCCTCCATGGCTGTGCACTTACACTCACTCTGGGACAGAGCAGAATTTCATTCATGCACTTCTCACCTTGTATTAGCCTCCATTTCCTTCTGTCATGGGTAATGCTCATGTAATCAAGACTTCATTTTTTATTGCAAGATGGCAGGTGTGTTTATCCTATGGCTTACATTTTTCTAGTCTTGGTACAGTTTCACTGTTACTGAAAACCTTATGTGGAGAAGACCTAGCTGTTATCACATCAAATATCACTGTAAAATCTCATGTATCAGGTATGCTACATACCACTGACTTTTTTGTTGTGTTCCCTATATCTCAGTCCTTTGAGTTATAGTGCATAACTTGTAGCCTGCCTCCTGATGCTCGGCCTTGCATGCAGCTACTAGAGGATGAAAGGATCTTCAGGTCAGAACATTTGGCATGGGGTGGCGGTCACAAAATGAGAGGCTCCGATTGTAAACAGAGAGTGACTGCGGTTGATCTTGCAGGCCAAAAGCCATGCTAGATGTTTTACCAGATATGGTCTAGCACTGTGGTGGGTGAATTAGGTGAGTTAGGTGACTTGAAACATGAGAGGACTTGGGGAATGTTATGCACTGGGAGAGAAGGCGTCTGAGACACCTGCCCTAGCCAAATTCATCATGTATCATCATGACTCTCCTGGACGGTTGGCGGCGGAAAGGAAAATTTTGCATTTCTTCCTCCCATTCAGCTCCTTAAAGCAACACAGTAGGGCCCTATAACAGAAGAAGTATTCAAGAATCCATCAGCTCCCCCACTGACATAATTTTTTTGTTTTTCTTAAGCTTTCTGTATTTTCATTTTGTTTGAACACTTCAGCTGCTCTCATCCGTTTCACTTTCAGTTCAGAGCCCCTCTCTGCCTCTCTCTCCCACAGTAGGCCAAGCACCGAGGTGTTTGCATTTCCAGGGCTGCGGAGGAAACGATTACCTTAAAAAACAAACAAAGCAGATGTTTTCTTCTGATAGGCGTCATACAGTAAGAAAACTCCAGAGCGTGCAAAGAAATGAATATGAATGTACGTGTGCATTTGTCCCTCCCTGATCAGTCACAGCTTGTTGAGGGAAGGCTGTGCGTGAGGGAGAACTGATTGAGCTCAGTGCCACAGCTGGGCTGGCAAACTATTGCCTGCAGGGGCAGCACGAGGGAAAGAATTAAAATCAATTGCAGACAAAATCTTATACTTCCTTTTTAACCCGCTGCAGCTGGGGAAGCCGGGGAAGGGAGCCAGTGAGCGGCATGGGGAGATGCACACACACAACTGCAGGGCGCAGGAGGGAGCAGTGTTTGGGAAGGGGAAGCTTTACTTAAGGGTTGAGGAAGATGACAAAGGGTTATAGATTTATTCCTGGGTGGAGTCTGAGATGGTGGACACTGCTTTCACGACCAATGGAGAAGAGCAAAGTCTTCTGTCTCTTCGCAAGAGCTGTTTGGAGAAAGTGGAGGAGATGTGGAGAGGCAGAGCATGATGGCTACTATGGGGAGGAAGGACTGGTGTAGGAGAGGGACTGGGAAAGATGTGATGCTTTGGGGCAGCCGAAGAAGAGCAACAGTGTTTTGCAAGCTGGCTGCTCTAGCACAGTGAGATAGAGGGAAGGGTTGTCAATGGTGGTTGTATGTGGTTTGCTCAAAAGCTGGGACATGTTCTCCCTTCTGTTATCAGTGCAAGTGGTCCAAAGCACTGCTTTCTTAAGACTGCACTCTTTTGAGCTGTGAGAAGAGGCAGAATAAAACCAGTCATATGATAGCTTTGAATTGCAGTGGATCCATCCAACAGCTAAAAAAAGTACTGCAAATAAGAGCAACTAATTTATGAAGAGTATACAGTATGTGTTTGCAGAATGGCCATTCCCCTTTCTCCCCTTTCCTCCACATTTTCCCCTTAAAATGTTGTATGTGGCTATCATGAATATCTGTTAAATAAATAGTAACCCTTTGCTTATTACTGGCTAGGGAATACAGTCATTATTACACCTGAGCAGCCATTAAGTGCGTACTGTTTTTGTGGAAGAAAATGCAAAATGTTACTGTGACTGCAAATTTACCAGGATCACCAAACACTGAGCAAGTTTCCATCTTGGACTTCAGTGTCCTCCAGGGCCGGGTGGTTTTTCCTCTGAACTGTGTGTGCGGGGCTGGGGAGACAGTGAAGTCTGCACAGCTTGTGTAGTGGTTAAAAAAGACCCCAACCCCCAAAATACAATCTGAGTTTAATTCACTCATTAGGTGGTGTGTGTGAGCACAGATACTAAAAATCCTTTAGGTTTGATGTTATGCATATCTGACCTGAGAAGTTAGCCGAAGTTCAGGGTACTGCCGCTCTTTTGTTAGGAGAAGAGATGGATAAGGCAATCAGGTGATCTTGATGAAATCTTGTATTATGACAAAGAATGCAGGAGGAACTGCTCCCTTGAACCCGCAGGGGATCAGGCAGGAGATAATCTCTTTACACACAGGGTCAGGTCTCTCTGCCCCAGCCCCTGCTCATCCAGATGCTTATTCTTTCCTGTTTTGTCAGAATAGAGACGGGGTCTTTTTTTGTCTTCCTCCTCAGCTCTTCTGGTCTTGCTGTTTCTGTCACGCACAATCCCTCACAACATAATTGCCTGTGAAACCTCTCTGTCCACATGTGTCTTTGTTTTGGGAGATGGCATGTAGTTATGTTTGGGGTGGAGATCATTATTGTTTCAAACATCTGGCTTCATAAAGAACCTTAATGGCTTCTCTGAATTTATTCTGAATGAAAGGATGAAGTGTTACGCCCACCATCTTCCACTAGCTTTTACCCAGCTCGTAGCAATAAAACTACTGGAAGCTGCATAACCTGTCAGGCTGCTTATTAAAGATGTCAGGAGAGGACTATTAAAACTCTCTCCTTGGAGGGGGACATATGATGACTGACCTGTACAGCAACTTATGTTGCTGAGTTGGAAAAGCAAAGTTCAGGAAACTCATGTCTCACAGAAAGGGGTAGACCGCTTAGATGGACGAGCAGAGAGACATTTCCCTCAAGGCAATGGCAAGGATTGCCCTGAAAGGGCTGTGTTGCTGTGACCTTGACTGCACTCCTCCCTGGCAGCAGGCTGTGGGCGCAGGGCTCAGAGGAAGCAGCTAGCACCATTCCTCCAGATCCGTGGACATTTTGGGCAGGATCATAGCTCATGGCATCTTGACCTCTCCCTGTGCACCGTAGGGTCATGTGTAAATCAAATCCCCTTGCCCTGAGAGGTGATGACTTTGTGTGGTGTGAATCAATATATGTCCTGTAAGAGTGGCTTTGAAATAAGTATCTCTTTAATGTGCGTTCAGATGGGGAATTATATCATGTAAATGCTAATTTACACACATTGGAGACACAAGTGAGTAGTTAGTTCATCCCCCAACACCAGAGGAGAGTCCTGGATAGAAAGTACGTGAGATATTAAACAGATATAACACTTAACCTTAGCTGGTGGTGCATGTAAGAGTGACACCATTACTGCTTTGGTGGTGGTGGGAGAACAAGATGCTCAGTGGTGCTTCTGAAGGTTTGTGATACAGTGCTAACAGGATGTGAGTGTCAAGGTCCTTGCACCTCAGCCGTGGGAGCCCTTTTACTGGATGGAAATTAAAGAATAGGAAACGTAGGAAAGCTGCTGTGAGGATAGCTGACTAAACTGAGATAAAAGATGATCGGTTCACGGGTGGCTATAGCCCCGCTTCTTATTTCCTTGCTGTAAGGCAGCGATGTGCTCCCCTGCGGAGCCTTAATTTCTGGTTGTTTGTATGGAGGTCTTAGCGGTTCTTGGCAAGTTGTTCCTTCCAAAGTGAGACTGAGACAGTGGAAGAGAGCTGCTCAGCAGCATGCTATAGAAATGCATTATATATGACATTGTACAGCAGGGTTCCTGACGGGAAACAAACAGAAGTGGCGCTCCATTAATAGGAAAAATGGGTAACAATATAGTTTTATAGGCCCTGTCATCCCTGGGTCTTACAGGATACTGTAGAGAGAGGCATTAGGTAAAATTAGATAATATGATGCAATGATTATGGCCATTTTACAAACAAAAGGTGCACTGAAGAGTTAAGGCAGTGTTTTCAAAAGCCTTTCTCTCTGCTCAGTTTAGTATGTTCTTTAATCGTAATGGTTTGTTATTTGGAGAGGACCGGAAAGTGAGTGTGTGTGTGTGTGTGTGTGTGTGTGTGTTGAAAGTAGAATATTGTCCAGACTACCTACCAAGCACATCAGCAACATGGGGCAATATGGGATTTGCCACTAGCATTGTACGCCCAACCCTGTAAATTGTACGCAACACAAAAGTACACAACCCTGTGTTCTGTAAAAGTCAAAACTTGCTCCTCTACAGCTACTGTTGAAGGCATGGGAGACTTGAATCAACCAGTATTGAAAAATCAGGCTGAAGTCACAATAAATTTAGTCACCAAATGTGGCAACTGCATTTGAGGGGAAAAAAAAAAAAAAAAAAGGAAACTTAAATGATGCCTTCTTCACTTCAAGGTGAAAGATGAGTACACTGCAATCAAAGAGAATACAGCAGTTTTAGCCTCTCCATGCTGCTGCCCTAAATGTAAATTGTACCACCTCCCAGATAGATACTTCTTTTGATTTTGCCAAATCACTTGATATAAAGATTGATCCATCTATGGCTGAACATCTAATACTCTTCCTCAAACATTTTCCTGTGATGTGGAGTTACTTGCTGTGTGGCAATTCAGAGGTGCGCCATTCTTTTTCGAATGTGTGAGTGTTCATGTTTGTTCTTTTGTTAAGCCCTCTGTGCATCAGGTGTATGAGTCTAATGGTCTTCTGAAAAGAATCACTGCATCAGATGGAGCAAATTGGAAAAGCACCCTCAGCTTTGGAATATTTTTTTATATTGTTGTGAACATCAGTTTTGCTATTTAAATTAATGTTCTGTTGTGTTTTATTTTGTCCATAGTACAACAGAGACAAATTCTGCAGTTAACCCAGAATAGTTCATTACAGATACACTAATAATTGAACAGAGACCTTGGAAAATATCTCTTCTCCTTTACAGCAACTGTGCATGATTGTCAGAACGTTATAGTGGATACAAAAAGCCACATTACAGTAAAGGAAGTGCATGAATCCTTAATCTGGATGATAGGAGAATGTTGCTAGCAGGAACAAAGGCCATTTTAGAGTCCCAAAGTCTAATGAGTGGTGAAAAAGAGTAGAAACTAAAAAAGAAGCCTGTGAACCTATGTCAGTGCTATCGGTTTGGCTGAGATATTAGGCCAAGAGTTATAGGGACGTTTAATCTTATGTCTGAGGCCAAAAGACCTGAGGAATATTTATTGTTAGCACTCTTATATCTAGACTTCACCTCAGTATTTCTTTCTGATCCCATTCCTGGCAATTAACATGTAAGAGAGGGACCACATTAATTTTCAGTCCAGAAATGTGTGGTACCTTTGTTCTAATATGCATAACTTCAGTGCAGCTGGAAAGATGTGAGGGAGAAGGAGACTACCATAATGAAGGGGGACAGAATATTTTTGTATGCAAGCTTTAAAATACCTTTTCCACTAAAGCTAAGTATCACCATTTAGGCCACATTCACATTAAGAAATAAAGTGTAGTGTTTCTTCTGCAATTTAAAGTTATCATTTCTCTCTCTCTGCCCCGCTATGAACTCTCAGAAATTATCCAACATAGATCCCAGTAAAAGGAAGGAAAATTAACCTGTACATTTTGCTTGAAGTTTGAAGTGCCCACATTAAAAAAAAAAAAAAAAAAAGCATGAAGGGATTACATCAGCAGAATTGTTGTTATGGGTAACGTTTTCACAAGTGCCCAGCTGGGATACCAGAAGCCCAGTAACAGCTCCTCTGCTTTTGAAGGTGTGATGTTTTGCATCAGTCTGTCCTCGAGGTATGTGGATGGCTTCCACTGACGTGAGCTGCAGCTGCACAGTGTAAATGAAGGCCTGTGTAATTTATTTCTTACCTTCTATTAACAGCTGCAATCCCAAATTTACCCACAATGACTTTTTTTCCTAAGACACAGAGCTTTTTCATGTACCACTGTGCAAATAGTTTCACTGGAAATTTCAGGGATTTGGAAGCCATTTTTGCCTTGGCCACCATTTGGGGGAATATGGGCAAGTGACTTCTCTTGTATTTGTGCAGCCCTCTTTAATGGGCATTGTAGTTATTTTCCTCCTGAAGATGTAATGAGGTGCGACTTGTGAATACCCAGAGAAGTATTTGGAGAGAAAAAGCTTCATATAAATTTCATTTTAAAAATCTTACTATATTTGCTTTCAGAACAACTGAAATACTGGGAATTTGGTATACACTAAAATGAAAAATTAGAGGCAGTAATTCACCACTAGGTCTTCCTGCTGGTTCCAGGCTGTAATGGAGACAAAGCTCAGGCATCTTACTATTACGTACTTAAATTTTAAACAGATTTCAAAAGAAAATCTGGTGGTAGAAATGTCTGATCAGCTTTATGCGACACCCTTGTGTACAACTAATTGCAGATTTTGGAATTCCTTTTCCTGACACAGAATTTTGCAATGGCAGATGTCAAAGTGCTCCACAAAGTTCATGGCTCTTGTTCTGCAGATCAGGGAACATCTTGGCTTTAAATGCAAAGGGTCACCTGGGGATGCAGGGGGTGATCGCTGGGGAGAGAGCTCCTGCCTCCCAAATCCCAGGGGAGCTCTACCCAGGAGACTGTTTTTCCTCTCTGAACAGGAATTTGAAAAACTCCCCAATTAGCATTTGCCTGAGCCCTGCTTGTCACTCCTTTTCTACTTTCTTACAAGTGTTAATTTTGCTAACATTGTTCAATGATATCTTAAAAATATCTTTGGCACTGGAGGCATTTTTCACTTCACTGTTTTGTTGTCTTTCTCAAGTACTTGCAATGAGTCCTTCTCTTCCTGAGATAACAGCCTTGCTGAGGTCTAATAGTTCAATTCCTAAATATTGCGTCCCTTTTAAAAGACACACCAAAAGGAATACAAAATGCCATGTATAAAACAATATTTTGGAATATAAAGAAACTTACTTGGATTAGTATTCCATAATAACATGATTATTTCTCTCAAAACCAGTGCTACTTATGTTGTTTCCTCTTTGAAATATCCTGCTTTGCATTTTTTTTTAAATTTATGAAATAATTGGTTTTGCACAGCAATGTATAGCAAAAATATTCAGAGACCCCTGTGCATTTCTGCCTGATCTGCTACATTTCCTCTTTCCAAAAGAAAAAGACCTTGGATGTTTTAGATACAGCAGTCAGCATCCTTCAAAAGACAAACTTAAAAATTAGCTCTGATGTGATATAACTAAAATGCTGATGGTTCAATTTTTAGCTATTCAGGGTTGATGATAGCTCAAATAAATGAGTTACACAACTAGAGCATCTTTCAGGAACACATTTAAGCACATACTTAAATTTGGGCATACATGTAAGGTCTGAGATTTTTAATATTTTCCTAAATTAGATCTTTGGTTTCCTGGGGGTGTATACACAAGAGATTTCCCTCAGCAATATGGGTATTTCTCTGAACACTGCCAGGGCAAAGGGGATGCGAGACTAAAGTTTATTGGGGGGCCTCTCACTTCCAATTTCTTGAGGTTTTGCCTTAAGCATAACTTTGCTTCAGAAGGTTGCATCTTCTTCACTCTGGCTTTCTCTTCTTTGGTTTGGAAGATGTAGCTGTGTATTTCCTGAAGTCCTTATTAATGTGGAGAAACATTCTTTTCATGCTCGTAAAAAACAGACGCATCCCAGCCAGGCCCAGAACATATGTGACTGGTTCCATCCTCTTTACAACATATTGCTGTGTGAAATAAGGAACATGAGACAATCATCACTTTCCAGTCTCTCTGGACTGCGATGCCAGATAGAAGGCATCCATCCATTTTTTTCCCTCATCCTTTTTTTAGTCCTTATTCTCCCATACCGATTAAATTTGAATAGCCATTTTATTGCCAATTCTGCTAGCTATGATCATGCCTTATTATGCTATTAAATGCAGTTACATGAAAGTAGCAGAATCAGGCCCTTTGCTTGCTTGTTGCTGGCCTGGAGGTTGAAATGCTTCACCGTTCCCTTTCTTCTCCTTTTGCTAATAAATAAGACAGGTAATTCTTTCATTTAATAATTTTGATCTTGAGGTTTGATGGTGATGACATTCTAAGAATCCAGAAGGAATTAGTCATTTTGCAGTGCCAAAGCTCACTGTGCATAGGAGGGTGCTACTAGTGATGTGAAAAAAAACCAAACCAAAACCCAAACCCAAAACCCCAAAAACCCACAACAAACCAGGCAGCAAAATTTTTACTTTTTTTTTTGTTTTTTTTTTAATGCCTTTTTGTTGTTGTTGTTTTAATATAAGGTGGTATATTGACTGTAAGTGATCATATCTCTGGCTGCACAGAAGAATGGACTCGGGTCTTCTCACATGAAAGAAATCTTTCTGGAAAGATTCACACTTTTTCTGTTTAGTTTTGCTTTTTATGTTTCTCTTTGTTCAAACAGAACCACACTTTAAAAAGCTTTGGACATACAGCTGTCCATATATAAAAACCACACCCAACTTGCATCTGTAATTTACCTTTGTAACATCATATTGTTATTTGCACAAATAGTTGCCCAATTTATATATACACATATAGGGCTCTGGTTCTGCACCTTTAAAATAAATAGCCTGCCATTAAGTTTGGTGAGTACCAGATAAAATCCTATATGTACAGATTAGATATCCAGTTTCTTGTGTCTTTCATGTCTACTGATCTTGAAAATACAAGCTCGACTTGGAAACACTAGGCAGTTGGATGCATTATCCAATATTTGTCCCTGAGTGAACAGTCATTCCCTTACACCAGGAGAAGATGTCTAGGTTTGGCTCACTGTCAGTAAAGACAGAAAGAAATTTTTACCTTTCATCTATTGGTTCAAATCAGGAGTGAGTGAATAAATTTAGTGAGGCATGTAAAATACATTGAGAGTTGAGAGGAATTAGGTTTGCATTATAGGAATAGGATATGACTTTAAACAGTCTGTTCTTTATTTACCTCCCTTTCTTCCTGATTTATTTACTGACTTCTGGGCAAACTTGTTTGCCATGTGGTGCAAATCGAATTGAAACCACTGAATTTCCCTGACTGCTCAGGGTACCTACTGTCAGAAAATCTGCAGAACTTTTAGAATTAGCAGACACACAAAATGTTTATCTCACTTGTTAGCTTGGTAAAAGCCCACTGACTTTCTGAAATCACAGCAGCGAGCTGTAAATGATGTGTGAAATGAAAAGGCTTTGCTCACCCAGCAAACACAGAGAAAACATTGAGGAAGCTGTGCCATTGGACTGGGCTTGGTGGAAAGGAGGAAAACAGCTGTGATACAAGACGAATTAAGCCCAGACTATACCGGCAAATACAGAAAATAAATCAAGTTTGATGTAATTTTTTATTTTTCTATGTAGGGTTTTTTTTTCCCTTTCTGTCTTTCTCTTTTTCTTTTTGTACAGAGCACTGCATCGAGGACTGTGCAAAGCTCAGTGGTTCTGGTTTGTGTGACTTGCATGAAGTTTTAAATTTGAAATGATCATTGATTTGTACATTATGTTCCAGTATGTTCTACTGCATCAGGCGCTTTGTTTTGTTTCTGTCCACGTCTATGTGTTTTAGTGGGAAACAGCTTTAGCAGGGAGGCTGTGATAGAAAGCTGACTTGGAAAATGAGTGCCGGTTCAAGGGCAGGATCATCCATCTTTCCTGCCTTCAACCTTCTGATGTTCTGGGAAGGAAGGGGAAGCATGTAGGGGTTAGCAACTTGAATGAGACTGAAATTAAAGGGTGGGCCACACTTTCAGGTTAGACAGAGGCATACATTTTAAAGAGTGTACCCTTGCAGAAGAACCAGATGCTGAATCTGTTCTGGCTATCACCAGAAAAAAAAAAAAGGAGGAGAAAGGGATAAGGTGAGAACTGTAGGATCTCCTCGCTAGCAGTGCTAGCGGGTGCCAGCAGGGATCACACATCTCTGGCCCTCCCAAAGTTTACTCTGTTTCCATACCATCTGCCATCCCTACCCCCCCATACTTGTTGGCTTAACCCCATTGAACACATGTGGCCCTGTGCATGCTGCAATAAGTAGGCAGAGACCATTATGTGATTGCTCCATTTAAACATTGATCCAGGGGAATATGAATACATAACTAGAGTGGTGGCTGGGGCTTGACACCGTGCAAGGGTGGTAGCACAGCTTCTGGATAGGATCTAGCTTCCACTGCCCAGTTCCAAGTGTGAGGAGAGCAGGGGTGTGGTTGTCTGTCCGTGTAAATCTACTTTAAATAGTGCCTTGCACTATTAGATTTCAAAACCTTTGTGTAAAGATGCTAAATAGCTATACCTGTCTCAGGATCCAAGCTTTGAACTGGGGCTTTTCGTTCTAATAACTTTTATTTACAAAAAACCCAGGATGCTCTGTTGCAATGGTTCCTAACAGTACAGTTTACAATATTTTTTATGCTGTGTTTTGGCTTGTTACTGTAAAATACTGTGACAGATGGAGCATCATCTGTCAACAATTCCTATCTGACACAGAGTAGAAATTATTGCTATGATGAAATTATTGATCCTGTATCTTTACATTCAGGAGCAAGGAGGATCTTATACTAGACTGAATAAAATCAAAAGCAGTCTAGTTTAGGATCCAAAAAGGATTTTACTCTAGGAAGACCCTTAGTGACTGGAGGTGGAAAAGATTTTAGTCTTGGCAGACACAGCTACATAAAAGCTAATTTCTCTTAGCTGTCTTATTGCTTTCTATGATATGTCAACACTAGTATGGAGATATCCATGAATCTTTCATGTGTGTTTTTCAGGCAGATAAGAACGAGGGAAGATTTAGGATTTTGTGTGTGTGTGTGTTCAGTACATTCTCTTTGCTGGGAGCCAACACACTTCTCCATATAAGATCTTGGAGCAAGGGGAGAGCCTGACTAGCCAGGCTTGCAGTTGGAGAGACATGAGAGACAAAAGCATCATGAAAAACAATTAACAAAAAAGATTTGGGTTTCCGAGAGTTGGCTGGAACAGATATGGATGTGGCACTAATGTGGCCTAATGTGGCAGTAATTATAGTGCTAATGCCCTCTTATTAGTGCTTAAACCCAGGATGCCTTCTCTTTTTAATGACCAATGGCTTTTATCACTGCTACATCATTTGCTAATATTCTTGCTGTAAGTAGTTATGCTGGAGAAACAAGAAAGGGCTAAGCTGAAATGATAAGAAGGAAGAAAATGTGAGGATGTGGCTCTTACCAATGGTAGTTTTTGTGCCTAAATGTACCTCCTTAGATTGGCCCTAGTACTGGAGAGGGGAGCTTGTCTGGGCACAGGCAAATGCAGCCAACATCAGCCAGTAGGTAAAATGTCATGTTGGTAGTATCCTGAAAAGTGTTAGAAAGCTGAATGGGAAGTCTCAGGCTATTCTCCATGATTTTTTGCTTCATTTGTGTAGTATTTAAGGATTTGTACAGGTTATAGCTGAATAAGCCAATTCCTTAAAGCTACCCTGCCTAGTACTTGTAAGAAGTGACCATTCTTATCCCTTCAGCAAATAGTGATGTTTTTTGGCGCTTCATGTGATTATCCTCAAAGAAAATATGCCACCTGAACATCTTCAGCCTTGAGCAAAAGCAGCTGTAAACCTTGATCTGAAAATCTTGACAGCATGGTTTTCTTAGAGTATTTCTTATATGACTTTTTGCTGGGTCAGAAATACAAAGAAATAATTAATTTTTCTCTGCTTCCTATTTAAACTAGAAGGACACAGGCTGCTTACTTCACCCACATTTGTGGACAATGGTTTGGATTGGTTCTTATTTTTTTCCAAACCTGCCTGTCCATTCCCCACAGTGAAAGGCAAACACTCTTCATTAGGTGATTAAAAAAAGTTTAGAGTGGCTTGGAGCTGCACTGAGGTGGATTTTCCTGCCAGAGAGTCTGTTAGTAAATGCTTTTATGGGACTCTTCACTCTTCCAGAGTAAGTCGTGCATCCACAGTCTTGCAAAGCAATCATCTGTGAATTGTACATGAAGAAATGTAGGGGAGGCAAGTGTGGTGTGTGTTCCAATGGGACTATTCCCTAGCCACCACTTGTTTCGGAAATTGTATTAAAAAGTACAATTGTTGGTCATTAGGGTTAGTCTTGCAAAGCAGGCATGACAGCATTAGCAGGAAATGCTTCCTTGATTTCAATTATAATGCATAAATTATACTCTTCTTCTGTCTTATCCTTGCGACATTCAACAACAGCATTTCCATCTTGGTCTGGGGAATAGGATTTTGCACATGGTATAACTTCCATTGCCTTAAATACGGTGTCCCCAGTTTTATCACTGAGCACTCACAATCTTCGTTATTACAGTTCAGCCAGAAGAAATTAGTTGTATTTAGATCCCAGTAGGCCATAGGACACATGCAGCTTTGAGATTTGGCTTCCATTTAGCCTTGGGAAGCAGTCCTAAAGCTTGATGATTGAATTACAAGAACTACTCACACCCCTCTGCCAACATTAGAGTAAAAAACAGAGCTGTCCTGGGGTGTGAGAAGCAGGGAAAGAGAAAGATGGGACTAATCATTCCTTGTTATGAGACTGAAGCATCTATGCGAAAATCCAGTTTCTCTGATTTGCTTTCATCTGGCAAAATCACTGCATGGAAAAAGAGGTTGAGATAATTACATAGTACAGGTCAGTTTATTATTTACAGTGGTTTATTCATGAAGCACAAGTACATAGCTTGCTGATCCTGTTGTCCACACATGTGAGATTTTATCTGCCTTTATCTGAAACATTTATAGTATTTCTCTGGCTGGTTTGGGTAGCAAGAGCTGTGAAGCCTCCTTGAGAATGGGCTTCAACCGTGCAAATACGCATATAAAGACCTTGGTGGGCTTGCATAACCCCCTCATGCTGTTGGAAAGTCACTTCTCTTAGTGCCTAGACTAGTTATGTCTCCCTTTGCTATGATACTACCTCCAGTTACGGTGCAAAAAGAGCTCACAAATGTTAATGAGCATGAACTATGTGTAAAGTCAGTATTTCCTTTACCTTTTGTATTGAAACATTTCTCTGTGTGTGTGTGTGTATATGTTTGCATTAAAGGGCTGTGCTGCCTTGCCTATGTTTACCACATATCTTCTTGGTGAATATATCTCAGTTGAAATGCCTGTGTGCATGAAAAGAGGAGTTTCTTGATATTGTCTCTATAGAAGTCTAAAATTATAGCTCCAGAAAAGGAATGTGAAGTGTTCAAAATGGCAAGAAAAACTGATGTGATCTTGAAACAATACAAGACTCTGAGTTTTCTTTCAAAGAAGAAAACCACTTACCACTTACAAATCTGCTATTCACATCTTTTAACTACATCATTAATTGGAATTGTTCCATATTTATGTCTTAATCAGTTCTTTCCTTCTCCTCAGAGGAAGCAGCAGTTTTCCAAATTTGGTCCTGAACTTTTTAAAGCCTTCATGTGCATTATAGAAATGGCTAATCCAGAGAATACTGTTGCCTGCTTTTCCGTTTCCATGTATTCACATTTTCAACATTGGAGGAAATGCACCTAGCACTAGTGAAACATTAACACTGAAGGCTTTGCACAGAGGAATAATTTTAAGCTCTGGCATGGATAAAAAGTTGTTTTCAAGGATAAATACTTGGGAATTCATATTATGAGTTTACCTTCTTATTACCTAGGATAATAGAGACAAGTATTCCTTGTGAACATGAAGGAATTGAGACACTGTATTCCCTTTAAATTTTAGAAAGACAGAAATCTTAATTGTGCCATGCCATCCAACAGGTGCTGACCAATGACCAGCAAGTCAAGGATTGTCATGACTGAAACATTTTAATGCTAAAATAACCAAAATTGGCTTTTCATCCCCATTCTTCATAGGCAGGCAGCCCTGTTTGAATTGGTTTTGTCTGGAAATCTCTGAAGAAGAGTCTTTCTGAAGAAGAAAAGAAGGAAGTTTATGCTGTGTTCAAGGAGCATGTTAGCTACCTTATAATTTTCTAGACCTTGTGCAAACTGGGGAAAAAAAAAATATCAATATTTTACATTCATAAAGGACCTTCTGTTTGTCTCACCTCACTGTGAAAACATGAATTCTGAATTAAGAAGGAGCGCTATCATTATACCCAGCCTACTGATGGGTAAACTAAGGCAGTAAGTGGTGTGAAATCATGAAGTCAGCTAGGAACAAAATGCAGAAACAAGAAAAAATCTTCTGCACTTAGAAGACCAGAAATATTTCCCATTGCCCATTCCACTGTATCAACTGAATATATAAGAATGCAGTGTTTGCCTTCCCTTAACAGTTTCTAATGTGGTAGACAAATAAGGAACATGTATGTCATGAAACAAGTTCAGGCCTGTTTTTAAAAGAAAAATGTAGTTGAGTAGTAACTCTTCATGTCAGGATTTGAGGACATGAGTGACTGGGTCTGGGAATCTATTTTGTATCCCAAGTATGCACAAAGCCTTCCCCACATGTGCAAAACAACTAGGGGCTTCTCCTTACCACCGCTTTCTTGCAGCTGTTCCATCAAGCTCCCACTTGCCTACAACTGGTGTGACAAAGAGTGAAGTTATTCTGCATTATGTGCTACTATTTACAAGTGGCTTGGGATATTACTTTGCACTTGAATGTTGCGTGTGTGCCTTCAGCTAATAAGCAAGTGTTTGGCCCTGAGAGGCCTTAATGCTTTTCACAACCGGCCACCACAAATAATGGTCACTGATGCACAGAATCCAACTGTTTGCTCGGCTGTTTCCTTTTATTACGAACATTGTATTTTCCATTCTGACTATGCAGAACATCTTTATGATTTCCAACGCGCCTTGTTAATCTGGGAGCAGCAGCATTACAGAGCAAACAGGCATGTTGGAGAACGCAGGGCAGAGATATATCCCCATTCTCACAGTCCACCTCTTGGAAATATAGAGAGTAAGTCCAGCAATGCCATAGTTGCATGTTGCCTGGAATTGAGGGGACCTGCTGTTCTGCTCTTTTTGAACTTTTTCTCCTCAAGTATTGGGTTAGATCAAGCCTGTAAACAAGGTATAGTATCTTACAGAAAAAGGCTGTGGCTATCTTAAGAATTCTATGGGCAGCTGAAATGTTGCTCTGTATCTTTCAGTAATGGGACTGTGCTGTTTATTCAGTTTACCCATCATCCTGAAGCCTCATTCCTAAACCAGCAAGACTTCTTTTCCTTATTTCTTAACATTGCAGCATTATTCTAAGTTTTATAATCTCTCCCAGCATTGCAGTCATACAGAATTCATGTGCTTTTGCCCACAATACACAAAATGGAAGACCTGGAATGAAAATGTAATTAAATCATATGCAAATAAAAAATGCTGCAGCTGACTTCATAAGAAGGAGACTGTCATATCAAATACCGTATTGTGTTTGATTTCAATATTAACCAATAGGATTAGCAGAGATGAAATTTACCTTAGAAAGGTGAGCCTGCCTAGAGTCACCGGTGAAAGGATTTCAGTGGTTTTGCAGCTTTTGCACCCAAGAGCTTTTTTGTTCCTTATCTCGGTGCAAAGAGAGCTGTTTCATGGCAGCTGAAGGCGTCACTGCCCTGGTGGTGCTGTACACGAGTTTCCATCCTGCCCAGTCCAGCGGGTGGCCTGGTGTCTGAGTACGGCTGAGGGGACACGTCAGCCTGCTGCCTTTCCCGCGGCAATGCCAGGGAAGGGCCCGGGAGTTTCTGCTTCTGGCAAGTGGTCTGTCCGGGTGGGCAGCCTGTGGGGAGCGCGTGCCCCAAGACCTGGCCGCTGCCCAGGAGCTGCTGGCTGCGGTCACCAGGCTGCGTACGCTGGTGCAATTTTAGGGCATCCTTTTCTTGCACCAGTGCTGTGCCCTGTAGATAAGGAACGGTGGAGGCGTGCAGCGCCTCTCCTCTCTCCCTGTGTTGGTCCTTGTGGAGCAGTTAACCAACCCTTTTGTTGTCATCTTGCTCAAGTGTGTCTTTTAGAAGGCCCTGAGAACACGTGGCGTGGCTTAGGAGCGCCTTGCGCCTCACGTGCTGGCCTGCCCGCTGTGGCCCCGTTGGGCCTGGTGTCTCCTGGCTTTCCCCTCCGCGTGGGAGCGCTGAGCCTGGCCCCATGAACGCGGGCACCCTCAGCCCCTGCCATCGCCCGGTGCTGCCTCCCTCCCAGCCCTCACGCCTTGCTGTGCTCAAGGCACGCTCTTCTGACCTGCTGCCGTCGTAAACACTTGGGTGGCTTTGCCTTCTGCGTGAAGTGCCTTGAGAGGCCGGTATGAAAGGTGCTATAGAAATGTAGGTTTGATTTAATTTGGTTTGATTTACAGTTTGAAAAATGAAAATCTTTCTGCAAAGCTAAGACCCCTGTACAATTATTCCACCTTGCTTCTGCTGCTTGCAAAGCTACTTGCATTCCCTTTTGGATCACTGGGGATTTCCTCGACACATTTACACTCCTGTTCTCAATAACTCCATACCCAGCCTCATGCTGACACTTTCTCCCTTTCTCTCTTTTTTTATTTATTAAAATTACCTGCTCCACAGGTATTAAACATAACCAATCCAAGCAGAATAGAGACCCGTCATAAAAACATAGATGACTACTTTTTTCCCCGTTATGATCTATGACAGGCACTTACTCCTTTAAAAAACTGCTACGCCTTCAGAGCCTGGAGATCTGAAGACCCCAGTAGCATCAGAGGTTTAAAAAAATATTGCAGAAGTTTTCTTTCAAATCCCTGTACTTCCCAAATTTTCTGTCTTTATTTTTGTACTACGGTGTCACTATGCTTGATGCTGGGATCCTATACTGGCAGGCACTCTAGAAACCCACAGGAGTTGCCCCAGAAACCACACACTTAAGCAGACAAAAATATTGACAAAAAACCAGAAGTACAAGAGAGGTGAAGTGATTTGTTCAAGGCCACAGAGCAGCTCACTGGCAGGGCTCACGGTGGAAGACAGGCTTTCTGGTGCTGTATCCACTACAGTTACCTGCCTCTAAATCTCTGAATTCATCTTTTAATCCTTTGGCATTCATGAAGATTAAAAAAAATTACTTTACTGGGCTTGAGGAAACCAGATGGTCCCTGAAGTGGAAAATATCAAAGAATACAACCAGCACTTGTAAAATTAAGTTGGGTTATTTAATGTATTCCTAGCAGCTCATACCTCTGTAAAGAAATATAGTAACCCTGGTTCCTTTGCCAGCGTTTCCTAATGTGTGACAGACTTACAGTGAACGACGGGAGAAAAATGGGAGTGATTTTACTTCTTACCACAAAGATTTGCCAGTGCTTGATATATAGTAATAAATGGTGAAACTAACACTCAAACCTCGGCAGGTTGGGCACAACTTTGGAGTTAAACCAAGGAAGCTGTCTTGTAGGTTTAAACAGTGGAGAAGTGTTGTGGGGCAGAAAATGACTTCTTGATGATATAGTAACCAGAATAAAAAGCTCAATAATTAATCTTGCAAAAATGGGGTGCAATTTTGGCACAGGCAGTTTTTTAAGAGAGGCACTGCACTTCCCAGACCTGTAAACTAACCCATTCTCTGCTGGCTGATATAAACTAATGAGACAGAAAGATACAGCACATGGTGGAGTAGAGGACTGAGCTGGGTCATCCTTAGATGACACTGACACTGCTTTGAAAGAGTCACTTCGGGAGGGATTCGTCTCATCTGGCTTGTAACAGGCATCAAATTCAGGCTCATGGTCTGAGGCTCCTCTACAGTGGTGGGGGGACTCTCTCTGTGGAGAGAGAGCCCCTTCAGGGGGCGATTCATCCCGTCTGCCTTAGCTATCTGTCTTAGGAAGGGATGAATCCCTCTCTGGAGGGTTCGCTTGCTCTCCGCTGAGTATAAAGGGAACCTGGATGACTCTCTTCTAGCTGCCTGGGCTTCCAGATAACTAGGGGAGATCAGTCCCACATCTTCATGTCCTCCTTCGTGTTGCCATCAGAAGTGGTAAAACCTGCCAGGGGCAGGCTGACAGTCTGCACTTGTGAGTGTTGCACATTCCAAGTTTTAGGAGTATGTCCTATGTCCCTCTCCAAAGTGTCTCTGGAATGCTGTTGGCTTCATTCCTGTTGCGTCCATGGGTTTCTTTACAGCCTCAAGGCAGGCTGCCAGCCGGGGGGGGAGTATTTTTCTTGGTCAAAACATGATTTCTTGGGGAAACATAAAGAGGACGCAGCTGCAACAAAACAGAGAGACAGGTGGGGATGTCTATTTATATTTTTAAAAACTACAGATGTGTGTATGTGTATAGTGTATAGAACTGCTCAGGTGAACCAGGATGCATGGATTAATCGAAACTTACACTTTTCAGAATGCCATTTGAGATGTTCTTAGTTTGTTGTTATATTTGTAACCAACACTATAGTGGGTTTTTTTTCAGCTTGGGAAATTTCAAATTTGGTATTTGGCTTTGTTTGGAATGAAGGCAAGTTTTTAGAACAGAATAATTTCCTGCAAAAGCAAATTCGGACTTTCAAAGTCTCCAAAACTCATGTAGAGAGTTTTATCCTGCTGCTCTATTCTTGGTGCGCTATTTATCTTCCTTCTCTGTATGCTATGCATGGCAGGGCCCCATCCTCTTGTCATGCATGTGTCAGGGGAGCCTTGGTTCTGACTGGGAGCTGCAGATACCATCCCATTAAAATTAATAAACAGGAACAGTGGAGGTTCCTGGAGACACTATGATAAACATTTGACCAAACTTACTCTGTTTTAAATTGTGTCAGCCTTCAAAAAACAGTCTTCACTATCTCATCCCTCATGCCTTTCTATCATGTCTCTGTCATGTGCTGAAGTTACCCGGTCGCCTCTCGGCCCACTTTCCTCCCCTTGTCACACTTACAAGGTGGCTGACACCTTTTCTCGTCCTTCACCAGCTGACGGCTCCTAAACCAGGCCTGGCTTCCTGTGCCTCTCCCTGGGGGGAACTGCCGGCTATTCTCGGAGTATGCATGGGGATACAGGCATCTTCTGCTCTGCAAGTGTCGAGTGGTGTCAACTGGGTGTAGTGACTCAGAAATAGCTTCTTCAGAAAGAAAATATGCATTGTTCTTATTATTTTATTCAAAAAGGAAAATACACTTTTTTTTTTTACACAGTTTATAAAAGCATGTTGTTTGTAAAAGCACTAGAGGTCTGTGTGTATAGTTTCACTTCTTAACCTTTAATCTTCCCTTGCAGGTTTTTGGAAGTTCTCCTCCACCTCACCTCGGGGTAGCATTCTCTCCCTGCTTCCACATATTCCCTCACCTGCTGAGGAGCTGCATGTGACAGTATATGAGCAATCCTCCTGATGACATCCAGTCTTCCCTGCTGTACTCCAGACTCAGGATCGTGCAGTGATTTAGCATCTTTGTTTCTAAGCTTAGCTTAGGAAAGATTAAACTGTTCTTAGCACGCAGACAGCCAGTCTCCAGCAAAGACTTTTTTTTTTTTTTTATTCCAGGGACTCTCGTGTTTGTTGCTGTTTAGCCCTTCCTGGTTGTTGCTTTTCACAAGCTGTTTGACTTTGCTGGATGCATTGAGGCAGGAGAATATGTATTTACTGGGTGCATGGGACTTATTAAAAACATATGCAGAGAGTCCCTACCTCCTATTTCCTTTCCTGGGGCTAATGGCTGGTAAACGAGATGCCTCCATGGCAAAGTGAGTTGCGGTAGATTCATCATTTGACATGTTCTCCTGCAACAAACCCTAGTCCCTCCCTCTTGCCATCTTCCCTTGGAGCTTTCACCTTTCAGGTTAGTCCCCTGTTTTTGTAGGTAATAGCCATACTGACTCCACCTATTGGAAATCCCATATACAGGGAAGGGAGTCTCCTTGTGCTGTAGCCACTTTCCCATACGTTCACCCATTGTCTCCTCCTTGTCATGTCCCTTCCACACCAACAGTCTCTGCCCCTGAAACTTTCTGACCCGAGAGAGGCCTGAAGAAGGTGAGTTACAATAGAATATCCACACTGGGAAACTGGTAAGAGGTTGTATCTGCCATGGTTTTGAAGTCAAGACAGCAGTGCCTTTGCTGTGGTGGGAGGAGTTTGTAAAAGCTAACATTAAGCGCATTTATGGAGGTCTTGTTCCCCTGGGAAGACCTTGGACCTAAGCTTCCTTGGGTTTTCAGACTGCCTGAAACAAGTCTCTGGAGAACCCAGTGGTGGGAGAGAGAAGGTCTGATGTGAGGCAGAAAGAGGAGAGGGTCTAAATCATTCACCTCTGAATGAGGTACCAAACAGACCTGAAGCAGCAGCTGAGACTTTGGAGAAACCAGTCAAATGTATTGTTCCTTCTCCAGAGGAAAAAAAAAAGGGGGGGGGAGGGATCAAGGAGAGCAAAACATTTCCTTTGCTTTGCATATTACAAAAGGCACCAAATGTAGAAAAGAAGAGGAGCAAGTAGGCTGATAAGAGATTTCATTTCATCCCCCTCAGGGTGCCAACTTACCAGTGGTAACCTCGTGGTCTGCTGATGTCATTCGCACAAAGCAGTTACTTCTGAAGAGACAGGTTTCCTCAGATTTTACCATCTGAGGGAAAAATAGAGGAAAAAATTGTTTGAAAGGAAAAAAAATGTTAAGGTGCCTGTGTTTTACCAAAAGCCTTTGTAGGAGGTTATTAACTTCAAAAGAAGACTAAATTTATCGTAACTTCTCTCCCCCCTCCCTGTGTTTCTGAAAAGAGCCCTCGCTGTGTTCGTCTGAGCCATTAAGGGCTCCTGGAAGAGCGACCAAGTCCTGCGCTCCCATGTCTGTGTGCTTACAGATTTATAAACCTCTCTGTAGGTAGAAAGAAGAAGGTGAAATTTCCCCTTTGGTGGCAGATGGGCTCCAAAGGCTAAAATGCAATTATTATGCAGACTCTCAACATGTACAAAATGGGAAGAAAAATCTACCTCTAAGATCCGTATGAGGGAAACTTTCTTCTCAAGCTCTCAAGGGAGCAGAGACTTCATCACCCCAAACTTTTTCTTCTTTTTGAACAATGATTCCTGGAAAGAAAGACGAGGTTTAAAAGTAGTTTCCAGAGGTGAGCCATGGATGCCACCTCTTCATTTTGAATGTTAGCCCAGGATCCACACAAACCTGCTGCACTATCCATGTACCTGTGTGACATTTTGAAGAAAAACTTTTTAAAATGTCTGCGCTGTGGTACTGGCAGAGGGAAGATTTATGTTTTCTCTTGCATTGCACTAAACCCTGTAATCTGAAGGAGACAGGAAGGTAGCTGAACTGCTCATGCCATTGCTGGTGCAAGAGAGTTAATCTGGCATGAAGCAGAAGGTGGAAGATTTTATAAAAAGCTCCTGCCATGTGGTAGTGGTTTCTGGTGCCCAAATACGCATTTCCTATGAGTGTGACATGTGCTGGCTTTATCTGCAAGGAAACCTTCTCCTCCCGATGCCCTGATCAGGTCCCCTTGCTGCTCCGATCTGTATGAACCCGATCCTTTCGTTCCTTGGCAATGCCACAGTTTGGCAAAGCTTGCCTCTTCACGTCCCAGCCCTTCTCTCCTTGCAGCAGGTAGGCTTGTATTTGGCGGCCAGTGACCTTTTCGGGAGGTAAAGGTTTAAGATTACCCAGTCAGTGCTGACCAGCTGTGATGGAAACAGTGTGATTCACTGCTGGCAGGGAGGCAGGTTGTCCCGCACGCTCTGTTCAGGCAGACTCACGTGGATGCTATCAGCGAGGTTGGGTTTGGTGCTGCAGAGCCCCGTAGTACGAGGTGAAACTTCAGGCAGTTTCAGGGGAGGTGAACGCTCAGCTGTGCCCGACCCGGTGAGCGCAGGGTGAGAAAATTCAGGAAGCCTTTCCTAGGGACATGGGCGTTCCAGCTTGGACGTGCGGCTGCCAGCCAGCTCCACAAGCACCGCCAGCTACTCAGGAGAGGACGTGCAAGGGCAGGAGACCAAGCTGGCTGGGGCTGGCGGGAAGCAGGTCCCACGGTGGCTGGGGGGGACACGGCAGGCCAGCTGCTGCGGTACTCGCCGCCCACGGGCACCCTGCAGTGGGCAGGGGAACAGCGGGGGGAGCGTGAAGAACAGAATAAACTCTGTGCACTGGTTGGTGCTCGTCCCCACTCCAGCGTGAGCCCCAAGTAATTCCAGCGGTGTTGCTGGATGGGTAGCGGTGCAAGTGACAGCCCAGCTGAACTCTGGGTTTTCTGTGCCTCTGAAGTAATAGCGGTGCTTAGGAAATGGGTAGTTAAAAAGCCCACGTATCCCTGAAGTAACCTTAGCTGCAAAGTAACTCACTTAATTAGCATACAGGAGATACTTATTGTTAAGTGAGAATGCCATCCCCTCCTGCAGGGATTTGAGTTAAACATGATGATTGATAAATTGTTATATTCACACGGTGTCACTCAGTGATATAATCATGGCTTTTGTAAATATTTAGTCAAGAGAGCAATCCAGCTGTTCCCAGCCAGGTTTCACCAGTGTCAGCCAATGTTCAGTGCTGCTGATTTATTTCATGTGTTGCTTAAGCCCTGAGTAAGATCACATTTTTATGAGTCTCGAAATACCTATGGTAATATATAGTGAGAGTGCCGGAGCTAATGACAACAGCAGAAATAATTATATGGAAAGATATTGCCCAGGGTCCAGAATATGGCCAAGTACTTAACTATTTGTAGTTTTTCAGGACAACTGCTTGGCAGCTTTTGTCTAGATTTACGGCAAGGCAGCCTTCACCAGATGCCATTGAAAAGGGAAGCCGAACAGGAACCGTTTTTCAGAAGGATGTTAGCATCTCCCAAAGCTTGACTTAGCTGTTGACAGAGGGCTGAGGTTTAAAGCTGTGCTGGGCAAGGAATGGAAATTCTGTTTTCCAAAGGATTTCAAGATTTTGAAATTTACCTTGGATTCAATTTAGAATGACGGTCCCAAGTTTTGAAATTCCTCCTGATGGAGGAGGGTTCTAGGAAGGATTGACTCTGACTCAAGTGTGCTGGTTTTGCTATGCAATGCAGTACTAAGATGTAAAATATACAAGTATATTTAAAATGAGAAGTCATTTTGAGATGAAACACTGACACTGTTAGCTCTGAAGGTGCCCAAACCTGACATATTCAGAGTGTTGGAGCCTCCTTGTGTTTTTTTTTTTCCCTAAAAAACGTTTCTGCAAAACTGACAATTTTGTGAGGCATTTTGGTTTTAATGAATCTACATTTTCTGATACCTCTTTTCTGACCATGTTCTTGTTTGAAGAAACACCCATGCAACTTTTCCTCACTCATCTGTCTCACTTTTATTTTGGGAACTCTTCAGGAATAGCTTTTGTTCTCACGTCAGTTCTTTGTTGAGGAACTGTCTGTCGTGATGTCCTACCCCCAAGACTTGGAAGTGATTCATAAAAAAAGAAAGTTTAAAAAAGATGACACCCAGTTTGGGTTGTATTGCATATTTGAGATAGCATGCTTCACCCACAGGACAAGATGGTAGATGCTGAATTTAACTTACTCCCAGTGAAAAACCTCTTCAGTGACCCATATAGACACCTCTTACTGACAGCAGAGGAACAAATGATCTTTACTTTTCATTTGAAGAAAATTCAGCTTTTTGTTCCCTCTTTGCAGTTTACATTCTTCCTTATTCAGAGGCAGGTTGTAATTACAGGGTGCTTCTAATTTTCCAGGGAACTTGGACATTTTGAAAAGAAATACAGTATTAACAGCAGCGGGGTGAGTGCCTACAAGAAGGTAAGCTTAGATCATACACGCACAGCCTTTTGCTAACTTGGATCTTAAAGTAGGGGGGGACGACATCCTCCAGGAAGGGAAGCAAAGACTAGGAGGTGCCTGAAAGCAACTGTAGCTTACTGACAGAATGAGGTGAGGTCGTCCTACAGCACTGCAGACAGAGTGAAGCAGAGACTTTTTTATTCGTTGAGAGCATGGAAACATCTGAGGCAAAGGAAAAGCTATTTCAAATGGGCATTAGCATGCCTGTTGGCACTCTCAAGCTGATATCAAGGGCGCCCTTGAGCTCAGAGCCAAGTGGAGGTACACCCCTTGAGAACCCAAGGTGACAAAGTGCAGGTGGAAATGCTGTTCAAATGTATATTTAATGGACATGGGGATAAGCTGTGTTCCAGCCAGTGAAGGTAAAAAATAAAAAAAGCACACAAAAAACCTGCTAACAATATCTCATGGTCGATAGCACTAATGGGAAGTAGAACTTCATAAACCAATAGAATTACTCTAAAGTCAACAAATTCAACTGCAGAAATGAGTGGACGACTAGCAATTTTTAAACCCACTGCTCAGTGGGTCGTGTGTGTTACCCTTTGTGCCTGAAATGTGGGGGAGGTAGAGCAATTAGAGCCTTCTGCTGCAGAGTCCAGCTCAGGTTGTGTGGATTTGTTTTTTACCCACTAGGTCTTCATTCTGATTTTTGTGGTGGCTAAAAGGGAGTTACCCAAATCAGTACTGAGGTAGAAATTGCTCTTCTGCCATTTTCTGGCAATAATCACCATTTTCCAGTAGCTGAGAGCTATAGGGAGAATACTTCAGACTTTCATTGTCAGCAAATGTATTTAAAATGCTAATGTTAGTTGCCTTAGCCATACTTATTTGGTTCTTATGAAGACCCCTTCATGCAGTTGCAGAAGTTTCCGGGTATTATAAACCAGTTCTTGCTTCTGTGTAGAAGCTGAAAACTTGGGGTTTATGGTTTGCTCTTTCTTATTCCCATCCAGCCGTGATGTGAAGTCTTCCCACTCACTTGGTTTTTGCGGGCTAATATTCACCAAGTTTGGCATTCATCTCACCTAACTGTAGTTATTCAGAAATTACACGGTTATCTGAGCAAGTAGTCTGGGCTGCCTCTGTAGTCAGTGGTGAGACTCGGGCAGGGTGATTCATTCCATCCTCCCAGGTATCACCCTCTGGAGGTGCCTGCGTCTCCACAGAGAGACAGATGGCTAAGGTTAGGTGAGGTGAACCCCAACCCCGGTGCTCAGCAATAACTGCTTGGCGCATGCCCAGGACACCTGGGGTTCCCTGGGGAAATCACCCATCCAAACGCTAGTTAGAACTTGCACCTTTTAGCATCCAGAATTAAAGGAGTTTATGTGCTTTCTTTCGGTCCAGTGTAGTTGTAGGTTTTGTGTGTAATAGAAAAGACTTTGCCCTATGTTTGACCTACATACTTAAACACAAATACAGCCTTAAATTACATATTCAATATTTTTATACACTGTTGTCTGTGTGAACATGCACATATTTTCTGCATAATAATATTCAGATATATGGTTCTCTATGATATTTTATTATTAAAGTGCTGGCAATACGCTCAAAGCTTTACAAAATACAGATAAAGGCAATTCCTGTCAGAAGGAGGTTGTAACAAAGCTGAACATGAGATTCATAGGGAGTGAGAGACCAGAAGATTCTGGCTTCACTGTTTGTTTTTCTGTGTTGCACTGTGGGTGGGGTGAGGTGTGTAGCTGTCCTCTCAGTGACTTCTGGAGCGGTTGGCCAGCTTCAGCCAAATATAACCAAAGAGCAGGTTGTCTCAAGAGACAAAGCTCTCTGAAAAAAGGCAGCTGTTTAGAAGAGAGTGTGCCCTCACTGAAGAGAAGGTACAGTGTAAGCCAGTATTAGGTGCTAGAGGATCCACACAGGAATCCTATGCGGAAAGCAGAGTGTGGGAAGAGCATCACCTGCCACTGGTGGTGTGCTAATCCCTAGGGAACTGGGCAAGGACACCCATAGGAAGCAATGCATTGCCCATTTTGTTGCACAAGAAACATATTTTATGCTAGGAGTGGCCTTTATCTTTGAATCTTCCTTGAGAAGGGAGAATTTAAAAGTTGTCCCAACCATGGGGACAAAGCTCATTAACTGGGGGAAGGAGCAGTGGAAGACAGAAACAAGAGATGAAGCTGAGGGTCGGTAGACTGAAAGTGTGAAAACAAAGAGGAATTTAGTATTCCTACAGGCCTCTGCCATTTTTTGTGTGCAGAAAAATCTATCAATTCTATTCAATATTACAGTAAAATTAAAAACACTTTTTTCTTAAGTATTGTGTTCTTGGCTAGTCTTCGCTGGTGAGGGCATCTCTGATTAGCTGTGCTTTGTGGATTTCTACCTTGTGCTCTGTGATAGCTCCCAGTGGCTTTGTAGGAAGGAGTAAACCTCCCTTATCTGCTCTGGCATTGTTTTCAAGGTACAGCTTTATCAGCCTACAAGAAGAGCTGCTAGATATGACTGTCAGGAAAAGCAGAGGAAAGAATTTGTTGGCCAAATAGGTCAGTTCCTGGCCTGGGCGTTCCTATGAATACAGCTTTATCGACATGCTTTATCAACAACCGGCAGTTCCAGGGCGCAAATAGTTTCCATCCCTGTCTGCTGATGGTACGAATTAGGAGTATCTTTATCAGATACGGAGCATGCCTCTGATGCACATGATGTCTGTTTTGATTTTGATGCTGATGCAGACTTCTGTACTAGCTCTTGGCTGTTCTAAAGATGAGAAGAGAGGGGCCAGGTTTCTAATTTGAGATTTTCTTATTACATTTCCTTGGCCTTTCTCAGCACAGGGACAGGTAGACTTGGGTTGTTGAAATGGACAGGATGAAGCAGGTGCTGTGCTTCTACCCCACACATAGCCTCAGCTGTCCCCCAGGGCTCTGGGTTGTCCTGTGCAATGCAGGTTGCTCAGGACTACGTGTGCAAGATGCTCTGTGGATCTCTTTCCAGCCCATCTTGTGGCCTTTTAGGCAAGCTGTTTACTCTGTCTTGCTGCTATTTTGGACTTTAATCTTCTCAAGAAGCCTTTCCAGGGAAAGCTGAGGGAGAAAGAAACACGCTGGGAGATGGCAGTGATGGCAAGTGTTTTCGGTGTGCCTGCCCACCTGCCCTGCAGCAGCCCCTGGAGTGGTGGAAGCTTCCTGATCAGTGGAAGAACTGGCTGGGTTACAGACTGCAGGGAGCAGAAATGTCTGCCACTTTCTTCTACATTTCCTCTTCCCCCCAGTCATATCTTGGGTGATTACCGAAGACTGTATCACCCAAGACATGCTGCACTTGCAATTGGTGAGGTCTATCGCTAGTTTTCATCTGTCTCTAAAACGTGAGGTACTGGCCACTGGATTTGATTTACAATTAAATGGCAAATCCTACAGTATATTCCCAGGAACCCAGGAGTGATAAGTCATTTGAGTTGTATTTTTAATAGATTGTTATAAATCATTTTTATATTGCTGTAATTGAATAAGGTGCTTTAGAGAAACAGAAGATTGTACATTCCCTGCCCCTAGGAGTTTGCTTGCTAAGTACATCTTGAGGTACAAAAGGTACTTTGTGTAATTTTATGCAGTGCGAGCCCTTGCTACTAATGACAGTGCTATAAACGTGGCCCATATCCTGAAACAACTTAATGTGTGCTTAACATTGAGGATTTAGTGTGCCTCCGGATGAGTATGGTGATTCATGCCGGAGAATACAAAAGACTGCCTTGTCGGCTGCACCACCTGCCCTTCTGCCAGAGATGGCTGCCCTGCCGTTGAGTCAACAGATGCAAGGGTGTGCTAGCTTCAGCGCCGCTGTAGCTCACAGCCCAGCATATTAGCTCAGGACTTACGAACAGCTATGCTAGGTCAGACCAAAGGTCCACCTAGCCTGGTGTCATCAAGTTTCTGAGTGACCAGGGAAAGAACAGAAGGAATAGGGCAAACACAAAATGACCCATCCTCTGGCATATTATCCCAGCTTCTGACAAAGAGCATTTTAGGGACTTTGTGAGCCAAAGTTTGTTTAATGGGCTGATGGACCTATCTTCCATGAGTTTAAGCTTAAACTGAAATCGATATAGTTGCAGTGTAGTCATATTCCAGCCTGGTTAATTCCATTCTGCATTTTCTACTTCTCTTGTTGCATCTTCAGATAAAGCATTTGTGCCCTAAAGCTGTGGCATAGTGTTTGCTAGTGCAGTTTCGTAGCAGCTGCATTCCACCCCAGAGATAGGTGCATTTTGGCGGTAAGTGATCCTTAGATTTAAATAATCTATAATTCTTTGGAGCACTTTTTGGGCTTGTAAAAGGTGTTATACAAATCAATGAATAATTTTCGCTCACCATTGTTTGTAATATATTCTTAGTCCTCAGCTGAAAATAAAATTTCTTTTCCTATTGATTTTCTTCTTTTATGTTTTGCCAAATTGATTTTTCCTTTTCCTAATGGAGCAGAAACTAACATATCTGGATTTCAGTTACTTCACCCTTTCTGCTTCAGCATCATTTAGGATATCAGAAGGAATAAAAACAGCTCTAAGGAATAGTATTCATTCATTAACTTCAAGGGAACTGACACTGTTTTAATCCATTTTAAGGGAGAGTGTATCTTTTGGGTTTTTAAATTTCATCAGTGGATTTGTAGATGTTCTCTAAACAGGTATTAAAGAGACAAGTATAAATATGATGTTATGACTTGGGAGGGTGAGGTGGGAGAGTTAAGCAGAGTTTAAGGTAGGCCAGATTGTTGGGTTGCAGAAGAAGGGTTTGGAACTCTCACTGAAAATGTGGGTTTTGCAGCGTTTTTGAAGATGTACTTCCATTTCTGCACACTGTGGCCCTTCTACATTCAGCTGGAAGAGCAACAAGGTAACTATTCTTGTGGTATTTTCAGAACAGCTTTGATCAGGAAGAATCACAGTTGTCTTGAAATACCGCATTTCTGGCAAAGTATGAACCTCAACTGGGGGCTTGGTTTTGTAAGATGCCAAGCACCTCTGTCCCTTCAGGAGATTAAGGGGCCCTTTGAGCATCAGGTAGCTGAGAAACAACCTGAGAACTTCTGAAATGTTTAGCCTAAAAAGGTTGTGAAAGACTAGGTAATTCCTCCAAAATAAATAGTGTTATCTGAAATAAATAGTGTTACCAGCTTCTCAGTCAGTGTTCATTAATAAGCTCAACTATGACTGGAGGCTACAGCCAGTGACTACAGGATAGTAGTTCAGGCTACAGTACAGAAAAATTAAATTAGAAAATACTGAGATAAACTAAATGTTTCTGAATTCATGGGGTTTTATGAAATTCAACCCAGGGGAGAGAGAGACAAAGAACTGGCTGAAACAATCCCAGAAAGTTTAGTGTTTATCCCCAGAAGTCACGGAGGACAGGAGAGGTTCTGGAGGATGGAAAAAGGGCAGAGATAGTCTCTATCCATAACAAGGAGAAAAAGCTGAATCCAGGAATTTGTAGTCAAGTCAGCTACCTGCCAATACATGGAACAAACAATCAAACAATCAATCGTAAGCACTTCGAAGAAAACGAGGACATGAGCAGAACAGCCAGCACAGATTTGTCAGGAGCAAATAATCTAAAACCAATCTCTTTTCCTTCTGAGACAAGGCAACAGACCTTGTGGGTAGGAAAAAAGCAGTGGGTGTCCTGTGTCCTGATTTTAATAAGGTTTTCAATACTGTTTTATGAGACATTGTCATAAGCAACCTGGAGAAACCAGGACGAGAAGAAACTATTATCTTAGGTCAGTGCACAGCTGGCTGGCAAGCTGTAGTCAGAGAGCAGTTACCAATGATTAACTGTGAAACTGTGAGGGGATTTTGAGCCGGGTGCTCCAAGATCTGTGCTGCGCCAGAGCGCGGTGCCATGTTTTCGTTAACGGGTGGGATGGTGGAAAGCAGAGGGTTCTTGTTTGGTTTGCAAGCTGGGACGGGCTGCTGGCTGGGTGGAGAACAGGTTCAGAATGCAAAGTAACCTGGAGAAGTTGGAGGAGTGGCCTGGGCAGACTGGGGTGCGGACGGCTGCAAGGCTCTCCTCTGTTGAGGTGGGAACACTCAATGGCATTAATGCAAGGGTAGGAGACGATGGCCTGAGCAGCTGTCTCGAAGAGAAGGATCTGGGTCTTGGGGTGGATCATCTTAGAAGAGGTTACACGTGAAATGTGACTCAAGAGGGTGACAACTAGAAACATGATCCATGAGAGAAGATTGAACAAATTGGGGTTGCCTAAACTAAAAAAGAGAGAAGGAACATAAGTCTTGAAAGGTGACTGAAAAGCAAAAAGAAATAATCTGTCCTCTTTGTCTACTGGGACAAGGGGTAATGGGCTTTAACTTCAGTGAGAGACATAGCTTAGATGCCAGCAAGATCCTTTACTAGTCATAATTGCAAAAAGAGGAAATAGGCTGCTTGGAAGCTTACCAAATGTCCACCCCTGGAGGTTAGACAGATATCAGTCCAGAATATCGTGGGTCTAATTCATCTTGCCTTTGGGAGACGGAGACGGACTAGATGACCTCCTGAGGTGCCTTTCAGCTTCAATTTCTTGAACTTAAGAATCTTTTAATTTCATTTAGATTTCTTTTCATTTTAGTCCAGATAAGCCTACCTAGTCTGTGAAGAGTTAAGATTTTCTCTGTTCCTCGGTATGTTACAGAATATTGTTAGCATTTAGCATCAATTAAAATGGCAAAGTCTTACGATTCGCTCTCCACCTTTGCTCAGCCTTAACCATTACTCTTGAACCAGTTAAATAAATATGGTTTAACTGTAGTCTACTGAATAAATGTTCTTTCTTTCTTTCTCTGTATGTATGTCTGTACATATATAATATCTATATATATATTTGAAATTATGATTCCATTTATCCTAAGTTTCTGGAATTTATTGATTTTTTTAACAGTGTTTAAATTACATCCACTTTTATGGAGACAAATCTGTTGAAGAATTAAACAGCAAAGTTTGCTCCAATCTATAAACATGACAGGGGGATGATTTCCTCTCATTTGCTAAATATACAGCTCCTTAGTCGGAGACATAAATAAGAATGTTGCCTAAGTAGGTCAGATTTGAGCTAGGGCTTTTCAAAAGACATGAAAGCACCCACCGTGAATATACACTTCAAAGCCAGAACCCATTTTTTTGTGCACATTTTGTTCCTGAGAAGTTTTCCATCTGTTCTAATGTCATGGCTTTGCCACAGTGGCTTGTCCTCAGTCTCTGTATCTCTGGCAACTCATATACTTTACTTTTTAATACGGCAGGTAAAGGAGATAATTGGAAGACCTTCAGAGCCAGGGTGGGGGGGTGGGCGGGAGGAAAGGGGGAATCTTTCACTTCTAAATGGAGACGAAGGACAGACTTCCTCTGCTCCTTGTTGTCAGATAGCTAGTTTGATTGGATGCCAGGAGCTGAAAGGAGGGAGTGCGCATTTTGAAAGGCTTTTCAAGGAGCAAATCTGAAATTAAAAGACAGATAATATTTATAGAGGTTAGTGAAGTTCACTTCACCCCGCTCTCTGTAGCAGTGCAGTTCCAAATTGAAGATTCTTGATGGATTTAAACCCTTTTTCGTCAGCAATAGTCCGACATGATCTGCCTGTCACTTTTTCAAACGATGCCTTTCTGACTTCTCCATGTAGCTCTGAAAGGGGAGGAAGCTTCCTCACTAATATGTCACTCAACCCACCCACCCAGACACCCACAGCTTGTTTGAAGCCAGCATAGGAAAAAAAACCCCACCACACCACACACCCTGGATTGTAGCTGAAGCAAGCACTTCTTTAAATATCAATATCAGGGAGCATTGGTCCTAGGGGTGAAGCCAGAAATAAAACAGCTACTTATTCATATCTCAATCCACCCTTCAATCTTACAAAACAAGTGGAGCTGTGCTTTTGCTATTTTACCTGCAAATCAGTGACAGCATTACTGTGTGTTATATATATATCAGACTTTTTTGTATTTGGGTTGTGGAGTGCCCACCACTCACACAGGAACTGCTGGATCGCCACTGGGGACCGTGTGACTCACATGTTGCCCTACTCAGTGTCCAGCTGGTGACACCTCTGTAATGGCCTGAGGAACAGGGGGGACATCCAGAGTCTGGGGGTGCCTCTGCAAGGAGCTGGCTGCTGTGCCACAGCTGATGCAGCAGCGCGGAAGATGACACAAAAGGCAGGGAATGGGTTGTGAAGGAACCAGACGCCAGCAGGAGTGGTGATTGCTGGGGAAGGAGGAGGGCTGCAGACCTAAAGGGCACGTCCATATGCCTGAGTAAGTCCACAGCGATGCACAGAAGGGCTGGGCTCAGCTGTGGGGGTCTGCAGGTCCCGGGACTGTGCCTGGGAGAAGACTTGCATGAGGCATAAAGAGTCCTTCTGGTGTCTTTGGCATATAGGCCAGGCTCAGTGCCCGGTGAGCAAAATCTCTTTCTAAATGTCTGAAGAAGGTCTTCTGGGGCTATCTGCATCTTCACACCCTGAGGCTGATAGCATCCACCATTACCACCAGTCTCTTTGCAGACAACCCTGAGACAAGTGAGTACATTTAGTACATCACCACTCACGTATATAGCAACTCTTTGGGCAGCACTTGTGTTTGCTGGTCTCTAAGGAAAAGGCAAACTGCCTTTCTTCCTGCATCTCAAAGTGCCTTCATGACAGTCCTAGCAAACCTGTGAAACACAGTCAAGATTCAGAACAGGATGGACTACCACCTGGTTCATAGCAACACCTGGCAGTGGGATATGTGAAAACATACCGCCATATACAAATAAATTAATCTTTTACCCATTACAGAAAGAAAGAGCAGCATAAGAATTTGCTTCAAAAGACTCAGCAATTAAGAGCAGAATGAATATGAGTCATCTGTCCAGCAAAAGCTGTGCCAGATGCAGACATAAAGTAATTCTGCATGTTAATACCACTTATGCAATGCTGGTCCTATGGCAGGGAACATTTGCTGTCAGTTTGTGAGGTGGTACATGCACATGCATGCATATGCATGGACTTCAGTGTAATTTGGGGTTGTTCAGTTTGCTGATCTGCCAGCTATTCATCTTAGGGCATTTTTAATACGTCTGAAAGTAATTTGGAAGCTTCCAAATTTTACCTTTTGGCTCAGGGATTGTCAATATAGACACTGAGTGTAAAGCTGGCTAAAAATTTGGATTTCCATTTGAAAGAGATGCCATTGTTTTGAAAAGTGTGTGTATTAAAGCAAGCAAACCAAAGAAAGACTGAAGAAATTCCCAGCAGCTCTGCGGGCTCTACTGCAGCTCAGTAGAACAGCGAGGACAGTGGAGTGCAGCCCTGCCCCTGAGCTGCTGCTGGCGGCTCCCAAGACCCCTGGCTCCAGGGCAGCTCTTTGGGAAAGGAGACCCTGAGTGCTGACCTGCCATCCCAAGTCCCGAGGCTCAGCTCTGAAAACTGGAGTGAGGTTCCCCCAGAGCTGACGTGTTGGCTGAGTTTGGGAAAGTAGCAACTGTTTGGGAAGGAATGAATTGGTATATTTTGGTCAGAAAATTTCTGACCAGCTTTGCTTCAAAAGGCTTTGGTGTTATTCTGTTTGTGGAATGGGAAAGCTGCTGAATCCCCACTTTCTGGAATCACCCTGAAGTCCTTAGACATCCTGGTCTCCGTCTGAGCATCAGAGCCTTTGGAGGTAGAGTATGACAGGTGGTATTGCTGATGAGAAATAATGGTCAAAGTACTCTGCTCTGGCAGCTCTAGGCTTGCAGATGATCACCCAGGTGATGTTTGTAGCCAGTCAGAGAGACCTTATCTTGCTTACACAGAAGCTGGAAGCGTGAAGCTGGGGGCATTTATACCCCCACCTTACTCTGCCTTGCAGAAGAGTGGCTTGCTGGGTCTCATGAGGGAGACTCTGATGTCCTGGAAGGCAGAGTTGGGCTGTTTTAGTGAAGGTTGAACATGAGTGCTGTCCAAAGAGCTGCTAAATATATGAGTGTGGAGGTACTAAATGTGTAACGTGCCTCAGGCTGCTTGTAAGAAGGGCGGTAGTGGTGGCAGACTTTGTGGGGCTATAATGTAATTTACTCAGCTGTTTCCCATGCTTACCGTGACTTCATTTACCCGCAGTTCCTCGTTTTGTTCAGGTTGTCGAGATTGGGAAATTTGTATACTTGGGAGTGGGTATGACTCTTGAAATATAGGCCCAGGGTCATGTGGAAAATGCATGTTGCTGTTTGGATTGCGATCAGCTATGAAAACGCAAGAGGATGAAAAGTTTTCTTTTTGCTGGCTTTCTAATGGGTGCATGTGTCCCCTTCTTCATACTATTGCAGTGAAAACACCTGGAAATGAACTGGGGGTTTGAGGATTCAGGGAAGGAAAATGAGCTGCCAGTGCTGAAGGCAGCCAAGTTGAGTAGCAGGAGACAGCAATATGCTACTGCTTGTAAAGCGCTGCTGGGAGATAGGGAAACAGAGGTGCACAGAGGTCAGTGCTATTAACTCTGTGTGTTGTATGTGTGAGTGAGAGCAGAGCTATTTCAAACTGAGCTATTAAATTTTTACCATATTTTGCTGATTTTTTCATCTTCATTTTTAATAAAGTAGATACACTTTTGGTGAGGGCTTGCAAGCTGCCCTAAGAGGAACCGGGTGTCATCACATTGCTGGATCTAGTGCGGATCTTGCTGAAATCAAGGGGTTGGTCTCGGTGACAGACTCAGGGGAACAGGATCAGCCTCTTGGGGGTCCAGGTCTGCCTGGCTTCTTCGCTTGGCTGCTCAGCTTGCCAGTGAAATGCATGGGCTGTAAGCACGCAGAACACCAAAGCATAAAATAAATTCAAACTCCTAAGATGCCCAGCTCTGAAAACTGCCAGCAGCAAAGCGTGGTGCCATGGTAATTAACTTCCACGATGGCAGCTCTGTTATTTCACTACACATTGGGCGCTATGGGAGCTTTGGTGTGATGGACTGAAAGCGCTGCTGGGGGGGCATGGGCCGGCGGCGGGGCCCCCGGGGCTGGTGAGCACGGCGGGGCGCTGGAGGCGAGCAGCCTTGCAGGGAGGAGATAAATAAAAGGGTGCTTTGGTGCCTTCTGTGTTCCTCCTGCACCTCCAAATGTCGCAGCTGCTCAGAGAGGCTGTGAGGAAAGAAGTTTGCTTCTCCTGAGCGCTTGCTGTAAACAGCGCGTACAGCAGTGTTGATTATACATCAGCTCGCTGGGCTAACTATAGCAGAGTAATTAAAGGGGTGATAACATTTTGGAGTCCTTTCCGCCACTTGTTGTCTGCGTAATCCCCCTGTGTTTGGCAATAAATAGAACTTTTAAGTTTAATTAATATACACTTGGCTGGCTATCCATTTAAAAGCATGCTTCAGTGGCCCGAGACATTATCCACTTACGCATAGCGCTGCTGGTAGAGCTGGTGCAACGCTGGAGAGGGAGCGCAGGGCCGGGGCGAGGGGAGCCGGCGAGCCCTGGAGCGCGGAGGCATGGCTCCGCATCCCGGGGAATGTAGGTCAGTGGGCAATTCAGAGCACGCTCTGACACAAGCACACAGGCACTGCAAGAGAAGGCAAAGTAAATAAACAGCTTTTCTCCTGAATGCAGGGCAGCTTGGGCTATTTTTTTTTTAAATTTATTTCTGAATGCTGGGTTTCGTAAGTGAGTTCCTCCCAGGCTGCGGTGTCAGAGGGTCAAACAAGTGTTGAGAGAGAAATGGGGTCTTGTCTCTCTCTTTCCCTCTCAAAATTCTTTTGTGTAGGGCAGTTCGAACCATTGGTGGTTTTATGTTTTGTTTTTTTTGTTTTGTTTTGTTTTGTTTTTTTTTTTTTAGTTTAGCAGAAACAACAACAACAAAAATGGTTTGGATCAGATCAAATATACATTCCTTCCCTCCTCCTCCCCTCCTGGGATGAAACAAACAAACACATCATGCCGTTTAGCACCATTGTGTCATTTGCCCTGAAACGAGCCATTTCATTTTCTGCACTTTTTGAGAAGCAGAGGCAAGGAACAGCTAGAGTTTCATAAAACTGCCAGAGGACTTGGACTCCAGTCCCGGCTCCAGTGAGTGCCAAGTTATTTATCTGCAATAGCAGGGTGTCAGTGGGAGCTATTTCAGGGCCCCCCTTTGCTCCAGAACACACCCCAGGTTGACGTTTGGAGGATTTTTCTGTGGGTGGTGATGAGTCTGTGCAGGTGAAAGAGTGAGCTGAGCTGCAATGGGTGCATGAAGTGAGCCACGGAAGAGCAGAAGTGAGGGTCAGGGAGGATGGGGAAAAGATTTAACTTGGAGTGGAAAGAGAAGGGGTCGGGAATGAACCGGGTCTCCAGCGTTGCAGCTCCTGCTTTTTTTCTTTCAGTCTCTGACACTATTTTTCCATTGCTCTCCTTGCCACTCCTGGTCCTTTGCCCCATGCCTTCTCGCCTCTTATTCCCAGCCCTTTTTTAGCTTCTCAGCCTTTCCCTCTAGATCAGGTGCTTTGATCTGGGAAGTTGAATTGGTGTGCCATGGCGTAAACTGATTACTTATGCTTCTTAGCAGTGAGCATACACATGACTGTGTATCTTAAAGACCCAGTTGTATGTGATCGGCTCTAATTTTCACAGGGTTTTAATTTTTTTTTTATTTTCAAGTCTGTGTTGAAAAAAATACTTCTTTTTGGAATTGGTCTGCTAGAGAGGATTCACTGGCCTATTCTGCAGGGTGAAGGGCCTGAGAAATGTCCTTTCTCCTGAACTTCAGAGTGGAGTGAAACAGGCACTTGATGGGTGCAAATAATTTGTCCTATTTTCCATCAGTTCCAGGAAGAGAGCAAGTGTTTCCCTAAGGAAAACATTTCTCTGCATTATCTGTAAAGGATCCCAGGGTGACTGGCTCAGCTGCAAGTGTCAGCCATGTGGGTGTTCACCTGTGCCCAGAGGAGCTCGATGCTCTCTGCTTGGCCTGGCTAGTGGCAGTCGGACTAGCATCAGTGGGTCCAGAAATAAGCAGATTTAATAAAAAAAGCTTCATGGCACAGTGGCTGGGCCCGTGCTGTGCGAGTAATTAACTTGCTAACCCTGTGGAAGTACTTGCAAAGATGAACTCCCGTCCTCCGCTCCTGCGCTTCCCACATTCGGCTTCCTATGCTGCTTCAGCTTCTCTCCCTGTCCCCGGGAAGACAGCACGACAATGTCACGCACGCCCCGCTGTGTGTGCAGGACAGACATGTCACATCTTGTGCCTTTCCTGGCCTGTCACCATGACCTTCTGCAACAGCTGAGAACTGCAGCTACCCCTCACTGAAATGGGGCAGCTCTTAGCTGTAAGGAGACTTCTCCTTTCTTCGGGCTTCCCTCTTATATACAGTAATCATCCACCAACAACTGTATGTAAGGACAAGGAAATGGGTGCTTGTTTGAGCCATGCTTCCTTTTCTTCATGGCAAGCAGCGTGTTACCCCCCTGCACATCAATGTCCAAAAGCGTAGATGTGCTTCTCTTTTACATCGTGAGATTTACCAGCTATGCATGCAAAACATGGCTTCCTTTTTTCTAAGTCCTTCCGTTTTCTCCATTCTCAGAAATATCCTCATTTTCATATTGTGGCTTGAAATGCCTGGCTCTGGCTTTTTGTACCTGCTTTGTAACAACCCCACTTGAGAGGTGAAAAAGGAGGCTCTAAAGCCCAATTCCTACATTACGACCTGCACATTATTTTAATTTAAACTCACCTCCTGTTACAACAGAGAATCAAGGTGTAAGTGTGTAAAGTGCTTTGGGAACCCTGTGATAAAAGGCCCTATAAAAATATAAATGTAAGCAGATGGCAGTCCCAACCTGCCTGGTAGAAGCAACACACAAGCTCACAGAAAAGGGTGCAAACTCAACCCTTTCCCAGGGTTATCTCAGGCAACAATAAATGTAACCTTTGCTAGAGCTTGCTTGTTTCTAATGTAGACCCCTCTATTGCTCACCAAGTTGCCTCAGCCTCAGAGACAAGCTACATTATCTGAGTTGCCTCTCCAAGCACATTCAGACTTTGTGTGCCTGTTTGAAAAGAGGTCTGTGACTGTGGCATGATGCCAATGGCAAAGCCATGGCCATGGCTGTATCTCAACCACTTTGACACTGATATCTTTGAGCAAGAAAAAGCATAAAATGTGCTTGAATATCGTATCACCAGTTTGTAGTTAAGATCAGTCTGGGGCATGATGCACAGGAATTGAAAGAAGTGAAATCTAATGAGCGAGACATGCAGCGACATGTGTTTGCTGAGGGAAAGGGAGAGCTGATCTTTTTCTACTCTTGCCTGTTCGCCTAAACACCATTTTTTTCCAAAGGATGGATTTTCTCTTTATCTAACTTGGCTTTTTTCCCTGCTGTGAAATGTTTTGGGTCAGATGATATTTTCCTGGGCTTTAGAAAACTGCTAAGAATTAATTAATCTGTAATTAAATTGATGGGGAAAAGACGTACAGAACTGTTAATAGAATTACATCCTCAAAAGGAACAAAAATAAGACAGTTTCCTTTCATTTCTCTTTTTTACAGTTTGCAGTCTGACAGATTTCTGACCAAGTTCGAGTTTAGACAAAGTGCATGTGGCAAAAGTTGGAAGTGTTGTAATGCTGCCTACTGTGATTTGTATAAACATTTAGGATCCCCTGGAGAGGAATGTAATCCAGGGTTCCCTGCTTTCACAGAAACGCTCAGAACAATATAATATTTGAAAGAAAAGAAACATTTTTAATTGGATTTGTTCTGACTATTTTTGAAATACAAAGAAGACACTTTATCCAGTAAGCTACAGATTTTGTTTGCAGTCACAGGGAATCGGCAGGCCTCAAATTAACTGCAGGACAGGCCTTGCTGTTGCTCCGTGAGCCCAAAAAAATGCAGAGGTTTGAAGGAAAAATAGTAATGATAAGAAAAGGCTATAAAATTCAAGCCTCATGCTTCTATAAGTTTATGCGAATTAGGCTAAACAGATCATGTGATTTCCTTATGCATTCTTCAAATGACAAAAGATTGAAGGGGAAAATTGTCTTCGTTCTGACTAGAGATTTGCTCCGGGATGGGGCAGTTACTGACATGTGCTCCATTGCTCACCTAGGGAGGGGCTGCCAAAGGGTGACCTTGGCTTGCTCCCCAAGACCTGCCACCTCACTCCGAACCCCTCTGCAGGGATGACCTTCCCTGCTCTAAGCACCCATGCCCCTGTAGCTAGCAGGAGAGGGGCAGCTCAAGGCACTGCTCGTGGTTTCGTGCCGGGCTGTCTCCCTTTCCTGTTTGTATCGAAGGCCAAGAGAGGAGAGTGCTGTGGTTTGATTACTTTCAAGCAGGATGAGCAGCAACAAAGAAAAGAAAATTGCACTCCAGAGAGTATATCCAGATTTGCAACATCCCTTGGCTTTTGTAGTAATAGAGGGATGACATTAGAGGCTTTTAGTAAAGGTATAAAGCTTGACTTTATTGCCCTTTTCCTTCCCATTGTTACATTTTTTCCTTCTCTGCATTGATGATTGGTGAGGTTGATCAGTAGTGTCAACAGGCCTAATTTTGTCAGATGCGGCAGTCCCCTTAACATTAATAGCAGCTGAAGAATCACCAAACTTAAGGTGAGAATAGGCTTCAGAGAAGATATATTGCCCTGAAACAACTAAAAATTCTGTGCCTCTGTAGTCGTTTGTATTTATTATTTCCAAGTATTAAAAAAATGTTAAGATGTATTCCTATAAAAGGAGAAGATACAAGCTCAGGTTCACCCTACCTATCTTTTGTCACTTAATGGATAACCTGAAATAAGGAGTATTGCCACCTAGGCCTCCTTTTATGTAACTAGTGAAAGAAATGGGGATCTTCATGGGACACTTAAAAGTGTGCAAGATCTGAGAGCTCCTCAGGTGGAGCCTGTTGCTTTGTTGACACAAGTGACTACCCACCTCACCCAGGTGTCTCATCCAAGTACTGACAGTTAGGAGGGATGAGTCTAGCCCATATGCATTGTGATAAGTGAAACTCAGGACAGGACAACTTGTACATGATAAGATCCCATAATTGCTGTTTAAGGAAGGTGCGCACTTGGATGGTTCCAGTAACCGTTTGGCAGAGCTATGAGCACATTAAGTTGGGATTAATGTAGCCAACTGGGTAGGAATGATTTTTTGGGGGGACTTGAATAAGGAGGGCTCCTAGAGAATGTGATTTAAGGTGGGACAAGAAGAAACATGATGGGAAAGAGGACTAAGAGTAAGGGCTTGGAAGTAGGGACAAGAAAGTTAAGCTGAATATGCCTAAGTAACAGGTAAATGCTTTTGCTCATATCACCTCTTCATTAAGGACCCCAAAGAAAAGTTCCTAAAGAGGAAGAGAGTAGCCTCTCTTGTCCATGGATGACTGTCCCCTCCTTTCCAGGAAGGTGACAGTGACAATAAGGAGGAGCTAAGATAGGGAGAAATGCAAGGGGGGACGATTCTGCAAGACAGCTTTGGGGGTGACCCTTGTCTCATTTAACATTAGACATCTACAGGTGTAGATGTCATGGCTGAGCTAGTTGTCCTGAGCTTCCTTTTCAGTCAAAGGAGAGCAACTGCTGCATTTAAGGTGCAGTTCAGCTGAGCTATTTTAGATGTCTGCTTAAAAGTGTGATGAATCCTACCTTGCTTGTTTCTTTCTATTGATGAAAAAGTGATTGAGGGAAGTTAACTCAGATGGGAAGTCTGCAGTTTATCAGATACTATCAAGTGATCTGTAAACTTGCATTCACCTCCAAACAGCTAACAAAACTGCCAAACATTGTTCTTTCTGGACAAATCTTACTGCTGCATAATCCAAGTAGGACTTTTAGGTGGTGGAGGAGACTTACAAGGCCAATATATTTAAGAAAAGGGTAAATAAGATATTTTTGGTAAATTGCATTTCCTTATTAGTCATCACTTCTCTTTTCATTCTGAGAAACTGCCCTCTTCAGACATGTTCATTTTATTTGGCAGAAGTGCAGATAACTCCAGATGTTGCTGATTCTTTTTCAGTTCATTGCCTTAGGAAACTGTAGTTGCACCTGAGAGAAAATAGAAGCCAACCTGGAAGAAAAAGAAAAGAGATATATAATAGCCTTGCTAGAGGAGAAGGAAAATCAGATTAATTTATATGCTCTGGATGATCTCTAATTGTTTCCTTAAACATGAATTAAAGCCTTTTTATTCACAAAGAGCTGAGTTCAGGGCCTTGTACATCTCCTATTAGAGTTGAAAACATCACTGATAAAGAGTTGCATTTTCTAGCTTCCCTTAAGGGTCTACTGTTGCAACGGAAAACAGAGCACTAAATGTAGCAGTTGGCAGGTAAGTGGAAGTGATAATAAGGTTTGATATTGAGGAGCAATATCCTTTGCTGGTATAAGTAGGTGTCATCTTCTGACTTCAGCAGAGCTGTGCTTTTTTAACCCAGCTGAAGATGTGGCTACTGTATTCTTAGCTATGGACTGTTGTAATTTTAAATCTGGAAGTATAATGTGTTATCTACCATGGCTTTCACACTTTTGAAGTGTGGTGGAGAATAGTCTTGCTGTTCTAATCTACTAAGGATAAAGCCTGAGAAAACACTGAGCATCGAGTCTTTTTGTTCTTTGGGATATGTTTCTTTGCTTACTGTTATGTCAACAGAGGGTGATGAGGTTAATGACATACAGACCTTTTCCCCCCCAGAGCAGCAGTTCATCTCTAGTTCACACTGCTAGCTACTGGAAGTCATTTCACCTAAAAAAAAAATATAAAAATCATCTCATCCAGTTCATGGCAGGTAAGAATTCACAAGCCTACGACCATTGTGATGGAGCTTTCCCCATCACTAAGCAGAGTGAGCGGTCATGGAGGCTGAATAACATGCCAAAGCTCTCCTCCCTGACACCCCTGGAAAGCTCAGCAGGCTTTTCTGTCCAGGGCTGGAAGACACTGAGATTTCCAGGCTACTATCTTTCACCAGAATAACATTCAGTCAAAGATAACTTGCGCCTTCTGGTGAAAGTACTTCCAAATAAATAAGCGAAGGAGTGGTATTCTTTGGAAACCAGTCCGGTATCACTTCTGACAGATAACAGCGATTGTGATGAAGAGTAAACACCTCAGTCACAGGGTGATGCGAAGCACACTGATGCACACTGGAAGCAAAACTACAGAACCGCAGCTGAAGACTGAATCACTGCTGTATCTAATTAGGCACATCAGTTAAGATATGCAAGCCTCCAACTGCCTGAGAAGGGCTGAGTTTGCTAATACCAATCTGTTATTGTCCTCACTGCTCAGAAGAGGCGATGGTTGATAAGATTAGAGAAATAGCATTTTGTGTTAGAGTGGTCAGTAGCTTTCTGGTTGCTCGTTGGGGGGAAGGTGGGGCAGGCAGTGAAGTGATGTTACATCATTTTCTGATTTGGCCCTCTGAATAATGTCAAGGTAAAGAAATAAATTGCTCATATTTAAAGTGTTGGTGAATAACAGCCGCCCCTCGGTTTTCTAATGCGGTGTCATTTGAATTGTATATGTTATTGAATCAGACAAAATATGTATTTATGCATTAGGTTTCTTCAAAATTCCTAGTACGTTTTTTAACAAGATGCAGGAAAAATAAACTGAAATGCCGATCTTTTATTCCTAGGTTGTTTGTGACAGAGCGTCAGCAATGCCCTGTGCTGAACATGATTCATGTAAGGCGCAGACAGCGGATACTGAGTTTGAAAGGGGCCTAATCAACAATCTTAGGAAAAAAAGAAGTATCTTAACTCAAAAACGTTGATGCACGAATGAACATAATTCTCTGTGCGCTGAGTTACTGTTTAGGGGAGACTTGTACTGTAGCAACTCCACTGAATCAGTTCAGTGCCATTCACAAGCAAATTAAGTTGTAAAATCCTACTGTATGTGTATGTGTGTGTCTAAATACCTGTAGAGAAATTATTTATTTATTTTCTACTTTGCTTAAATTTTTCCTTTTCCCGTGTACTCAGCTCATCCCTGGAGTCACTCTATTGAAGTTAACAGTGGGGAATCAAGGAGGTATTTTTCTCTTCTACTAAATTTTTAGGATAAAAATTTTCTGGGACAAGACCACACACAGCTGACAGGAGAACTGTCTCATCCAGGCAGGGACTGGTGGCAGGTCTGCTTCTCCGGCCTGGAGGACAGCACAAATCCAAGTGTGTGATAAAGCAAGGCAGCAATGCAGAAATGCTAAAGAAGGTGCATGTCCTGGCCCCTAGGCTTTTAGGGATAATCTGACGGAGGATGGAGGGAGATGCCCGAAGATAGCATGCCTTGTAAAAGTGACGAAGAGCAGTGGGAAGACAGGAATGGTGCAGGGGAGCTTGGAGGACTGTGGCAGCTTGTCTCATTGATGGCCGACTGGACAAGGAGTCTTTGTGCGTTGCCTCTCTTAGGCATTTTGTACTTGAAGATGAGGGATAAGGAGGCACTGAAGAAGGAGGCTGATCAAATTACTCTCACTGTGAAGACAATGCTGTGGCTCTGTAATCTAGGTGGTGTAGAGTATTGCACGTAACCTCTTTGTTGTGTAAATGAACACAAAAATGTGATGTCCTCTTGAGAATCAGAGTGCGGCTCCATGCTATGGATCCTTCACCAGTGGATGCAAAATACCCTCTCCCATCCCTCTCTGCCCTCACAAAAGGGGCTGCTGCCTCTGCTGCCATGCCTGTTCCACTGCTGGTGTGTCCAGGACTGGTGAAAATGAGATGGCTAAGGAAAAAATAAATTATAGCAGGAAGTCCGTAGAAAAATAGGTGGATAATAGGATAAAAGTGCTGCTTTGGAACTAGATCATTTTATTTCTCTGTGTTAGCTGCGCTGGTGCAAAGGACAGGGGTAACCAACCCTTCTTGGGGATGGGAGATGGCAGGGGTCAGTGGGAGTGGTGGGGGCAGGGATGAAAACTTAACCAACGCTGCTGCCAAAGGATTGGAAACATCATAATCCACTCAATTAATAGGGATAGGATTCATCTAATGTTGCTAAAAACCAGGTGTGCATATGGACACTGGTCATGTCTGGAGACTGAGAGCCGTATCCTATCCAATAAATCAGCTCCCTACTGCTGAGCTGCTCTTTCTGTCCTCCGTGAGGGAGTCCAGATGCCCAGTTGACCGACATGCCTAACTCTTACATGGCCAAAGTGAGCTCAGATGAATGCTACCCTTACCCTTTAAATAGTCCATGTATTGTCCAAGTTTACAAGTAAATCCATTAACTGGCTTGATTATAAACAGATTCTGTAAGCACCTAATGTTGGACGTAATTTAATGATGGAAAATCCTCTTGTCTGTAGGTTACATTGTTAAAGAAATATGATCATCTTCCATTTTGTGTCATTATTTGCCAAATATAGTTTCTTGCCAACACTGAAAAATCATGTTCTGCTGGAGGAAATTCCTTAAAGACTTGCCATCTCTCAACATCACTTCCCTCCTCTATTGTTTCTAGAAGGAATAAAACTCCAGAGTGCTTTAAGCAAAAACGACCACTGCTTCTCTTTGTCATTTGAACATGGCTTAACCTCTTCTCTAAGGACATCTTGCCTTCACTCTCCAGTGGGGGATAAACTGAAGACATGATATTGAAAAGCTGGAAGACCTTGCCCAAAGAGTAATTTTATCTAATCTGGCACCATAATTGCTACAGTGACTTTGTCATAATTTTATGTTTACTAGCTATAATAACCATACGCAATGAATGTGCTACATGGTATACTGCATACAGTAAAACCAAGGCAGAATTAAGGTTATTTAGGTACCCATTTGAATATCATTTAAAACTATTTCTTGGGTTTAGAATACTTGGTTTGGAGATAATTAAACAACCATGTAAAAGACACTGTAAAAGATAAATATGTATTTAGTCATACAGCTATCTTGCTAGAGTTTTTGTCTGGCAATTGTTACAGCACTGTAATACTGCAACTCAGCATTATGGTATGTAATATTTTATTATTACCTGGCCATTGATCAGATGAACTGCTGGCTGCTTCTCCAAGCCAGCTGAAGCTGGTCTTGGTTTCCAAGCGAAACCAATGCAGTACGTCCCCAACTGACCGGAAGAGCTGTGTTTGATTTATCATAATTACAATAAGGTTGTCTGTTCATAACTAGTGGATTGTTTCTACTTTTCTTTATATCCTGTTTATAAACTAGATTCATTTCATTACCATTTTCTTATCTGGAACAACTACAGATGCCTTTATTGAACCCTTAGTTGTTGCCTAACTCTTTTAATAACCAGGCCGCAGAGTCTGTGATCTCCCACAGGTAGGGAACAGAGGTATGTATTTAAAATGTCTGTATCCTTTGTGTGCCACTATGTGAGACATTTTGGAAGGATTTGGTGTCCAGAAAGTGCAGATCACCTGCCTTTTGATGAGCAGGCTTGTCAAGGTGTCCCAAGGTGAATGTTTAAATCTTGTATGTTACCTTTGAAAAGATAAATCAATCTGTCTGAGATTACTATTAACTAGTTTCTGTGATTCTTTTTTTTCCTGACATTGTGCAGAACAAAAGAGAGAAACTAACCAGTTTCCCTGTGCCCTTTTTGTAGTTTAAAACTTCTGGGTTTTGTTCCTTTCCCACCCTAGCATCAGCATAAGCTGCAGTATGCAGGTTTCCCCGTTCTTTCTTTCCCATTAGTCGCTCTATTAAATATGTTAATTGTAGTGTCCCAGATTACTGGGAGCTCCTTAAATCAAAGCCATGAGACTTGGTAGCAAGGCGCTTAGCTATGAGCTTTGCTGATGATAACTGCATCATATGAGTATTCATACAGAACTGATTGAGCCCCTGAGGCCAGATGCTAGAGCTGTTTTGTGCTGCTCTGGCACCATAAAGCAAACTTCAACAGAGTTTACAGGTCTGCTTAAACCCTATTTGCAAGTGAGGAAATCCTACCATAGTGGCTTTGATGCTGTCTCAAGGCTGGTCTCTCTCTTACAAAACCCAGCCCTCACTGGAGGAGGGAAATGAGGCTGAAAGATGTAGCCCAAATGATCTGGCCAGGAGGGTTGATCCCATTCATTGCGCACTGAGCTGAGAGGAGCATGGACGGTTTCAGTGGCCTCTATTATTTTTAAAGTTACAGAATTGGAGATACCTATGAGGTGCTGTCATAATATAATATTAATAACAACAACAACAACAATAATTAATACTAAATAAATTATTATTATTATTAATACACAGTCAGAATTGACACCTCATAGTGCTTGGTACTGTAAAAACATTGCGTCTGAAGAAACTTGCACTGGCAGCTTTAAAATTTCCCTCGCTGTCCATCTCTGATCCTGCTTTTGGCTATTATATATTTGCTGAGATGGTATATTCGCTGAGATGGGCTGGTACATGCTACGTCTTAAAGCAGGTACAAAAGAGCTTTATTTGTACTGCCTGTCATTTCAAGCTGGAAGAATTCAGTATCTATCTGACTGCCTTTGCCATATGCAGTTGGGTTTTCTCCTTCCCCCCTGTAATTCTTCTGGGGACACTGCATAATAAAAGTCTCAACTTAATCAAGAAAAATTCAACATGTGGCACGGCAAGAGAGAGCATCGGGATATAAAAGCGGAAAGCAAACAAACAAGCAGACCCTTGTGATGTCAGACTAATAACACATTTGCTGCTCTGCTCTCTGGCTTTCTGGTGTGTGTACTGTTTCTCCTGTAAAACATTGTTCTGGGCTTTGTTTCCTTCGGCTGCTCAGCCCAAGAGGGTTTGCTGCTGCCAGGGGGGCTTCTGGGACACCAGCAGGTGTCTGAATAATTGGAATCAAAATTCTTTTAGAAAGAAGCAGTTCATGGAAAAGAAAGCCCTGTTCTTAGATTAAAAAAGTTAAAAAAAAAAACCAAACATCATTTTCCAGGGCCATTAGCAGCATCAAATCTTCCTCTCTCTTACTTAGAGATAAAATTAAGACACATGTGAAGGACCAATTGTTCCAGACTGGGGCAGGCTCAACATAATGCATGATGTGGAAAGCCACGTCCTGTGAGCCTACGGGAAGTGGAGGCTGTTTGTGGCGTAGGGACCAATTCTCGACTCCTGGGTTGGCACCACAAAACAAGGCTGTGATTTGTCACGCCTGGCAGTGCTGCTGCATGGAAAGCCAGCACGGTGCTGGTGGCCATCCCTGCCCCCGTTCCAAGCACAGTCGTAGCGTTTTCTAAACCCCCATTTCCCAACCTTTTTCAACAGCAAAGATTGACTGCTGCAGCAGAAACTGGCTGCTTGGGCACAGATGGGCGTGGGCGTCTTTTGCTGCTTGGGCACCCGGTAGCACCGAGTAGTCCAAAAGGATGTCGATGCTGCAGGCGGGTGTAGCAACTGGGGCCAGATGCCCCGGCTGGTGGGGATCCCTCCCTGCAGAGGTGGTGAGCATCTCTGACACCTCCTCCCTCCGGTCCAGGCTGCCTCGCTCTGCTGCAGCTGCTGTGCTTGCCTTCGCTGCTGGGTGCCTCTGGGCAAGCAGAAGCAGTGGGAGTCTTTCCACTTGGTGTCAAATTGACGTGGAGCTGGATGTGGGGTGGTGGATGCGGGGGACGTCTGTGCCCCAGGTTGTCTCACCTGCTCCCTCGAAGGCTTTAGGAAGGGCACGAGAAGACGGCTGAGCTTGCAGGTATGGATGTGGGCTGGAAGAGCTGAGTGGCTGCTTCTAGGCATTTTTGGTGCTGGGCCTGGAGGAAAGACCTGGGCCATTTTAAAGCATCCCTATGAATTTTGTAGCAGGTCAGGCAGGAGCACGCAGCTGTCTGGTGGGAGACCTACCGTGCTGGAAATGGGTGCTTGTGCCTCAGCCCTGAGAAAGGGCAGCCTGTCCCCTGCAGCACCAGGGAAGGTAGAAATGTGGTGAGAGGGCCCGGACCTGGCCTGGGAGGCATCCTGGGACTGGTGGTGGGGGTGGGCTTTGGTGTTAGCACCCCAGGTACCTCGCAGAGGAATAAGGACTGCACCCAGCATTTGTGCAAGGTTCCTTGGGTGCTGGCTCTCTGCACTTCAACCCCAGGGACAAATTCAGTCTCTCGTGAATGTGATTTCTCCTTCAAGGCTCAGACCTGCACAGTGTGTAAAATACCAGGAGTCCCACCCCCATAAAAAGCAGGGTAGCAGGATGAGCAATGGTTAAAAAAAGGATCCGCATGGAAGGATCCATAGCAAGAGGGCTGGGTCCTTGTGTTTGCAATGGGATGGGGAGAAAAGGGCTTAGTGGTTGAGCGTGTAAGAGCCACATAGATTCTGAGATCATTTTGGCATTCAGTGTGTTTATGAATAATGAAATAAACTGGTGTGACATGAGGGAATAAGCTGTAAAGTGTCACAAAGCACCAGAAACAAAATCCATCCAAAATGCTTCTTTTCTTCTGGAGGAAAACCTAAAACAACTTTTCTGATTACCTGACAGTCCATTTAATCCCCAGGAAACATTCCTTTGTTACAGTTTCAAGGAGAATTACTTGAAATAATCCTTTGTACAATGCGCTTCGTTCTATTTTAGTTTTAAATCATGTCCCTTTTCTTTTTTGATTTTTTTTTAAAAGGGAAAAAGAAAAAAGTCACCTAATCAATGCCTGTGGAAGAGCTGAGGGCAAATCTGAGGCTTTCTGGTACAGGGATTGCCTTTGTGAGGAGAACCTTGCTAAAGAGACCAAGACTGCAGGGGCTGAACAGGAAATAATAATAAAAAAACCCTGAAGCCCAAATTGTTGTAATTATGCAGTGCAGATTTGGCTATCGCTGTGTCGCTGGGATGAGGAATGGTCCTTGGCGGGTCTGCGTCACACGCGGGTGCCTTCAGCAGGACTTTGTGCTGCCAGTGACCCAGATTCAGGAGGAGACCTGGGGTCTCCAGTACAGAGATCTTCAAGGCTTTTGAGTGACACATGGTCAAGGAGGAGAACTGGGCTTGTCTGTGGCTGCTGCCATCTGCCTGCCCTCCAGCAAAGGTCACTTCCCAGGAAAGAGCCACCTCGCCCCTTGGAAAAATGTAATGGCGTAGTGAAGGGAGGAAGGCAAAAGGCAAAAACCTCATAAATAGCGTGTCTTTTGGTCTTTGCATTCTGGATGCTGTGAGTTAGTAATTTTAACAACAGGAAAATGGTATGATCTGGAGGATACTGGGGTCTGTGAGTTTGGCATTTGAACGCTGTCATCTTGTCTTCTCTGTCCCATTGACGTCTGGGATTCATTTTCTCTTCTGTAATATTGACATAAATCTTATTCGCCTCATGGAAATGTGTCAAAAGTTACCGTAACCCTAATCCCAGACATCTGAGGGCATTTTACATGTACAGCCTGAAAGATGCTTTCAGGTACGGTGTCTTGGTGAAGGCCAAGGGATATGTTCTGGGGAAGGGGGGTCTGACCCTTCCTCCAGGGTGGGCTCGGAAGGTGGTGGCATTTTTCCCCTCACCAGAACTCTTCCCTCAGTGGTCATGCTGTCAGACATGGAGAGAAACTGTGTACTACTGCCTGTGGTCAAGGTCTGTTTTTCCTCACATCATCTGTGACTCTGCTCTTGGCTGAGCCATGGAAATCACTGCCACAAGGTAGTGCAGAAACCAAGTGTAATACTTCAAGAAAAGCCAGGCCTGTTTCCTGGATAAGAGTTTTCAGAATTACATTGAATAGGACAAAACAAAAAAAAATAATCTTCCCCAAATTGATGAACTCCTTCATCCTCCAAGGATGGGAATCAGCACCAGCTGAGCTGGATCAGGAACTTGAGCTTAGCCTGAAGTGGTTGTGGAGTGATGTCCTGTGAGGTTTCTCACACCTGGGTCTGCAGCACCAGGTCCCAGGCGCATCTGAGAGAAGATACTGGAGTGTGTGTGAGAGGTTGGGAAAAGCTGCTGAAAAATATTCACTCCCACTATGGTTCAGCACAGATCGCTTTGGAGGGAAGAATTAATAACTACTGCCTTGGCCACAGGTTTTTCCCTCTTTTTTTCATTCTCATTTTTTTTCACCTTTGCTTTCAGAAAATTCATTGCTTTTTTTTTCTTCCTGGAGGAAGAAGCTCCTTTTGATCTATAAATAGCTCCACAAGTCAAAGCGATGGGGCAACCTTAAAAATATGTTACGGAGACGTCAGTAGTGACTCTGTTGCTAAGGTTGTGTGGAGGTTTGAACTCAAAGCGGGACTAATGTTCCTGCTTTCCCACTCTAGTTATTAGATACAGTGGCCAGATTTGGCACAGGAAGTCTTCAGAGCATGATTGTCTTTGCCGTGTATTATTTAGGGAAACCTTGAACCTGCACCCTTCTTCTGAGACCTGCTTATGCACCAACGTGTGTGTGTTGGGTACTATTTGCTCGCTTTTGGGCATACAGAGTGGCCTGTACGACAGATTCCCCTTCCCCAAATGAGAATGTTTTGCTACGGCGGAACTGCTTGGCCATGTCGGCTGCAGGGTGTTCCCCATCACCAGCTGTGCCGGCTGGGACCGGGGCCCAGCGGAGGAAAGGGGGACGTTGGGAGCAGGTTTGGGCAGGGCAGGGGGACGGTGGGGGCTGCAGCATGGAGTGGGGGACTCGGGGCGACTCTCTGGAGCAGAGCATCCAAAGAAAGAGGGAGGGAGAAGGAGGAAGGGGGAAGCTTTGTGGGGGGCTGGTGCCTTCCCTCCCGGTGCAGGGAGATGGAGGGTGCATGGGGACAGGATCTTGTAGGGGATGCAGGACTCGGCAAAAATCCAGAGTGATCTCGTGAGCCGCAAACTTTCTGAAATGCCTTCTTTAAAAAAAAAGGCTCCTGGGAGAGGGAACAGCAGTAAGTACAATGTTATTTAAACAAATATCTTTAGAAATAATATCCTATTTGGTTCAAACAGAGCAGGAAAAGAACAACTGAAAAGGCAGTTAACGTGGAATGCGCTAAATGCTCATGCGAAGTTGCCAGCGCATTATCCTTGTATCTTTAACCAGGGAGGACTTCACTTGCAGAAATGGCTCTTGACAAAGTTAAGTGGCCCTATATATTGTTTGGGAAATTGCCCTTATTTTGTGCGTTTCTTGTTCCAGTAATGGAACCCATGAGCAGAGGATAATTGCAGCAGTCTCATCTGTCAAATAATATTAGAAGTCAACAGCTATAATCTCAGCCACTTGCTTTACACAGCTTTTCTCCGTATTTTCTGTTCAAATTGTCAGTTGTTACATGTAAGTGTCCCCATTTCCTGTGGCTGATAAAAGTAAAAAGATTTAAGTAAATCAGGAGGAGTGCAGAGACAGGGCTTGGGCAATGGCTCTCAGTGCTAGCACAGTAAATCATATGACAACAGCACCCTGGATATGAAAAATTACAGTCTGAGCGTAGTGTTACTTGTTACTATTATTGGCAGAGCAGTGTGGCACTGAATGGTTTGGCTTTGCAGGGATTCAGGGAAGCTACTGATTGGTTTTAGCTTGTGTGGGTTTGTACTTTATGAGCTTGGATTCTAGTTTTGGGAGATGAATGGGTCCCTGAAAAATCAAAACAGAACTCAGCTGAAACCATCATCTGTGGGTCAAATCGAAACCATTAGAAAATGAATTTGTTGGGGTGATCATTCATCAACACACTGCATTCACTGCAACTCAGGGCACAGTGGCCCCAGAGCTGCCTTCATCTCAACATCCTTATTCTCCCTTTCTTTCCCCAATGCTAGGAAAAGAAATATAGATACAGTTACGGTGATACAGACTCCCCACACCACCACCTCCTGGCGAGGCTCTACCTTTGCTCCTGCCTTGTAGAAAGGCGGAGGAACGCGTCTTCCTCTGTGTCTCTGCTGCTCACAAAAGGGCACAATCACTGTTTGTTGTGGTTTTTTTGTGAGCATTTTACAGCTCTGTTAGGAGCTGGATTGAGACTGCCAGTGGTTTTTTTTATGGCCATTGAATAATTATCAATTGGTCGAAGCTGGATCATGAATAGCTGAAACCAAATTCATCCTGGTTGGAGGGAAGGGGCTCTGTTTGTCATTACAGCCCTCTGTGCAGCAGACCAGGCAATTGCTTCCACAAATAGCCCAAACTGTGTTTGGCAGCCTCTCCTGCATGCCAAAGGCAACTCCTCCCGGTTTTACTTGGTGGCATAGGTTACACGAACTGCTACTGAAAAACTGTGAGAAATATTTTCAAGGTAGATTTGAGGGCTGTTGTGATATAGATGTTAAATTCTAGCTCTCCATATAGAAATGTCTTCCAGCCTTCGACTGCCTTGTGCGAGTTTACTTTACTCTGTGTCGGACTATCAGCTTCCAAAATGGCCAGAGCCGTTGTACTCTGAATTCACACCCTCCCGTGGTGGTTCACAATAGCTTCCCTGTGAGTTGACAAGCCCTTAGTGGTCAGAGCTTTCTCTTATGTTGCTTTCTTATTGATTGCATCCTGGGGCTATCAGAAATCCTTGATGTAAAGCCATATGATAAGTCCCATGTAAAGCTCCAGATACAAAGCTGAGGTGTATTGTTTGTTGCCTGTGCTGTGTGACTGAGTTGTTGTTGCTCAGGTGCTCTGATAGTGTCAGCTACCTCCTTCTGCTGAATTTTATCCCTCAGAGCTAGTGATAGGGTGATCCCATCAACTGACTCAGATCTTCCTCCGGTACTTATTTCAGTATGTCTGTAGCAGGCTTTTTGGCTTTCTTCAGTGCAATATTTGTATGTACACAGCAATACAGGTCATGATTAATGGGCTCCGCATTCTCCTTTTCTTAATGTCAGAATAATAAAATATCTGGCTCGTCAGATTGTTTGCCCTGATTGTTCAGCTAAATGCATTTAGCACCAGAGGTAGAGCTAGCATATACGTATATGAATACCATTCTGGCAATTATTGTCAGAAGTGACAGCTGATTGCAGGTATTGGAATGATGCAACTTGTTCAAACTTAATGTTATCTATTATGAACTCTACTTCATGATGATAATAGCTGGAAGGCATTGATTTTGTTTTCTGTTACTTATCTCAAGCCCATACATTTTGCTTGCATTATTGACTTTTCTGATCATTTCATGCATCATCTCTTCAGAAGATGTGTAAATCAATGTTGACTGTGCAATGTATGTTGTTTATTAAGCTGCCGCATAGGTTTACACCTTGAAGAGAATCATCAAATGCGGTCCACATCCCATGTCTTGAATAATTGTTGAGCAGGCCTGGCAAGAGGGGGCAGCCTTGGAGCATGCTGGCGCTGGTGTGGAAGAGTTCAGTTAATTATTTATCTGGGCCACAGTATTTGCATGCCTATATGAATTTTTTATGAAGTTAATTAGCTTTTCAAGATGTTGAATTGGTTCAGTGCTGCAATGATTGCAGCCCGACACACTGGGCGAGTGGCTCAGAGAGAAACGCTTGAGTCACGGACAGGAAAACAGGCGGTGGGGAATGCAAATGGATGGGGTGCCTTTGAACACTTTCAACAGGTGGCCCTTAACACCGCAAAACCTATTGTGTTTGCGGTCAGCTATTTGAACACGTAATACAGGAAGGGGCTCAGGTTGCACCTATGTCTTGGGCAACAGATTTAGACATTTAGGCTGAAATAAAACTCCACCCACATAAAACCCAAGAGGATGGAATGAAGAGGGACTGGGGAAATTAAAACCCATCCTGTGAGATGGCCCAGGCTGCACAGCTGCTGCACAGGCTATTCACTCAGAGCTGCTCATTCAGACCATGGATGGAAAAAACCAGTCATCACCTCTCTGCACCAGCTGGAGCCACTGCAAAGTCCTAAAAACAGGCTGTGTGTGTCAGGACTCAGGCCTGGGAATTCAGCTCTACAGCTGCACTGGGAAGTCAATCCCAGTCAAATGTCTGGAGGCAAACCCAGGGCCAGGAACCAGCAAGGACCAAGACTGCAGAGGCTAGTGCTATTGCGTGGCATGCGATGGCTATTTCTTATACTGCTCAGAGCAAGGTAGGGTGGGTTGGTGGGAACTAAGACCTGCCCTGGGTCTGTTAGGGCTGCAGGTCTTTCTGTTGATGCCAGAGGCTGCATCAAGGTAGAGTATAATCCTTATGCTGTAGGTCGTCTTCTCTACCACCACTGCAAGAGTTTGTGCCAGCCTTTAAGCAGGAATATGGGCACCTAAAGCAGCCTGTTCTTCCATGCACCTTGCAAATGGGGCCTGGCTGATAAAGAGCCTTCTGTGGAGCACCTCCTCCAAGAGGTGAGCTCCCTCCCAAAGACTTTGATCTGCTCACTGTTCTCCACCATTCCCATTCCCAAGTGTTTGGTGGTGAATGTACAAGATTTAGAAATGTTTGCATTCTTTTCCTAGAGATCTCTTTGCGTTGAAACACTGCAGTGACATCCACAGCAATGAAATGCACACTGTGACAAAAATAATAATAATATAATGCAAGACTGATAGCATTGTAAATGAACAGTTACTATATAAAAGATGTACCCATGTCTGATCTTTTCACACATATGGTGATTTATTCAGAGAACAAATATTTTAGCATTTGGAAAGAGCCCCAGCTTTGAATAATATCTCAAATCCAACTAAAGAGAAAAGAATGTCAAATAGGCCATATAAATCCCATTGAACTAATGTTTTCATAATCTATATTGAAAAAATCTGAGAATAGAAGTTTTTTTTTTTTTTTAAAGTGGCTGAGGGTTAGTTATTGAGCTCATTTGGAGAAATGAAATTTTCACAGGTCTAGAAATGACAAAATATAATTGATATCCATGAAGATTAAATGAGATTTGGAGCCAAGTATTGTTCATATTTAAAAGTTAAATAATAATTTGGTCTCCACATCATTAACAATAAGTTTCATTTCCATCTGATTTTATTGTTGGCTACATAGGTCATTCTCTAGTGAACAAAATGAGGAAGAAAGAGCCTCATTGGAAACTGGGAGAATAGACCAGAAGGAGATGGGCAGATGAATGAGAGAGATTGTGTTGTTTTGGATGTGTTTGTGAGCATAATTTCTCCCTGAAATGCTCATGGAAGTGATTTTGGGCCAAGAATTCAATCAGGGGTACCATGGTCCATCTAAGCTGCACAACCCCCTCTACTTGCTTGCATTCAGTACTTCATCTGTGCTTTTGAAAATACATTTGTGTGCTTTGTGTACTCAATTTTCAGCATCGTTGTTCCACATTTTTCCCTTTGAATGAACTCCTTGGAAATCTTAATGAAAACCAAACAAAAGCCCCCACCAGGTGCCTCATGGAGTAGCTCTGTTCCTGCCAACCGATGAGGGCCTCCATGCAGTATCTGCTTCTAACACAAAGTTTCCTGCCTCTCACAATTCCACATCTAGAGATGGACCTTTATTTTGCTACAGGGTTTTTTAGATAGAGAAAAGTCTTTAATGGAAAGTTTTCCTTACTGATTGTCCATTCTTCCTCATGCTGCAGACTTAGGCACGTGCTGAACTGGGGTCAGATGCTGGAATTGCTGCTTAACAAAACAACCCGCCCAAAACACTTGCTGGACTGGGTATTATTTAAACCAGTATGTGAATATATATATATGCATACACAGAGTAATTGGGCAGTTCTTGGGAGGCACTGGACACCCGAGACCCTTGGTCTCATGTAACCTCTCCCCTTCGGAATTTCCAGGGGATCAGTGGGTGATGATGGTAATGTTTGATCCTTTGACTGCTCTTTCTGTCCGCAGGTGCTTGGGATCCCTGCTGAAGGACTCAGGAAAAATTATGCAAAAGATCTTTGATTTTACTCTTAAAGGGAAAAAGGATGACAGAAATGACTACTAGTCAACTAAATGAGGGAGCTCCTCAAGCATGCTAATTGTGTTCATTTAAAGCTCTTTTGGTGAATTCCTGACTAGGAGTCAGTAAGAGTTGCCACTGAAATCAGTACAACCAGGATTTAACCTCTAATATCATCCTCATTTCCCAGTCTCATAGGTTGTGTGTCATATCTGCCAGGTCTGTGTGGTTGTCTCGGATATCCAAGGCTTCGAGCAACATATAAATCCTAGTGAGGGTCTATGTCTCTTTTCTATCCTGCAACAATGTAAAAATCTCTAAGCAAAATAGATTATTGATTATAGCTCATTACTAGAGACAAAGGACAATGTCCTTAATATCCTTAAAATAAATAGGACATGAATTGAACTAGTTATTTTTTCTGTAAGATCTTATATTCATATTCTCTCAATTAAATAGATATATTTTAAGAAATGGTATCCTGGTTACAAAACCCTATCTCCCAAAAGGTAGAAGACCTCAAACTTTCTCCCACCTTCTCTATTTCTTCCTTGAATGCAATCCCAAATGGGAAGGAGGGCACTCAGCTTACTAGTTCTCATAACTGGTTGATATTTTTGCTAAACACACACAACTTAAAGCAATGGGGCTTTCATTCTTCTTTAGTCCTACTGTGAATGTTTTAATATTCTTCTCACCAAATGTACTGTAGGCAGCAGGATAATGCTTCTGGTTTTAAGGCACACAGACAGGCAGGTGTATTGGGCATTCAGGCTGAGTAGTTACCTCTCTCCTTACAGTCTGGAGTTCGAAGTGGCCTGAAATGCTCTGGGTACCTGACACCTCCACAGAGAGCAGCCACTGCATCACCTATGAGAGATCTCTGCCCTTCTGGAATCCCAGCTGGAGCCCTCATACTGCCAGGCATCCCAAATGGCACCAAATGCCTATCCTTGATTAACTCAGTCAAGCCCATAGCATGCCTCTAGCACCATTCATACAAACACTGAAATGTAGGTGTCCTAATCTTGAGCTCTCAGATAAAAGGGCAACTAAAGACATCCAGATCTCTGTGGTTGCAGACACCATGTTCCTCCCACACTCACACTCATGGTCTGTCACCTGGGTTTCCCGTTACTTTAATTCCTCCCCTGTTTTCTAGGCAGTTAGTGAGCACAGTCCTCAGGTGGTGTGAATTGGATTAGCTCCAATATTTTAAGCCATCATTTAATTTGCAAATGAATATTTAATTGGTTACTGAATGCTCAGAGGGACATGGGAAACTTCGTATGGATGGTATGTAGGACTAAGTCCATGAAGGCAGAGGCTAGGACGGCACACTGGGACCCACCTGACCTGTGAGCTGAGCCATCAAGGCTATTTGCCAGTATTCATTTATTTACATTTATGTTTATTTGCATTTTAGAACCTTGTTATTGGTAAGGGAAGTTGAAGTAGTAGCCTGGATGAAGTGTGTTCTGAAAACTACAAAAATACTGAGCTACCCATACCCATGTCAAAATTGGGCAGGGTAGTTGTGAATCACCATGTTTCCATTTCCACGTGAGAGCAAATCTTCTGGTCTAGGAGGTAAAGTCATATTATATGCAGATCATTGCAAAGTAATATAGATTTTAACATTGCTCCCTATCAGGATGTGTGCTCACTACTTACCAGAAAACAGCAGGTATTTGATATTTGACAGGTCAGAAAAATGTGTGACAATCCACAAGGAAAATAATTTCCCTTGATTACGTCTTTTCTGACTGCTGAGTCTGTGAGATTATTCTGTTTATCTACATCCAGGTACAAATTTGAGGAATTCTGTATTTTCCTATATGTTTTTTTCTGTCATGCTCTCTATATCGATATTGCATAGTGTTGCTCTGGCTCATTCATTTGTTAGATGACCTGTCATGAATACTTTTATACTTTTAAGCAACAAAATATTTTGACCTTCTGTACATCTTTAGTGACACACATGCATACGTGACTGATGTTGTGGGGATGCGAAGGGCATTGGGTGAGCACATGCATCAGAGCACTCTCACCTGCTCCGGAGGAGAAGACCTCCTGGACTCTTCCTGCCCTAGGAGGAGACAGACCAAGCCAAAGCAGACAGGACTGAGAACGGGAGCGAAACAACCAGGCAAAGAAGCAATGTGAGGAAGAAGGGATTTTGCGTCCTAGTGTTTACTTTCTGACTGGTACTAAACCTATTTTGACTTCCTGTCAAAACATCTTCTGATCTGCAGCTAGATCTTTTGTGGGGGAAAGATGCTGACATTTCTACTGGGTGATCACATTCATTTGAAGTGGAAGTAGGCAGGACACTGGCGTCGTTGTTTTACTAGGCAGTGCATGTGGGTGGGGGTGGGGGGAATTGTGTTCCAGTCTACTTGCCATCTGCCAGGCACAGCTTTCTGCAATGCAGCTCCACACAGGGATGTTTATTCCACGGGATGCAATACATATGAAATCTTCTGGTGCATGTGTGCCATCGTTTTGGATTCTTTTTAACACATTTAGTCTCCGGTCCCATAAACACTTCAGCATGTGCATAGATTTACTAATATAATTTGCGCTACTACAGAAGAAAGTGGTTTTTTCTAAGTCTAGATATGTATTTGTTTGGAGAATCAGGGTTTCTCAGACTACTACTTTTATCAAAAATTAAAATCTAGAGAGACTGTGTTAGATAAATGACTAGCTGATTTTTGTGTCCAGGCATTTAGATTTGTATATTTTAATGGTTATTTATTATTCCGAGGTATCTTTTCAAAGTTATTACCACTTTAAAATGTGATGAGAGAGTCCCAGCTGCAAGATATTTAAACCGTTTCTCTGCTAATAGCTGAAGGATGAGTGCAAGCATTGTATATACTTCTCGGCACTCTGAGAGACAGCGTTCCTGTTACCTCATTTTCTGTTGCTGAAGAAGCTCCTTTGCGGAGCATTGCTCACTCATTAGCACAGCTCCACAGGCGATGCCAGTCACAGTTCGAGGTTACATGGCAGCGCTCTCGGAGCAGTGCGTTGCTCTGCCACTCTCCCTCCATGTGCAGCCCAGCCTGTGCCATGTCATAGCATGGCTTTTTTCACAGGACTTGAGGCTTACTGCACCTAGCCCTGACCATCAGTGTCAGAGGCATTCCTGTAACGCGAATGGCCCAGTGTGCCTTTGCATGCTGCTGGGGACACGGCGGCGGCTGCCTCGTGCTACACATTGCTACCGGATTACAGCTGACATGGGTGCTGTGGGAAACGGAGGGATCACAATCTCTTCTTTGTGTAATGAAGTTCAGATTTTACTCTGGGATTTGCTGTGTATCACTGAGTAGCCATGTCAAATTATGCATATTATAGGAAGCGGTCACTGGCATGTAGAAAGCCCATCAAAATATGCTCATGGAACTATCAAAATCATATTGTTTTTTCTGAAACTTCCAAAGGAGAATTTTAGTTTTTTAATGAAAGACGGGAAAATGTCTTTTTTATTAGTCATGCTGATAGCCCTTTCCCCTGAGACCACCCTGATGAAGGCACACTTGCCATCCACTGTGTAGCCCATCCCAGAGTCTTCCACTGCATCCAACAAGCTTGATAACTGCATGTGCGCTTCTGCTGAAGTTACCAGCAATGCTATACCTAACAATGAAGACACAAGTTATTGCTGATGGGTTTATTTTCCTAAACAGCTCAGACTTCCATTATGAGCAGTTTCTATGGAATTAGATGTCACTACACTGGCAATGCTACATTCACAGTTTGAAATTCTGAGAGATTTTCCTCTTCAAAGATGTCCTGGATTTGGATTCACAATATAGATAATAGTCTTTTCACCTGTCTCAAGTTTGCAGGTTGTTGTTTTTAACTTGAGAGGATACATCCCTAAAAGCAAAATTTCTTCCCAAGGAACTGAAAAATCTTGTTTCTACATTCAGTCTTGCAGGAGATTTTGGTCATCTACAATTTCCTAGCAAATTATTCTGATCAGCAGGAAAAGTTGTCCAGAGAATTTACCCCTTGTTAGGAGCTATTGGCCAGGAAAATGACCTTTCTTTCCTGCAATCTATAAATTACCTTTCAATGTCATTTGCAATAACCATTAAAGAGCAGAAGCGGTTATGGGAGAGATGTATAGGAAGGAAGGTAGCTCGGAAGATGAGCCATCAGTAGACACTGGCCACAGTGCATTCTAAATCCTTTTTGTGTCAGTGGGAAATGAAACCTTCCTGCATAGGAAATAAAAGGAAAGGTAAGTTATGATTAAAAAATTAAAGATCTGTTTAATTAGCTTTACTCATCTTTAGTGATGACCGGAAATGGAAAGGTGGTGAGAGCAGGGGAGATGAAAACTGCTAATTCTTCAAATGCAAGTGAGGAGCTGTGATAAAACCCAACTTTGTGGTAAGCATTTAAAGGGCCCTTTAATTAGCTTTTCTGGAAAGTTCACTGATGATATGCTGGAATAATGATCCCATATGTTCGAAAATGTCTAGTCATTAGCCAGCATGGTGGCTGAACATACTAATGCATTTGCCTTTTAGACATTTCAAGAACGGCTGCTGCTGCTGCTGCCGATGCTGGGGAGGTCAGCCCTTTGTTTCGCTAAATCACATGGCAGCTTTCAGGACTGAATCATTTTCTTAGTCACACTGCGAACATCAGTTCCCAGCAAAGAGAGGAGCACGATCGTGTTCGGAGTGGAAAGGGCAGAGGGTTCAAGAGGGATGGGGTTTGTTTTGTTCTTTTTTGTTTTCCATCCTGGCCCTGGTCCACCAAAACATGCAAGGATCTGGAGCAAATTAACAGGACAAGTGTGAGACTGGCAGCGAACTGTCAATAAATTATTGATAGCATGAAAAACGTTTTTATTAACACTCAGTCACTAAAGCACCTTAGATTTACAGACAGCTGCTCAGGTGTATTCTGAAATAAATGTCCTTGCCTCATCTTTTTGTAACAGTGATAAACCAGTATCCTGTCTAACAGAGATGCAGACTGGGACCCTGAGACTATGACTTGCTGAGGACAAGAAATCTCTTGGCTGACACCTCAGCTGTGAAGTTACTGACTTTCACTCATTAAGTCCATGTGCAAGAAGACTTGAATAATCTTCTCTAAAGTTTTTGGTGCAAATTTACCTGTCCAGCTCAAGTCAAAGGAAAGACTTCTTGTTGACTTCATTAGGACTGTGTTAAGCTCAAGTTAAAAAGAAGAAGGGGTAGAGCTAAGCTAAGAAAAATTAACAGGAGAGGCATTTCTGCAGGCCAAATTTCAGAGATGTAGGTTGGGAGGTAGAGAAACAGAGCAAGGCTGTTCCAGTTGGTATGACTAGGAAAAAGACCTTGTGTCAGTAGTGATGAGACCACATGAAAATACAGAGAATAAGTGAGTTTTGGACCAACAGAAGACACGAAGGGAGGAATAGTACAAGTAATTCCCACATTTTCAAAACAATCACGAGATCTTCAGCAGACCTGATTTTCAGGAGGCAAGAAAAAAATTGAAAAGAAGATATATTAAAAAGGCTCTCGAGTTTAATATCCCCGAAATAAGCATCTCAAATCAGATTTAAGCTATGTCCACTGGGGTGTTTTTTTTTTTCCTTCTTAAAATTTCCCTTTTAAAGTCTAGAAGACAGAGGAAAATACAGAATCAATAAAGATAGAACAGTGTCTTTTTATTGGTGTCTGTTACAGTGTTTGATGGCATTACAGAAAAAAGGAAAGGTGTTTCTTAGGATAAAGTCTAACACATTCTTCTTTTTAATCATATTTCCAAGCTAAGGCAGTGTGATTAGCTATTCTCTTTGTCCCATGACTCCCTGGAACAAAGAGTCTGGGCTCCAAGGGACATTCTCCTCCACTTATGGTAGAAGAACCCACATCAGGTTCATTTTTTATGACTTCCATAGTGATGTGTGGATTGTGACAGTGTGGGAGCTGGAGTTAATTTTAACTGAATTGTGGCCTAGAAAATATAGTTTCTTAATAAGCCTGAAGTATACATCAGATCAGAATTTCCATTTCCAAAATTTGGAATGAGTTACTCATCTGTGAAGCTGACAACAGCTTCCATGTTTAAGTGCTAAACAGCTTTTATTGAGCCAACTTTTAGAAGGTGCTAATATCTAGATCCACATGTCTTCTATGTTTGCAATGGCGGATACTCAAAAAGAAGCATAATTTGGCTCAAAATGAGTTGATATAACAAAAAAGTTCACATTCTTCCTATGTCGCTGCTGCCTGAAATAGATATAGAGGCAATTTATTCAGAATAAATTATTGCCAGCCTTAGCTAAAATAACTTGCTCTGTGAAGCTTCCTCATGTACGTAACCAAAGGGAGCTGTCTGGTTACATCTGTTTTTGCACATCTTTCAGATATATCACATACAAAATCCAGCATTTGGGGATATTGTGTCATCGGTGACACTCTCTAGGGAACTCTGGGTTCATAAACCAATGAACAGATTACATCAACCCATATATGTAGTTTTTTCATCTGTGACAGATGCAATATTGATAATGTTCTTCATTGTAATATTTAATGACAATCTTCATTTAATAATTGATGGCTGTATAATTTAATGCAAAAATTTACTTATACACAGGAGGTTGGAAAATGTTCTTCATTTTGCTTAACTGTTTAAGGACACCTTGGGAAGGAAGAAACAAGTGAAATTGCTTGTGAAAAAATGAAGAATATGGATTGGTCAGTGTTTTGGGGTTTTGCGGTGGGGTTTTGGTAGTGGGGGAGGGGCTGCAGGGGTGGCTCCTGTGAGAAGCTGCCAGAAGCTTCCCCGGCTCCAAGTCAGACCCACCTCTGGCCAAGGCTGAGCCCATCAGTGACGTTGGTAGTGCCTCTGGGAGAACAGATTTAGGACGGGAAACCCATAGGAGAGAGAGGAGTGGGATGTGAGAGAAACCCCTATGAAGAAGGAGGGGGAGGAGGTGTGCCGGAGGAGGGGATGCCCCTGCAGCCTGTGGTGAGATGGCAGGCTGTCCCCCCCAGCCCATGGAGGGGAGCAGGGGAGCAGATGCCCACCTGCAGCCCATGGAGGAGCCCACGATGGAGCAGGTCGATGCCCCCAAAGATGGCTGTGGCCCCATGGGAAAGCCCGCACTGGAGCTGTCTGTGCCTGAAGGACTGCAGCCCGCAGAAAGGACCCACGCTGGAGCAGTTCGTGAAGGACTGCATTCCACAGGAGGGATGCCACGCTGGAGCAGGAGAAGGGTGAGGAGTCCTCCCCCTGAGGAGGAAGGAGTGCTAGAGACAACGTGTGATGGACTGACCCCAACCCCCATTCCCCGTTCCCCTGTGCCGCTGGGGTGGAGGAGGTAGAGAAAGTCGGGATTGGAGTTGAGCCCGGGAAGGAGGGAGGGATGGAGGGAAGTTGTTTTAAGGTTTGGTTTTACTGCTTATTATCCTTGTTTTGATTTGATTTGTAGTAAATTAAAATGATTTTGTTTTTTCCCCAGGTCGAGTCTGTATTTTGCCCGTGACCAGAAGCAGTGAGTGACCCCTCCCTGTCCTTGTCTCGACCCACAAGTGTTTCTTTTCTCCTCCTCATCCCACTGGGGCTGGGGGGGGGAGGGGGAAGGAGTGGTGCTTTGTTGCTGGCTAGGCTTAAACTACGACAGTCAGTTGAATTGTAATGTCACATTATGTATTTGAACATATCAGTTAGGGGCAGATGCAGGAAATCCAGTGTATCTGGATTGAAGTTCCTTTGCTTTTAGCTCATTTATCATTCCACCAATTTTCTTTGAGGCACAAATGCACTAATCTGCTTCACTCTCCCACTTCTCAGAAGCATGTCCTCTCCTTAAATAACTCTCCAAGACTGTTGTTGCTCCTCTAGTGCCTCCCAACTAGGCAAACCACTATGAGACCTCCAGTAATGATCTATATTGTCTTGCCTTACCTGCTCTGCTCCTTCTCTGACAGCTATGGAGGATGATGCACCCAGGTTTGCTTGTGCAGAAAGAGAAGAAGATATGTGAGACTGGGGATCTCCAAGCTCTCCATAGAGACTATTAATAAGCTTTATGTCAGTCTCTTTTTTTCTTTTATTTTTCCTGGAGGTGGCTTGGGTAGAAAATTGTCTGAGCTATGCTGAAGGGCCAGGGATAGAAAGAGCTATATTTTTCTGCTTTTCAGCTAGCCAGCTGTGACTTAGCTCACATTTCTGTGTAGTTTTGCAACAACACAAGCTGGGGTGTTTCCCTTTCTATTGCCCACGTCCTTGTGCAGGGCTTACACCAATGTCAACCTGGCAGACTGCCTCCAGGATGGGGCACCTTGCAGAGTGCAGGCTGCAAGGATGTGTGGGTGTTTTGAGAAATAAGTTTGTGTCTTCTTTCTTTCTGATAGTCTATCGCATACCTCTGACAGAGATGGAGGAATTTGTATCAGTCATCAAGTCCTTGCTTTTTTAGAAACATCAGGCTTTTCAGATGTGGCCTTCTGCTGAGCCCACATGTGTTAGTTGGGGAATGCAACCGAGGCATTCCTAGTGCATGCTGACGTAAATACCTGGTGAATGGGGTCTGGGGATTTTCAAGGTTTATTTGCAAGACAGACCACAGTGGAGTAGTTTCTAGCAGGCAAGGTGTAGACTTTCAAAGTCTTACTTAGGTCACAGAGTCCAAAAATGACACCTTGTGTTTCTGTACTGTGCTTTACTAAATGAAAGATGATCTCAGATTCATCCTCAGCAGATGTACACTGTGCCAGTGCTGGCTTTTGTAAGGAGACTGTTACTCAATGAATTTTCGATGTTTCATCAGAGCAGAACTGTGGGAAACATCACATGAAAGTAATACAGCATTTAAAAGATATTAAAAAGGTGAAAAATATACCTGTGGGAATTGTCTCATAATTTTATTACCCAAACCTCAAGAATTTGCCAAACTGGGCTGGAAATCTCAGAGGACTGGCTAGCTCACAAAATTTCCATTGCTTTGCTAAGGAGAAAATAGGGCAAGTGCACATTTTAATTCTGAGCACTTTGTTTCTTCTGTTTCTAGCCTGTAACTGAGCAAAGGAAGTGCAGATGTATATGAAAATGAAATCGAAGAAGAAAAGGATCTGCTTTTCTAACCATCTTGGCAGTTGGCCAGGTGTTCTAGGTGGTGTAAATAGGGAAAGCTGTGTGGCAGGCTAAGGAGCCGCTTCAGTTTACACCACATGAGAATCTGGCATGTAGCATTTGACAGGTTTTTGGAATTTAGATTTTCAGGAGACACAATGTAAGGCTTTTATTTAAGTACTCAGGTGCAAATATAACCTGAGCTCTTCTTAGTTGTCTGAAAATATCTAGCTCTTTACAAGCACGCTCAGAGAATTAACGCAAAAATTAGCCGGAGGCCCTCCCGTATCAACATTATAGCATCACTTTTGCATAGTCACGCCTATCCTAGTTGTTCAATGACTGCCCCCATAGCCCCCTTTTTAAGCTAAATTCAGCTATAACTGACTAATTAAGCAACTTTGAGATGTATTTGAGAACCTATTGACTAAAAAGTTACATTTTTTCAAAGCTGAAAGTGTTGCCTTAGGGGAATTAAGTCAGCCCTTTGAATTTTTTAGTAGCATAGCTTTCTGCTCAATAGGTTTTGAAATACATCTCAAACTCAATTAGTTATAGTGTATTTTAGCCCTGGAAAGTGGTTGGTTTTCTCTAGGCATGGACACTAACTAGTAAGGCTTGCTGCAGGCGTGCTACTTGCACACCAGGCTGAGTATGCCAGCGCTGCTGCGGGTACGGCGAGGCAGATGATGGTGGGGTGCAAGAAGCTGGCTGTCACTAATGGGGACAGGGTGCAGGAGACTGAGCTGCTGGTTGAGGCACCTTGTGTAAGGGTTTATATGCGTGCTAGGTGTCTAAGGTCCCCTCCCCAGCTCTCTTCGGTGTCTTGACCATCTTGCCATCAGCAACAATGGAAGCCAAGGCAGTGCTGATGAGATCCCATTGCTGCAGTGGGTGTCTAAGGTAATTTTAGGCTCTGTGGGAATATTCTGCTTGAGAAATGTGCAGGACCTCTGCAGGTCCTGTATCGTCTCTGACAGCCCTGTACAGATGTGTCAAATACTCTAGGACAGCTCACATAACCAGACACCTATGTTTAGGCAACTTAATTTTTTGTCTGGTGTGCCTGTACACACCTTTTTTTTTAATCTGGAGCTGAATCTTATGTGGCAAGCCTGCACTGTGGTGTGCCTAAGCAATTTGAGCTCCTTGAGCCATCCCAGGCTCAGGAAAGTGCTCTGCCTGAGCCTGGTCTGCATGGCGGGGCAACAGAGAGAGTCCTACTGGTTTTGGGCTTGTAAATCTTTCCTCCTTCCCAGCAGAAGCAAAGGTGCTCTGCTAGACTCCTGGTTGCTTCTCTCTGTGCTTGCTGCCCTGAACCTTCAGAGGCATTCTCCTTCATCTTCATGGAGAAGAGCATTTGGACTAGAATTAATGAGCTGCATGCCTAATTACCTGTAGATGCTACTTGAAAATTGGGTTTATGCTATAAAGGTGAATTCATATAATTCAGCAGCATCCTCTGACACAAAAAATATTTAGAACAAATGTCCATAGATATCACATTGCCCTTCAAAATCAGATATAACTCTCTCTGCTTTTATCAGCACAGATAATTTGTTAATACTCACATTAGCCAGTTAAGACTGAAGACTATTATTAGTCAATAACTATTAATGCTGAAGACTATTATTAGTCAATAGCATGCTCCTTCTCTAATATCGTAAATACAAACTTAACCTGCCTACTAGATTTATGGGACTATTTTTTTCTGAGTCTTGTCTACTGCCTTTTTTTCTTCTTCAGAGCTGTTTTTTCTTTTCTAAAACCATGCAGAGGCATATTTTGAGAAAGACTTTGACTAACACCTGTTTGACCTGCAGGTTGGAAATCTTTTCTACTGGTTCTATGCTGCCAGACTGAAACAGTACGAAAATACACACAGACTCGAATGATTACTTCTGAGTATTGACGGTAAGGTTTTTTGAGCAGAATTTTAAATTCACCTTCTGAACCTAGGGCTAAAGCAGGGACATAATTGATCTGAGAACTTGTCAGAAATTATTCTTTTTTCTGTCACTGTTTCTGTTCTTTATTTTTCCCCAAAGTTCTTTATTATGTTTTTGAGTGTTTTTGAAACAAATCTGTGTTTGAGTTTGTCCAGGTCCCATGTATCTACTGTGATAGAAGGAGTAATTCAAGTAAACCAAAAATTATTCTAACTTCCCTTCAAATTCAAAGCAAGCCTGCTGTAAATAATTCTAGATAATTTAAATGCTCAGCAGTTTTTGAGCTTTTTAAAATATGTTCAAAGTCATAACGAGAGAGGAAGGCAACTCCCCCATGCCCATTAATAAGGAAAATGACCTTAAAGAAAGATAAATTTCACAAATTTATTATTTTAGTTACACAAAACTAAACAAATACCAGTCTAATAAGTATAACTGGAACAAAGCCAACATTAACAAAAATTATATAATACTATATGAACCTTAGTCAATACTGAAAGCCGTAACTGGTCATGAGGATGAAGTCAGAAAAAAACCCCCATTCCTTCTTTTATGAAGTTTTGATAGAGGAGTAGATAGGAACTTATTGATGACAGTGATTGCTCAAGACCCAATGACACTGAGTGGACTAGTGTGCCTGTGCTAGGACGTGTTTAAATCTGAGCATGCCTGGAGTGTCCAAAGGCATAGGCAGCCTCTGATTGCCACTAGCGCTGACTGGGATACCTGCATGTGCTACAGCATTGTTCTCAACAAATCTGACCCCTCAGCAGAGCTGCCTGAAATACTTGCCAGGACTGGTTTTGTTTGATGAACTTAATTATTTTTTTTCTGCTTACGGCTTATCCACAAATGGCTTTGAGATTTGTTTAGATTTGTTAATATTTTTGTGGGCATAAATAAACTGTTAATGAAATAATTAGCTGCTATGATGAGTTGATGGCATATATTTATGGCACAGCAATAGTCTCTGAACTCTGGTGATACTGTCCCTGCTCCATAACTGGGAAGTCTGCAGTTTATATGGAGTGATGTCTGCCCTGTTCAGGGTATTCAGAAATACTCGTTATTGCTTGGGAACAAAGTAATCATTTACGGTGCTAATAATGTTATAGTTGCTTGTTCTAACCAATATTTATGAAGTTTTTGCTTTCCATTACTGATCACACAGCTCTTGGAGTTGTGCCAAACTGCAGGGACACCAGTGAAACAAGCCATTGGGCTTTTTTTGGAAAAAAGGATTACATTTTTAAAAGCTGCTTTTGCTTTCTCTACTTCTTGTGAAATCAGACCACTTACGAGAAGATACTAGTGATCTAAGAAACAGACAATAAAGAGGGTTGGGTGTTCCCTATAGCTCTAGGAAGAAGTAGTATTTATAGGTGGAAACCTTTACTATTTTAAAACATCTGTAATGTGCATAGGCCTAGTAGGTCTTTCTTGTATTTGGCCAGAGACTGGCAGTCACAGAGTATTACGAAGGACTGAATGATCTATTCCAAGTCAAAACATAGTGAGCATTGACCTTTTGCTAATTTTTTTCCCCAGAAAGCCTGTTTTCAGCAAGAAAGGAGGCTTTTTTTTTGTTTTCAGAAAACAAGGATTGGTAATATTTCATTTGACCAATTCTTCCCCCACTCCCGCTTTTCTTTCAGGTTTGCTTAGGAAAAAATATTTCCATAAATTTTTAATTCCTTTCATAATTTTCCCTGAACAAACAACAATACCCTTTTCTTACTTATGCTAATAAGTGGAACTCAGTTGTAATGAGGCAAAGCAATATTTGTGTTGCAGCAGAGCAAAATTTTAATCTTTTAAAATGATCTAGAAAGTCCAGTAAATTCAAATGGACTTCCTTTTATTAATAAATGCTTTCAAATGAGATCAGTTATCATGTGCAAATAGTTCTGTTGGGCTCTTTTGACTTACGATTTCTTCTGCCTGGTCTATGCAGTATATTAACATACTTCTTTATCTTTTGGTTGCTGAAATAATGTTCCAGAACATGAGCTGGATTTTGTAAACAAGACTGGGAGGTTTTTTTTAATTTTATCAAATAGTATTCTGGGCACAAAAATGTGTTCAGGCTGGCTAGATCTTGCCTTACTTCCTTGGAAGCAGTACAGCGGGAAGTTGGGCTATCATTGCAATCTTTCCCCTCTATCTCCTTCTTTCCAGGAACGGTAGTGAGTGGAATTACAACTATCCCACCACAAACAAACTGCTTGCCCTGAGTCAAGGCATACGTACCCAGTATCTGGCTTCAACATAACACAAGGGTAACTCTTGCCATTGTTTTAGGCCGTTGAGATATTGGTGGATTTTTGGGGGTTGGTCATAATAACTAAGCCACCGTGGCAAAATGTGGGAAACCTTATGTCACCTTGTTGTGGGACCTCCGGTCTGTTCTTTCCAGTTCACCAAATTCTCCTGCACCCTGCCCCTTTTGTGCTCATCAAGCAGCCCACCCACTTATCCCCCTCTCCTGGGAGGAGCAGCACCAGGTTGTTGACAGCCTCCAGCAGATGGAAAATCACCGCCCTTCGTCTGCAGCACTGGCCGTGCCTTGCTAAGGGGGTGTCTGCGGTCTGCTGGTGCAGGGGCATGGCTCTGGCAGGGCAGCCCCAGGGGGAGATGCCTCTGCCGCAGGTGGCCCCGGGGAGGTTGGCCACCACGGGCTATCCCTCCTGGTGGCAGGGAAGCCACCAGTGCTGGAGTGGGGCTGCCCCCAGCCCTGAGACTCTGCCAGGGCACCAGCTGCTCCTCTGGTCTCAGGGGCCAAAAAGCCCTGAAACCACAGTGCCAGGTCTAGATCATAAACAGCGTGAGTGTTCAACTGCTTATGCTCTTAATGACATCGTTTTTAACTTACTGCACGTCCTATATAAATAAACCTAATTAGTTGTCTTTTACCTTTATACATCTGAACAATGTCAAGTGTTCCTTTTGCTTTTCTTTTCCAGACAAAGGGAAAAGTGCGTACAAATTTTACGAGTTAGTACTAAGTGGCTAAAGTAGACATAATTGGGAGCTGGGAGCCTCTTTGGACTAATTATAGGACACAGTGTTTCACTTCCATCTAACTTGTTCAAATCCAGCCTGGATCAGTGGTAACAAGGAGCCTGGGATGGTGACCGGCCAACGTTATGGAGTGTAAAATTAGCGGGCTGTTCCTTGTCCCTGTTCCTCCTAATGGACAGATGTTCATGCAAACACCCTCACTTTGCTCACTGGCACCTGCTGGCACCCTCAGCGAAGGGACTGCCAGCCACGAGGGATGGTGACTCCCCTCAACTCCCCTTCCCCTCCTGGGCTGATCTCTCCCCTGTAGCCATGTGGCCGAGTCCCAGGTTTAGGAGAAGCTTTTCCCACGTGGGCTGCAGCCCCAGAAGTGACTTTGCAGAAAGTCAAGATGTGCCACATTGGGATGTTAAATACACTGAATAAAGTCCCCAGTCAGCACAATGCCTAAGGGCATGCCTGGTTTTAAATAAAGTTGTCCAGCAGACATGAAATTAAGCTCGCTCTTTAGTACTGTGCTGCTTTCAGACTGGAAGGAGCAGTTTTAAGTAGTAGACATCTCAGTTATGTGGGGAAGGAGATTTTGTCGTTGTTGTTCTTGTGGGTTTTTTTTTTTTCACCTTTTGTAAAAGGAATAAGTACATGTCTTATTTGTTTGGAAAGATAATACTCTGGTTAGGTAATCTGTTGTTTTGAAGGTTCTTGTTTTTATTAGGGAAAAAAGTATCTGTATCTATCCAGCTTAGCTATTTGCAGGACACTTATCTCTGCAGTGTCTGAAAGCCAAGCATGATCATTAAGACTTGTATGGAATGTTAACATCTTTAAATCCTAAATGAGAACCGCATTATGGGATAAGTTCAATTTCATGTCATAGTGGGAAAACTAAAGCCTTACTGAAGATGGGCTGGGTATTGAATCCAAGCTGTGTTAACTTTGTCTGCTGGGATTTTTTTGTTCCCTTTTAACTTTCTGTTTACTAGAGACTTTAGACCTTGATAGGTTATAAAACTTGAGGCGGGGGAAAAATGATATAATAAAACCAAGCAGCATCAATAGAGTGTAGAGCAAGAGCCACCTGCCACTCCATGAGCTGCAGCCGATGAAGGGTACAAAAAGAAATGATTGACACTGGCATACAAACACACGCCCTGACTAGACACGGCAATATAGCTCAATAGCAAAGTTATAGCCTGTGACGAGATGAAAGAATACAGGCTTTAAAAGTAAAACACTTTGTGAACATAAACTCCCCATATATTGCAGCGAGTCCCAGAGGACCAAGTGTGCTCCGTCCCCCTCCTTCTCTCCTGCTTGCTACAGATCCCGCTCTGCAAGCAGCAGGCAGGTTCAAACAAGGTCAGAGTGTCTGGCTTCTTGGCAGGAGCTGTCCTTTCTGCAAACTTAATAAATGGAGTCCAGGTGCAGAAGATATTCTTTGCAAATATGTCCTCCATTGCGCCTGTAATGTTTTCCATTGCCTGGGCTGTAGCTCCCAGGTTGTATTAGTCCCCTGCTGATCAGAAAGGGGTCTGACAATGACCAGTTGCCAAGAGAAGGAACTTAATCAAATTAGAATGCATAAAAATTAACACATTTCTGAAAAACATATCAAGAATTCAGACCTGCGCACAGCTGCCTAGAGCAGAGGTCTTGAACGCCCTGCCCATAGGCTGGAGTTTCACTTCTTTGTGGGCCATATGGTACACAAAGCTTGAAAACATGCTTACTTTAGAAATAAAATGCTGCTCACCCACCTGGCTACAAAGGCAACCTTTACAAGCAAGATAAGCATAACAGATAAAGAGTTCTCTTCCTTATGTGAAGTGAGAGCTCTGGGAAAAATGAATTCCTTCCCACTTTTTCCTCCTTTGCACAGCACTGCACTGGGATGTTCACTCTGAAGCCTAATAATGATACAAATCTATGTCAAAATGACCAGTTTTTGTCGAATGAACTAGGGAACAAGAAAGAAATATAAGACTGGAAGACAACTCCTAAATCAACAAATGCAGTCCTCTGCCATCACCGATAATAACCTTGCTATAACATGACCGATCAAGCCTAGTTTGATAATGAATTGAGAAAGAAGTGAAGCTGCTGAAGAAAGAAGTGAGACTTGCTGATGGGAAGCAAATTCAGAAGCAAGAAAGTTAGGGCTGGAAGAAAGAAACAAACAAGGAAATTAAAAGGGGAAGGAAAAAAGTAAACAAAATAGAGAAACAGTGGGAGAAAGTAAGACGGTACCAAAAAAATGGGAACAAATGGCCCAAATACTTAAAAGGCATGCTTTCTTGCTGGTGATAATCACTGTGACTTAAATGACTACTGATGACAGCTATGGCCTTGTTATTGCATATGAGATATATGCCAGTTCTGATTGCAGTACAACTTTCTCCATAATATCACTGCTACGGTATAATAGATAAAACTGCTATTATATACTTAATGTAACACAGGGTCATAAATTTCTGCTTCAGAGTTAAATTAATCTCCCTATTAATTTAAATATTTGTAGTCGTGTTACATATGAATTTTCATTTGTTGGTGTTTGCTTCCTGGGAACATGTGAGTTTTACTTGTGGAATTACAAAAAAGTGGTGTTTTATCTTGAGTTTTACTGAAAGCAATTTTAAACTGTACATTTGGAGACACAAACAGTGTATTTGCACAATTAGTCACATGTAGGTTGTGTCTAGTTATGGACCATGAGTCTGTAAGTGGCATTATTTTTCTTCCTGACTGGATGAATCATGCAGCTAGTCAACCCGGGTCAAATTCTGAATTGTAACACACTGTGTTACTTCGTGTCTGTGTTATCCAGTCAAAGACACAAAAACCCACCATGGGATTTAGATGGCTAGCCCACTCTATATTCAACTGAGACATATGCAAGATAGAATTTAATTGGGTTTTCATACCATTTGCAGCTTAAAAATCTAACTTTATTATTGGCTCACTTAAATGGCAAATACACAGAAAGTTGTGAGCGACTTTGGACAAGATAAATGAACCTAATAAATTAGTCATCCAGCTGTGTTATGAAAACAGTTTTTTTCCTGGAATGTTTGCTTTCAGCTTGCCAAGCAATGCTCCAGCTTTCTATAGTTTTGGGGCAATTTTGAGCAAAGCATGGCAACAATGCCTAACTCACTGATAGCTTTGTTCTATGCAGAGTGGCTGGTAGGCTGGTCCCAGCAAGCTGACTTTCCTTTGCAAATTGCTCAGGACTTGAAACTGTCTCCTGTCACTGCCCCTCATTTCACGTTAACCTTAACTGATGCCCAGAAGGATCTAACTGCAGGGCACTGGAAACAAATGTACCAGAAATCCATCCTTCCACAGTTTTACCACCAGGCATTAGATATATCAGAGATCATTCTATTTAATTTATGAGGTGTGAGAATCAAATAACCTATATAAAAATTTATGTTGTGTCTCAAGATGTCCAATCGAGATTGAAATATGTCTGGTTAACTTCCAAATAAATTGACTCCTCCAGAGTTTTCTCTGAATTTTTCTCCCAGGCTAGAGTGTGATTGAGTTTTATAGGTTTAACATTGTGAAGTAGCACCTCAGAGAGAGTAGAGTTGAGATATTTGCCCATACCATAGGCATATGCTATCGTTTCAACACCAGTGAGGGGGACTCACTTTAGAGGGGGTTTATGACTCTGCTTTGTGTGAAATCACTGATTAAAATGGTGCCATAGCAATATTTAAAGAGAATCAAGCCTGATCTATTAAGGGATCGAGCCAGTGTTGCGGGAATTATTTGTGGACGAACCCATGCTCTTCAGCCAGCAGAAATTCAGCTGTCATCTTCAGGTTAACTGGGATGGGAGAAGGGGAGATATAATTACATTTTTGAGTCACATTCTCCCAGAGAGGTGAACTGATGCTGACACTTGTGAATCCATCCAGACAGAGACCCCTTTCCTCAAAAACATAAGCAAAACGTCTATGAAGGCAATTTGAGGCAGTGAGCACCCTCCTTCAGTGTGCCCTCGCAGGGACCCCTGCAAGCTGCTGGGCCACACGCTTGATGGGTTCCACAGGTCTTTCCTCATGGCTGTGGTCAGTGCATCAGGCTGTGCTGGGCTTTTGTTCCTCTCTCCTGCAGCACTAGTGCCAGAGCTGAACACAGGAAAACTTTGTCCAGCCTGGAGAGGCACATGTACGAAGTGGAAACCAATGGTCCTTCTGGACATGGGTGTATGTTCCCGTTTTGGTGCCTCTTTTTTTTTTGCTGATATAGCACTGTGCCTTGAAACGTATATGGTAGCTCTATTTATGGGTGGAAAGCTGGACTTTTGCCTTGATGTGCGTATAATGTAGTTGAAACGAGGACAATATGGAGGAGAGCAGATCCAACACAAGCAAAGCTTTGGTAGCGATGGGGAGACGAGCTGTGTTGGTAAGGGGACAGCTTCAGCAGAGAAGTTGGTTGTGCACACCCTGATCAGGAGGGATTAAGCAGAGATTAAGCAGAAATCCGTTGCAAATTCTTCAGTATTGCTGAGCCTAAACCCAGCATTTTTAGTGCTCTTCATCCATCCCTAGTAAACACTTGGGGTAATGTTAATCACACCTAGCTGGCAAAGGAATCTGTGCAAAGACCGCACCATCTTCTTGAGTGCTTTTTCTTCTGGAAATGGCAAAAGCAAGATTAGAGAATTGGCAGAAGAACTGTGGTCTCACAACCCATTGTTTTTTACCCTGAAATCTTTCCTTTACTCTGTGGCAGAAGTTGAGTTTTATACTGCTGGGAAGGGGAGCAGGGGAACAGCTTTCCCTTACCTTTCACTTTGTGTACCGTTTCAGGTTTTGGCTTGATGATTTTAATGATTTTTGTAGGGTCTGCAAAGCAGCAAAACAGAAACATCTAAATCTCTGTTCTTTTTGTGAAAATTTACAACTGGCATAATGATTACACTTCCTCAGGGCTGCTAAATTTGGTGGGTACGCTTGAAAATTATAACAGGTTTTGATGACTATGTGTAGTAAAGTTGACCTATGATTCCACCTATGTTTTCCTTTGTCTTAATTCCTGCCCCTCTGCTTTGCTCCTTTCATCAGCTCTTGTTTAACTTTGTCCTGCCCTTGATTTTTTGCTGGAATAATCTAGCTCTCCTGGGTTCGGTGTTCAATAGAAAGGAAAAAAGTTACCTAACATGTCTTACCTAACAGCCCTGTTTTTTCCAGTAAAGGTGAGAAAGGTGGTTTTCTTTTCAGGCCTGGCAATTCTTGTCCTTTCTTCTGAGATTGGTCACCAGTGTGGAGATGGCTTTGTGTGGCGGATTCCTCTTTCACAGGTCTGCTCAGAACTGGGTTATGACCACCTTGTTGTACATAGGTCGCGGTGCAGCTACCCATTCAGAAAGATTACTAGTGACAACCAGCGATGTGTTTTGCTTTGAAGTGTTGATAACAGCTATTGTTGGGTTCTTCCTGTCCTGGTGAGTTTATATAAACAATTGTGTATGTGTGTGAGATAGCAAAGGGGGAAGAAAACAGATGGAAGAGAAGTATAGTAGTATTGGGGAGCGGATGAGTCCGCAGCACATGGGTAAGGGAAATGCTGGGAGAAATAATTAGTGCTGTAATCTGATTTGCTAATAATCCATTTATAAAACAGTTATGATATATACTTGTAGGAATGTGACTGATCATAACGACAAATGATATTACTTCCTCCCCTCCCACTCTGTATTAAGGAACCTTAATTACTTGATGGCTCAAGACTTTGTGGGTGACTCATGCTACAAAGAGTCAGATGCTCACAGCACATAATGGAGCTCTTGAAAAGCTTTCATAACGATGGCGGGCTCGCGCTACCTCCCTCCCATACATCCCTCTTGCCAAAGAGTTATTAGGTAATTTAAAATAATTAAAAAGGAAATAATTAAAAGATTTTACACACACAGAAATAGCACTTGCAGCTAATTATGTAAGTCTATCACTTCTAACACTGGAACACTATTACCATTATCAGAGAATTGCGTTTGAATTGTGATGGATAATCCTCTAGTCCCATGTTACGCTCTTGCAAGTGGGAGCTGGTTGTCTAGGTTTTTACAGAAGGAAGGAGGTGTATGGAGCCCATGCTTTAGCCATGGCTCTGCCATAAGAGGCTTCTGGTGAGCTTTGTTGCCTACAGATTTTTACCTAATTAAAACATAGCAGGGAATGAAAACTCCTTCATCTAGTCTTAATGAGTTTGCACAGGGTGTTTTGCTAAATGCACAGGAGTTCCGGCATGTTTGCAGCTCCTTGTAGGCTTGGGATGTTAGAGTAACTTCCTGACAGGGGAACTGTAGGCATGGGTCATGTTAAATGAAGTAAATGAAAAAATTATTCTATGGTCTTGCTATCAGTAGCGTGGACATCACCTCCATAAGTATGGTGATGGGGGTATGAGGCAATAATTTATTTCATCGATCAGCAACATAGAGCCACCTTTCATTTGGATAATGGCAGCTGTTTAACAGTGCAAAAAGAATTACACTGTAGTTTTATGGCAAGAAGCTAATATCTTGCCCAAATAAAGCTTTTGACACTTTGGCATTAAGAATCTAATTAATCAGAGTGAAATTTGGTCAAAAAGAGTGAGGCACACATCCGTCCACCTTTGAAAAATACCTGTAATACATCACTGCTGCTAACCAGAATGCCCTGAACACCGGGCAGTCAATAATAGCTTAAACTAATCCAAAGCATATGTCCAAACTGTGAAATAGCAGCAGAAGGTAACATGGTCATTGGATTTTTGGATCTCTCTACTTTTTTTTTTCTTTCCCGCTCTTTTTTTTTTTAACTGGAAAGCTCTTAAAAATATTACCTTACTATTTGTTTCACCTCATTTGAAGAAAACATCAAATAGGCATTGACCACCAAATGATAATTCTGATTCAAACAAATGCATCTTTCCATGTATTTTTTTCCTGCCTGAGACAGTGTCCGCAAAACTATGAGTGAAACACAGTGCTCAGGAGAAGAACTTTTAGGCTGTGACTTTCAAAAAGGGTTTTCTTATTTTGGCTATCTTCAGCTCTGACTGAGTGCCCCCTGTAACACCCTTTTGGCAGCAGTCAGCCCAGCTGAACTTCAGTGGGAGCTGCAGGCACACCGTACATCTGAAAACGTTGAGTACTCAGAACAAAGGATTGTTTGAAATGGTGGGATTAGTTCACAGATTAGCAAACCACCTTAACCTCAAGGGACAGAGAGGGGATGGGACCGCACAGCTATTTGCATGCCCCAGCCAGGCACAAAGCCTCAGGGGGAGCAAAAGCCAGCTGTGCCCCTGTGCCTGGCAAGGGTAGCAGCGGGGGACGGAAAAGCATGGGGGTCACAAGGCAGCACCAGATGTGTCCTTCCATATTTCCAGCTAGACTGAATAGCTGCTCCGGGGCTGCAGCTAATATTCACACAGTTGCTGTCAGGCAGCTCTGTATGGTTCAGGATCATCCAGATTTGCTGAGGCCGTCCACTGGCAGTGGCCTGAAAATGTCTTAGAACACAGTAAAGGCACTTTACTGGGTCCTTAAGAGAGATGTTCAGGTATGAAGCTAATGGGTGTGTGGGAGAGCAAGCCAGCAACTGTGATCTACGTGCATTCATTTTGATTTGTTTTTGACCTCTCCTTCTCAGTTTCCAGTGGTAGGGACTGGAGTCAAAGCTGTTTTTTTGTGTCTGCAAAGACCTGGTCCCAATGGGTGTGCGGGAGCACCCGGCTAGGGCTGCAGGGCGCCTGCCTGGCAAGGCTGGGTAGCACCGAATTTGGTGCCTTTTTCCTCTTACCTGTCCATCCTTTGTCCACAGCATGTCATATATAAAGCTGTTGTGCTGTGGGGCAGATACTGTCTGAGAGATTGGTTCACTGCAGAGGCTTAATAGGCAGTTGTGTGGAAGGAGGAGAGTGGAAGGGCTGAGAAATGTGGAGTACCACTGAAACAGATGATATCAGCTTTGGGACCAGTGGGTGGGCATGGGGTTTCTCTGAACAGGCCTCGCCCAGCTGAGTAGATCACACAAACCATCAGCGTCTGTCAGTGCTTCTCAGGCTGTGGCCAATGAGCCACTGGTGGTCCAGGAAGCCACAGGCAGCGCTCTGTGGAGACATATTAAACAGGGACTTCCACATCACCATTAAGCAGCTTTTTATTGAAAACTGGGAAGTAAAAGTTTCAGTTTTTTGCCTGAAAAAGTACTGAGAGTTTACCCAAAACTTCACCGGGGAATTAATTCCTTGTTGTCCATACATAAGTTTCCCAACACAGAAAACTGCCCACGCGCCGAGCAGGAACGGAGACCTGCAGTGTGCTCCACTCGGCAAAGGGTGGACCAAGCCTGGTTTGGGTCCCAGCTCTCCTTTGCCAAGGTCGCTTCCCCAGGGGTATTTGCCAGAGTCTTCCCAACTCCCTCTAGAGGGGTTGGGGTCCCCTAAAGGGCGGTTCAAAGAAGAAAGCTCAATTAGCTGCTCCAAACCGGGCTCTGGAGAAGTTTGTATCTCTCTGTCCCTTGACTGCAGATGAAGCACAGGGAAAGGAAACCAGCTTTTGTGAGTGCCTGCACCATTTGCATCTTCGGTTGTAATATGGGGTAACAGCATTTACCTGACACATGAAATGCTTTGTGAATTATGGATAGATTGTGCTTTCTAAAAGCTAAGCATTATTATGATCAAGCAGTACTTTAGGAGTGGTGTAAGGAGAGGTTGTATTAAATACCATCATTAATGATCTAAAAGAAAAAAGTGAGAAGAGCATGATTACAAAATTCAAAGGATATTGAATTAGGAGGACTAGAGAGAAAATGAGATAATAAAAAGAGACCTAAAGAGATTATAAAGGTAGGCAGGGGTTTTTATAGAAACGGAGATTCATCCCGGAAAACTGCAGGATAATAAAACTGAGGGAAAATAATCTGAAACACATATCTCCAAGAGGAAGAAGAAACCTGGGAAGCAGTAATTCTGAAAGAAGTAAGATGATAATGGATAGCCAACCAAGCCTGAATTTGCAATATCATAAAGCTGCAAAATGTCCAATGTAATTTTAAGCTGCAAATGCCAAACTATCATGTCACAAGACCAATAATCTTTTTTGCAAACAGTTTATTACAACTGAATGCAGAACAGCTCAAGCAGTTTTCAACTCTGAGCAGCGAGTTTTGATCTATTTAGTCACTGTGTAGGGTCCTCCCTACAACCAATATCCACTTTATGTGTTTCAAGATATTTGCCTAAAACTGGTGAGAAGCCATGCTGTTGTTCATACTACTGTGTATGTCACGCAGACCCACCATGGTCTTCAATTGCTGTCCACTCAGTAGTGTGAAGCAATGTTGATAGCAACCATCACACTTTCTTTTTTTGCTTTTCCTCCTGAGGGAATGGTTTGTATGTGTGGATGGAGGCTGAAGGGGAAAGAAAGGGAAGATCCTTGCAAAATGTTTTACTGAAACGTGCAAAGAGCTGTTACTGGCAATGGGTAGGTTGAAAATCTGCCCTTCATTTGGAATGGGCAGTGGGGAAAAAGTGGTGTGATTCATGGCAGTTTAAATTAAAAAGTTTCAGTCTGCGATTGAGGTGGGCTCAGACCACACAGGCAGACTATTACTACACCTTGTCTGAGGAGTGAAAACTCATAAATTTGTAGTAGCTGATGACTTTTGCATTGCCCTCATCATACCCTCAGTTCCTCGGCCCTGGACCAGCAGCTCTTTGTGCTGTTTCCATTGAGCCACGGCAGAGCAGAAGACAGTAAAACTTGTTCCTGAAAAGTAATGTGATCCCTTACATATCCTGGGCTGAGGCTACTGGGCATTTTGCAGATGAGTAATGACATAATGAACCTGCTGCAGTAAGCAGTGAGAAGCCAGCACAGTAAACAGAGGACAGTTTTGATATGTTCCCAGTAATGAATATTGCTGAGGAAGAACTCAGTGGATCAGCTGAGGAACTGTTGCTGCATTTGGTTCCTGTTGTATTTTTTTAACCACTGAGGTTTTCAGACCCAGGTAGATTATATTTACAGTCTCCCTATTAAATCATCATAAACTTTTAATGCTGGGAATATGACCTGTTCACAAACCCAAATGTAAATAGCAAAGGTTTGGAGTGGTTATTGAAATTGCTGTCAGTGTGAATCATACCATCTTACCCAAGAAATCAGCTGCTGGATTTAATAAGGCAGAAGTTGTGAAAATGAATATCTCCTCCAAATAAAGCAAAACTAACATTTTACCATCTTCTGACGGTTGAAATTTATGGTGGCAGCTAAGATATGAATGAAAGTTAAATAGTCCTATTAATTTGATTACTTGTTTCCAGAGCCATCAGACATGTGGAAAGTAATATCATGTGGGAAGTGGTGTAAGATTTACACTCGCCTGAGAGAAATCACTGCTCTGTCTATCAGATTTGATAGGTGTCAGAGGGCCTTTAGAAAATGAGTAATAAGAGGACTGAATAATAAGAAAGACGTTTGGCTGTTTAAAACTTTTAAACATTCGGATGAATTTTTAAACTAATTAAAACAAAAGTTTAAGTGGAAGTTTTGACATATATCTGGAATATGATAGAACTGCTCAGCTGGATGTGTTAATTATCTCACACTCACTGGCATTTGTGAGGGGGATTTTTAAGGTGCAAAAGATTTTAGGGCCATTCAAATCAGAGGAAATTTGACCTGAATTTGTGCCTGTATCCTTTTATGCTTTCACAGTACAAGGAAACTCAACCTGCTGTCCAAGCCTTTGTATGGACCCAAGCCATTTTGCGTATGCAATAACCCTCATAAATGATGTCCTTTCAATTTATTTTATGTTAAAATTTGCTAAGCAATTAAATGTAATGAAGTTCCTCTTGGCCAGGGTGGTGCAATGGACCCCAACTGCTGTAGCGGTGGTCACAAAGCCATGCTGATGAAGGGCCCATTTCTTGCCTCGCTAATGCCGATGGCAGAACTCCTCGTTGACTTCAGTGGGAGCGGTGTTAAATTATAAAGGAGGCTTAAAAAGAAATAACTGTCCTGAACTGGTGAATGGGCACCTGTTGCGTTTCATCTTTGTGCTTTCTTCTGTTGGGGGAGAATCCTTTCCCTGGCCAGCCCGTGGAATTCACGTCTCGCAACGAGGAGCGCCAGGGCACTGTGGTGTGAGAGCTGTCTGGGAAGCAGAGCGATGTAAAACAAAGCCCTGTTCAGAGCCCACGTTTCCCATGAAACAGCAGCAGTTGCTGTTCAGCCTGGCACAGAACAGGGCTGGATTAATCTTTTTCTTCATTTGAAAGGCTCTGTATTAAAAGACTAAGGTTTAGGATTTTACATCCATTTAACACCTGGCTAAGAACTGGGGGTATGTGTTCAGATATTAATGTGACTAAAAAGATATATGCTCGGGTTAAGGTTATTTCAAAAAAAGAAGCTCTGTCATTAATAATTTTTGGTCAGGAGCTCTGCCCGTCATCAGGAGATAAATCAGTTTGCAGCAGATGTGACAGCTCTTTAAGTCTGAGGCCTGAACAGCTTAATTGGGGAAATGATCAATTCTAAGATGCATAGTCAGGATGACATCCTTGGTGCAGTAAATTCTTTCAGGAATGAACATGAATAAAATGAATATATTTATGGAACACTGATGTAATTCAGAATCTTGGCTGTTACAGAGCCTATGCATCTTCATTCCTTCTCTGCCCTGTAGCAATTTTCTAGGGCTCCAACCTCAGATAACTGTGAATGGTCTGAAAACTGCCCTAGGTGAATGTGGATTTTATAAGAATGAAGAGCCTTTCCAAATACTATGAATGAATAAAAAGTTCGCATTTCCCAGTGAGTATTATGGGTTGACTGTACTTATTTTTTCTACATATAGAGTAAACATAAGTCCTGAAAAACTCCTACCTATGAGTTGCTGGAAAATATTGCCACTTTACAGTGGCAATTATGTGCGCTGTCCCCATCCATAGTAGTATGGATCCTATAAGCAGACACAGGCAGTTCTGTACTTCATGTACCTGAACAGCCCTTGAAAATCCCATGGCTTAGTCTTTGCACCTTTCTTGAATTAATGATTTATTCAGCTGAGGTCACTTCGAAAAAGAAATACAGATTCACCTTTTGGGAAAAAGGTACTTGCTTCAAGGCCCTAGCAGCTGGCTCTCCCTCTCTGCTTGTCTTCCCACCAGGGAGAGCATCCTGCAGTATGTACTACTGCTGCCTGTAAGTACCCTGCACAGCAAGGTAAATTCGTGGGGCCAGTCATGTCTAGGCAGAACTGTGTGAATAATGGAAACAATTTCATCGCATGATTTATTTAAAGGGTGCATGGAATTCCTTACTGGAAAATTTGGACGAGCATCTTAGGGCTCCTCAGGGATGAGGCCCCAGGACTGCTCTCTGGTTAGGAGCCTCTCCCCGGTGGTTGGGGGACTGGGGAAGGTGGCAGGGGCAATGCGAGGGGGACGGTATTCAGCAGCAGATCAGGCAAGTCCCAAGGTGAGCAACGGATGCAGGAGAAGGACCCTGCCTGTGTGGAAATGGCACAATAAAGAGACTCACATGTGGCGCTGAGGATGTTGAAAAAGAAAAATATTTGCATGGAGTGCTGGGCTGACCCCTCTGTCCTGCTGTCCCGGGGGCCTCGCTGGGATTTCTACAGTTTGTATGGTGCCCTGCTATGGCACTCAGGGAGTTTCAAAGGGGTGTGATTTGTTACACGGAACAACTAATGATCTGGCAAGTTTTCCTCTGGACACTGTTGTTACATTATTCAGACACCGGTAGCACTGGCTGCTGGCTGGAATTTACTTTGCAAGGGAGGATGGCTCCCATCTGCTTATGTATATTGCTGTAATTTCAAATCCTGCCTGCACCGAGTGCTTTTTTTCCCCTGACGAGAGTTATCAGGCATGAGACGCGCCAGCAGCCCCGGAGGGGTGCCGTGGCCGTGCCTCGCTGCCTGCTCTCGGAGGCAGGGCTCACGCAAGGAGGGAACCAGAGCAGGGGCAGGACACGGGGAACTGCTGCTGCCCAGGGAGGCTGTGGGTGGCTTGGAGGTGGTTGCCCACAGTTCGGTTCTGCTGCTGCTGCTGGTGCTGTAGAAGACCAGGCGCTTTGCAAGCTGTCGGTGTTGCTTTTGGCAGGGGAGAGTGCTGGGTACTCGTAGCAGAAATGGGCTCTGGAGCCTGCTAGGTGTGTATCAAGCAATTTTGGTTTTAAACAAGGTTATTTTCATTCTTACAACGTGCCATGTGCCTGCACATGTTCCCAGGGATGACAAAACTCTACGGTAGCCATCCTTAAGTTATCATCGGTGACTTTATGCAGAAGAAATGGCTTCAGGTTATGTGAAGAGCATCCATTCACACACAGGTTCTTGATTAATCCTGCAGGTTCTCACTGAGTTGTTACAGTAAATAAAGCAAGAGGCCATGTGAAAAGCACTTTCGTATTGACACAAAGTAGAGCAGACCAAGTGCTCTTACCGTGTATTTTGTCAAAATAAGTTTCATGCTGAAGTTTAAGCCACGTAGCATAAATATTTCCCAGCTAGCAGGCGGTGATCATGAAGGACGTACTGGCCATCAGAAGAAAAGCTTTAACCATGAACTGTGTGAACTCTAAGGAAAAACCTCCGGTTGAGCTAATATAATGTATTGGAAGTGACTTGGATATCTTCCCATCTGTGGTGCACTTTAATGAAATCTGTCCTCTCCCACTCTGAATGTATGTGTGTGTGTGAGTGTGTACTTAATAGATATAGTGCAGCAGACTCCCCAGGATTAGCTAATGAAAATAGCACTGTAAACTGAATTGAGCAAATCGATACAGCTGGAATTTTGAGCACTGTGACAAATGCACCAACCTGAAACTCCCCTCTCCCATTGCAACCAATATTTTATGTGCAAGTATGTGTTACAAACTTCTAAAACGAGACTGCTATTTGTAAATTAAAATTGACTCAGGCCGGATGCACATGCTTAGGGAAGCAAAGGAGAAGGAGGAGCTCTTGAAGTAGTGGAAGATGGGACTGCCCTTGGGAGCTCCGGGTCATGCTTGCCATTACAAAGAAGCCCAAAGAGACCCTCCTGAGTGATGCTGGTATAAGGAATTAGGTTCAAATGTGTGAAATAACACAGGGGCTGAAGGATCTGGGGAATTCTTCTGGCATCCTTATTGCCTTTCTGACCTATCTGAGGCTTCCAGCCCAGTTGTGAGAGCACTGACACAGGAGGGAAAGTTACCTGCAAAAAGAAAAGGCTGTGGCTGGGCCAAAAAAACAAAGTCTGGGTGCCTTATGTAGTCTCACCTTCTGGGGCTTCATAAACACATCCCCCTATTCCTGCCAGCGCTGCAGGAACCCTCCCTTTGGGGAATGCAGAGGAAGTTTAAGCTTGCTCCATTTCGGGAGGAATTTTTTGTCTTTCACACAGGATAACTGAAACATAATTTGAAATGTGAATGTCATAATTAAGTCTAATTATTTTACCATACTTTTGCCTTCATTAGACATTGTGTTTGTAATAATTACTGTAATCAACCATATGGTTAGTATTAACTCCTTAACTACATGAGGGCAGATGATCCCGGCAGGAGGAATAGACGACTTCCAGGTCTGGAGGTGTCATGTTGAGTCCTGTCACCTCGGAGAGCAGCAGGGGTTTGGCTTTCCTTCACTGCTCACAAATGAGCAGGAGGGCAAGGTTTCAGACGCTTCACATAGCTGAGCAGGTTCAGAGGACATGTAAGCCCCAAACCTGTGCTTTGGGCATATCTGTCTGTTACCTCTACAGTGCCACAAAATGCATCCGTGTAGGTCCTCCTTGTTCCCAGGGAGCGAGGCTGGGGAGCTGGCTGAGCTGGGGCAGCCTCACCAGGCAGCTCCCTCTGGCCCAAAGCTGGGCACTTTTGGTAGGCAGACTGTCATGGTTTAACAGAAGTATGAAGTGAGTCTGTCAAAAAACTCCTTTGTGCATTAGTACTTATGTTAGTCCACCAGCTTCAACCTTGTGACATCAGCTGTAATTTCAAGGAGCCACTACTAGCATCTGAGTGCGTAATGGTGGTATCCACCAACTAATTCTCCTTTCCCTGGCTTGCTAATAATTCTGTCATCTTGTTACTAATGATTCCACTCTTTTTTTTTTTTTTACAGTTATATTATAAAGAAAAATCCAGATTAAGTACACTGTAATTGCTGAGGGTTGTAGGATATATGTTAATTTTTCTTTTGTAGTGTGCCAGGCTGCCAGAATCAGTTAATCAAGTGTTTTATCTTTCTGTATAACATTTGCAATATACAATACTTACTGAGTAACATCTTACCTGACCCATTATTAGGTGCCTTGTATTTTTGCTGGTCTCACCATAAGTGGGCTTTGGTTGGCTATAGGGAAAACCGCAAGGCAAAATCTATTCTTACTACTATTTTCCACCCAAATGTTTAACCCATATGTTGATTTCTTCATTCAGTTTCCTCTCTTCTGTTTCCAAGAAAGCAAACAAAGAAATGTATTCACTCAGAGCCAACAATGGTGATGATCCGACCTAATCCATGACCTCTTCGAAAGCTTCTTTAGAGGACATGCAGCACGTTTGTTCACAAGTTTTCTCAGCTTCATGGTGGAATTGGTGGTCAAAGCCAGAAAGAGTGGGTGCAAAATGATCCCAGTCCCGACTGACCTTAGCTGAAATTTGGTCAAGTCCAGCCAAAGGGCCCTTACCCCGAACAGCCAATGCCTGCTGGGTACCCCTCTCACCAGTGATGAGGGTCCTTCTGCTGATGAACACCTAACTGTCATACACATTTTGCTGGTGCTAATGATTTTCAGCTTTGCATGTCAAACCTGGACTTCACACCTATACCAGAGGTGGGGTGATGGGCCCTTTGTTACAAGGGAGGGATCTTTGTCTCCCTTTGTCTCCTCCTCTCCCTTGTTTCCTTCCCTTATACAACAGCGTCCTTCTGATGCAAGCAGGGGAAGCTTTCAAAATCCCAGCAAGTGAAAACTGCCTTCTGCTTGTCTCTTGTCCCTGTGGCACAATCTGAGACTGCCCTGAGCTGCAGGAGGTGACAACGCATGATCTTGTCAAGTGATGCTCTTTGTGCCAATGGAAAAACTTGCAGGGGGGATTCAGCTTATCACGAAGATGAGTTGGGATGTTAACTTTACACTAAGTTAACAATTTGCTCCCTTGGTGGCCCTGTTCCTTTCCATGCCTGGAGAGGGAGGGGGGACAGCACAGTGAGGGATACCTATCTGAAAGTTGTCTACATGCATCTTTTCTTTCTGTTAATGACAGTGACACCAGCATTTGGGGCAGAGGAATTAATATTTAAATAAGCTTTGACAGACCTTCTGCAGAATTAAAATTGGTGATTTCCAAGACTTTTTTTTGTCCTGGACATAAGCTAGTTTTTCCTTCTGGATAATTCCTTGAGAAAATGGAAGGTGAAGAGGGCTTTTTGGTGTCTGCTGTAAATAGGCTGCTTCCCAAATCCCTTCTTTGTGATTTATTATGATTTGTAAGCAGAGTAAGTGGGACCTGTACCCACTGTGGGAAGGAAAATGGAGGAATATGTTTCGTAGTGGATATAATATGGAGGATATATTATTACTCCTAATTGCAAAGGTAGTGAGTGGAATGGGGACACCTTTTCATGGGGACACAAATGCGGAAGGTGCTTTTTCAGGTGTGTTGAAATAAAACCTCAAACACAGACAGTCTGAAAGGCAGCAAAAAATCTGTGGCTGAACGCTCACAGGGCTTGTGCAATCTTTGGAAGCAGGCTTGTGTCTTACAAAACATACAAAGCTCTACCAAGCATGGAATAAGCACTTCATCATTTTAAATGAGGGCTATAAAAAATTACAGTCAGCACATAATAGGTGTTTTGCACCCATGCTAAGTACTGCCAAGAAAATAGTTACCTAAGTAAATCAATAAAGTATCATTCCCTCCCAAGGTCTTCCTGTCCCAGTCCCTGAACCTCTCATTTTGGAGGAGTACTGAAACCTGTTCAAGATTTATTTTGATGAAAGTAAGTATCTCTGCATTATCAGGCAGTAAAGAAGTTGTTTACTACTACTCCAGGAGTGTTGAAAAATCCCTCTGAATACATACTTGCATTGTAGCTATCATAAAAATGTCTACCAGCTATTGGAGCCCCCAAATCGATTTTTTTTTTTCTTTCCAGAAAACAAAGAGTTCAGCCTGAGACCTAGAAATTGCTTCATAAGAAAACCATCTGTGTTGAGAGAGATGGACTGAGGTATCCTGCCACATACACTGTTCAAGTTTGGTATAAAACATTTCTATTCATATTCTGTTAGCAAATAAGCCTGGGCTGAGGTAGCAGCACCTGTTCTGGGTTCGTTTCCTATAAATCAGTCTAGATGTTTAATATGTTCCTCATTACCGGCGCGTTTGAAAACCAGCAATACACCTGAAAACCAATTTGCTGGCATAAATGTTCCAACAAAGTGGTGAATTTTCAGCTCACACTGTCAATTATTGGCAGGAAGCAAATTTTGACTTGGCCTTTGTCAAGGTTAATACAATTCACAGTCACACTGCTCCAATCAAGCTACGAAAATGCAGTGTGCAGGATACACCATTGCAAGAGCTGGAATTCCAAATTTTTAACACATGCAACAAAATCTTTGCCCAGGCGCTGCATATATAAAATGATTTTGTGAAAAATTTCAAGTAGCAGAGACTGAAGAAAATCTTCATCTGTTTGCAAAATGTGTGAATGGGAGAAAAGCTGACTCAGCTCCTGGCTGTGAAAGGCTTGCCCTGCTCTGAGTGATATTACGCCAAGTAGTTGGCAGAGCAATGCTGCAAAGGGGAAAATGCCTTGCACTCTTGGGGTTTGCCCCAGAAACAAACCAGAGTGATACCCCCTGCTCTGCTCTTGAACTCAGAACAGTTTGGGGGACTAAAGGCAAAGAGGAGGAGTGCTGACCTGCTTGGTGTAGGGCAGTGGCAGACATGTTTCTCATCCCTGTCTCACCTCCTGGCAGCTACAAGCTCCTGAGGGGAGACGCCAAGTGACCAGGCTTCGTGGACCTCTTAGCACCTTAATAGATCACCAGGGGCTGCAGGAGTCTTCCTGTTGAGGGACTGAGCATTTAGGATGAGATTCAGTTTTGTTTTAGTCATCTAAAAGTTATGTGTCTATTTGAAGCTACTTGTTTAGGCTTCCTACAGACAGCAACCTCTTAAGCCTTGACTTGAAGCCTTGACTTGATCTGGATAGGCTTTCTCAAGACCTCAATCAAGAAATGTGATTTTGTGGGGCTGTGGAGAAGACCAGACTTCTGCAAGTCTGAAATCATTAATATTTTATCCTGTGGGGTTGCCCCTGGGCAAGGGGGCAAACTTGCAGCACTTGTTGGAGCTATGATGAATGAAGGATTGGAAAAGTCATGCTCATCACTGGAAGGAGGCAAGCACTGTTTCTGTGTGCCTCGTACCTGCGAGTAGGATGGGTCAGGTTTTAGCATCAGATGCTGTGAGCAGCAGGTAATGGGGGTAGTTCAAAAGATCCAGGGCAGCCTTTGTGTCTATGTCTGGGAGGTCCCACTACTAGTGAGAGGAAGGTAAAAGGGAGGTGAAAGAGCCAGGAAAGAGCAAATTTGCTGTAGGAATTGAGAGTGGCTGATATAGGGCCTTTCACTCATACAGCTGGTGATTCTCTTTTCCAGACCTGGCACAACACTGACTCTTTGCCATTATCCTCCTTCTCCCAGATGGAAAACATCATTATCAATATTCCTGCATTGCCTGAGCATGGTGTCTTTTTTAGTAAACTGAAATACTGGGTTCAGAGCAAGTGTTAGTTGGGATTTTTATGTTCTGTGTCACTTGTTTAACTCCAAATACCTCATGTTTTTGCTAAACTTACAAATAAACCAGGTATTTTTGGTTTTCTTCCTTTTTACATCTTGAATAAACCTCTCTCATTGATGTCTGCCTTTATGTTTCTATGTACAAATCTATCAAGACCATCAAGAAATGGTTTCCCAAACAGAATTTATTGCAAAGCTGATTATGTATTAATATATACAAATGACAAATCTAAAACACAATGTCAAAAAACAAGAAAATGCAATCAAGAATTTATTATTCTCCCATTACTATTCAGCTGGGAAAATAGCTGCTCTACTTTACCAGAATAACTTCCCCCTCCTAAACCTCACACCCCACCTGGGTTTTCTAAGTAAGTGCCACAGAATTATTTGTAATAAAATACTTTAATATATAATAATATCAGAAGTTGACTGTAATTTATCCACCTATTTTTCTCACTTCTATATTCCACGCAGGCTTATTATAAAAATTTATTGTCACACATATACATTGTGTATGTGCATGTGTGCCTCTAAACTTACTGGTCCATTTTACAGATGGAATAAGCATCTTCCACATTTCATAACCTTGCACCTTGTTCTTTTTTGTACCTGTTTTTCCAACATTGTAGATAAGGTTTCTTCCAAAAAATATTCACACAAGTGATTCTTCCCAGAATTTGTCTTATCCCAAGCCCCAGTTTAATTTTTTTTTTTTTAATTAAAAACCAGTAATTTGAATAAAATGCATTTGAGAAAAAAATTTAATGCTTTGCTTTTCCCCTTGGAAGGTGACATTGTGACATTGCCTTATCTACCATAGAGTCCCATTTTATACCTCAGGGAATAACTGTTCATCAGGCCTTTTTCAACTGAAGGACTCATCCTGCTGATCATTTTGTTACCCTTCATGTTTTGAGATATTAGGAGGTCTGGGAAAAGAATTTTGTCTTGCAGTGTCTTTGGTTAGCAACATCACTACATGTTACATTGCCACCATTATATTTGCTTGCCAGGTATTGCTAATTATGGATGTATTTTGGATCCAGCGACTCCTACATGCCCACATAGCAACTGATGAAACATTTCTCATTTGTGGTGGAAAAGTCTTTACTTTTGGGAGGACCATGGCAGCCATAGCCCTATTTTTGTCACCGGAAGCTGGTTCACTGTCCTATTGTCTGAGGGAATACAGTGGTTTTGGACAAGAGGAACAATGGGAGCAAAATGGTTGATATACACACGCACACAGGTACACACACACACACACAAACACATACAGATCATATAGCATACATTGTATACTATACATATACTTGTATATAGTACTATCTATTAGTAACTTAGATGTGCGTGTGTACGTGTGTATTTGTGCACATACATACATACACTTATGACCAAACTCTATGAAGCATCCTGGGCATAATACGAAATTATCTCCCTGTGTTTCACACAGTGGCAATCGCTCTACAAGCACATACAAGAAGTCATTATAATAGTTATGCTATTTATGGAGAAATGTGTAGCTAAAATGTAGGAAAATTATTGTTCTCCATATTCGCACTTTTTTATTAAAGAAACAAATCGCACAGTAAATTACATCTGATTTGCATGAAATGTTGCATGCACCTAGAGCTCAGCATGAACCTGGGAAAAGACATTGTTTTAATTCCATAGCCTTTATAGTGGTTGGTTTGTTTGTTTCTTTTTTTTTTTTAATATAAATTTCTGAGCTATAATTCTTATTTAGCTTCTCTAATATTTGATAGGCCCTCCTGGGTATAATTTAACATCTGCAGATTGCCATGGTGGGTGAGGAAAGAGTAATGCCCACTGCCCAAGAGGATGTGGAGGAGAAGCAGGAGGGAGTACTTGCCTGCCCTATGGCAATGATGGATGCTGCCTGTGCTGGGAGCTGCTGCCACTTGCTGTGGAGATGCTCAGAGGGAAAGGAGGCTCCTGGGGAGTCTTGAAACAACTCGCTTGCATCAGCTGTTTCCCCTGGGCCAACACGACATGCTGAAGGTTTTGGCCTCTCCTTTTCCTCCATTTTTGCCCCTTCATCTCTCTGGATGTCACCAGTGAGCTGAAGAGCACTTATTTCCCCATCACAGGTTCTCTGGGGTGTCTGGAAGCTGCAGAGCAGCCCCTACAAGCACATGGGCTGGAGGACACACCCGGGTCAGGTCCAGAGAAGGGCGATGTGGTCGGTGTGGAAGTGAACTGACGCTCTTTGACTCCACAGAGTAAACAGAGTCCTTGCATATACAGCCTGAAGGAATTTGTCGAAAGCCTAGTCTGAGAGCTGTCAACAGGACCTGGGTAGGTCTGAGTGAAAATTTGCCATCTAATGGAAAATTGGATTTTTGATAAAGTACCCCTTTATTTTTTGCAATAAGTGTGTACTTTCCATAGACATCCCAGTGTTTCCTCTAAGAAGCATGTGCTTGAATATAGAAACATTTTTGGTGGAGACACTCTGCCCTGTTCATGCAGTTGTAAGTGAACAGGACGGTTTAGCCTTGCTTGCTCCTCTCTGCTGGGACATGCCCTTCGCCTTGAGTCATGCAATAGGCGATGGCCCTCTGTCACTGGCATCCAAGGTGGGAAGACGTGGCATGTCAGACATACATATGTGTGCACGTGCACACACTGACACAAACTCTTCTGCAGAGCTGTTGCACTGTGCTCGACTTTCTTTAGAGCCAGAGGAGCCAACGAGGGGCTGCAATGGTGTGCAACAACAAGGGGATGTGAGACATCAGCGCAAGGGTGGAACAGGCGGTGGTAGGGGAAGGGCAGAAGAGGGCAAAGGCAGAAGACAGTAGGGCAGTAAAAACCCTTCAGGCTCTATTACCATCTTTGTCTCCTTTTCTGGGAGGTACAGGTCAGTTGATTTTTATTTTCTCATGTCAGCTAAGCTGTTTCCTGGCTTTGCCTAAGGTTGCTATGATTCACCATTCATTCTCTCGAAAAAAGCCCAATACCTCAGGAATCTCCCACCACGTGAGGCACAATCTGATGAGAGAGGTCAAGTTATAGAAGAGAAGGGGAGTGTGTGGTATTAGGCCTGTGATCCAAATTAAAGTATTTTGGGCTTGAGTCACGGTTCTCCCATAGTTAATTGTTGCTGCAAGATCCCAGTTTTCTAGACAATGGCTTCTTCAGAAAAAATGTTTGAAGGAGTGCAGCAAAAAAACAAAAGTGGACAAAAGTATTCCAGCTAAGCTAGTTAAATAAGCAGTGGTATGAAGGGAAAATTGGATTTTGTTTTCTAATCCAGAGAAGTACTTAAATGAAAGTCTCAGATGATATCCTGGATGAGAGTCTTGGTAAGGTATATAAGGCATAGAGCTGTAGGATAAAACTAACTAAATAAATAGCTTCTCAATAAGTCTTTCTCTTGGGGTTTTCAAAAAAGGACTGCTTATATCCTAACCCTTACAAAAACACAAAAGCAGCTAGTACAAGTTAATAATTATGCTTCAGGTCTCTGTTTTTTTCTGGGGGTGGTCCATGGAGAGTGCAAGTTGCCCTGGCTTAGCAAGTGAGCACTTGCTTTCTGCTCTGAAGTCTGGCTGGCAGCGGGCTCTGGCCCTTGTGCAACTGTCAGCAAAGTTTGCGTGCTTCAGCCCTCCCGATGGAGACGGGCCACTGCAGCGCCAGTGTTGTGGCTGTTTGTCTGTGTACCGTTGTGTCAGGATGCCAAATCTGTCCCACGTCCAATTTTGGTGGTGAAATGAAGGTACAGTGGGCAGTGCCTCACAGTCAGCAATATTTTAAACAAGTAACAGCTTTTTCTTTCTTATGAACTTTATCCAAGGGAATTTATATACTTGGTTTGCATGTGAAAGTGTTAAGCTCATTTGTGTGTGTGTGCACACGTGTAAGAGAGAGAGAATACCTCCCTATCTAACCTTAAAAGTTTTAAACCAGGTATTCTATACTTCTTTTATGTTGCTGAAAGCATACTGTATCTTGCTAGAAAAACTGTTTAGTATGCTTAAGGACTCAGAAACTAATCTCCAAGTCTAGCCTTGAAGGGTGTGATCTATTGCAATTAGAAATGTATTGCTTTGCAATTACTATTACCACTTGCTTTTACCTGCAGGCATAGAAATAAATACCTGTTGCCTGTGGATATTTATACCCTCTAAATTCTTGCAAAGAAGCCAGTCCTAATTTCAGCAGCTCTGCTGGGGTGAAGCTGATGCCTCTAACTATCCCTTGCATCTGCTGAAAAGTACCGCAAGCAACCACATCTGGGTTGTAACTATGATCATGCAATTATTGTCACCTGTCTGTAGCAAAAAGTTAGAAAATAAGCATATTTAGAACACCAGTCTGATCTGGATAGTCTAGGGATTGCTGCAATAAGCTAGTTTTGGACATGTTATGTGATTTCTTCACCTGGAGAATATTAATGCCCAGACATCTTTTTAATTCTCCACTATTTAGAATTTCCAGAGAATGATGTTAGAGTTCCTATGTATGTATCATACCTTGCTCTTGCATATGATAACCGTCACCAGTACTGTATTTGTGGCTATATCAGAAATTAAAAAATATCAATTAATTAATAGATAAGTATGATGCCATCAGTGTTCAGGTGCATGCTGGCTCAAGAGTGGTGAATCACTCAGATCTCTCCTGGACACTCTTTGAGAGGCATGCCCGGAGGGTAGTTTAACAAGGCTGCTACGGCAGCCCCTTCACCATACGTCTGTCCTGATCCAGCACAAAGACAGGCTGCAGGAACAAAGTGTAGGTGGTACCCAGCTCTGCCCTACTTTGCAGCTTGGTGGGAAGGAGTCCAAGGAGGTGACTAAAACCAGGTCTACACAGGACTCTCGGGAGAGTGCAGGCAAATTATTAGCATGAAGTTCATAAAGAGTGTTTGTGCGTCTTGGCTGTTCTGTATCACTTTATCTGCAGGCTGAATGGAGTTTTAAGGCTATAGGCTGAAAAGGGGGGGGGGGGGGCAAAACTAATCTAGGTTAAAAATATTCCCTGCTCCACCTCATTCCTTGCACTTTTTGCAAACTTGGGTAAGCCAAGCTCATCATCACAGGTCACCATGTGCTCCCTCACACTGTCAGTGCAATTTAGGGGATGAGGGTCTGTGCATGGGGATGGGAGAGCAGAAGGAACATTGGCCCCCGAGCCCTTCTGAAGGAAACCACCATGGATGAAACTCTTCCCTCTCCCACTCGTGTAAGTCTAGAGCAAGTCTATCACAGTCAGCAAAAGCTAGCATAGCAGAAATCTGAAATTATCCCATGTCAGAAGTTGCAGGATTTGACAGGAATTTTCAGACCCATTGCAGGGGTTGTTTAACCACCTAACAGCAAATGGTAGCATTTGCTGAGAGCTGTGTGTTAAGTGAAATGACTTTCTCAGCCCCTGCCCGGACTGACTGTTGTCAGACGAGACTGGAGACAGCGCAGTGGCACTTACTGGGATTTGTTTGTGGGAACAAAACCTGGCATTATTCAGCACATGTTGAGAGTACATGCTGGGGTCAAAGTGTCTTGTGAGCAGTTAGTTTGATCGGAGATGAAGGAGTTCACCTTTAAAACAAGGTATAAAGGAGGGAGAATTTCCTTTGTTACTTATAGTGAGTTAAGGGGGATGGCATCTCCTGACTATTGCTTGCTAACCAGAAACCACAAGGAAACGAAATTGAGCAATAAGGGACTGCTGTGTGCACCATATACTTGTCAGGTTAGTGTGTGATGCTGGATTGTGGAGCAGCTGGATGCAGCTTTTCACCACAGAAACCTTTTGAAGGAATGACTCGATGAATTTCAGCGCCTCATCTAGTCATTTTCTCTTGTACTTACAAACTCTCAAACAAAACCTTTGAACTACAGCTAAAAGTGGCAAATATTTTTTATAAAAAAGGAATTAATAGGATTTTTAAAGTAAAATTTGATATTGTATTCTTTGCAAACCTATTCCTTGAGTGGGCTGTAGGCCTTACTGGAATCCTGTTCAGCTTTTCCTATCTATGTGTTTAGGACGCTGACCAGTAGCAAGGGATAGAAACAGGTGTTTCTCAGATTTGCCTTATGAATCCCACAAATATAAAAATATATATCTCTTCCTATCAGACTTCACAGACATACATATACTCCCACCACAGTGTTGCTTGGACCCTATATAACAATACAGTTTAGGAGAGTTTATGCCATTGTTTGAGGAAGGATCACAGTGCTGTAAGTCATACACACCACAAAGCAGACCGAAATTTCTATTGTACAGTAGCAAGAGAGATTTCCTGCTGATAGGTGAATGTAAGAGGTACGAATACAAGAGCAAGGTTAACACTGGTGATACACACACTTTCACCCTTCTTCCTCAGTTAATCAGATCCTGCTGGCTTTTCCAAGCGGGCTGAAGCTTTCCATGGTCCATCCCTTGAAGTGGCCTGCTGTACTGTGGGTTACCAGGGCCCCCCACAAATGGGGAGAGAGGGAAACCCCCTGCTCGACTTACGAGGTGGGAGCACCAGGGGAAGGTAAAGTCCATCTCCTTCTTGCTCTGCTCTTCACTATCTCCCATTTTCCTTCTCTCTTCCGAATGACACAAAATTACCTCCTGCCCCATGCGGGGGGGGTACTGCTACACATTGCTGCAACAACCCATCACTCCCAGCAGTGCCGTTTACTTGACAAATACATAGACAATATAGCTGTAGGAATTGCAGCTTTCCTTGGCTTGCAGCATTACTCATCAGCAAAGAGGAAAACCTGCCACATATCCTACAATGCTGAAATCTGCTCCTCGGTTTTGTATAAACAATTCTCACATTATTGCATCCTCTCACACATGATTGTCTGAAGCACTTAAGTAATATGGAATTATCATCAATATAGCTGTCACAGGTGAAAAAAGCCTACAGCATGTTTATGATGCAGTTCAAGCTAGTCATTGATTTCTGGACCTACTGTAGCCCTTCAGGGCATATCTCAAAGCCAAGCAATGTCCTTGAGAGCTGGCTTTTGTATCTGGTTTTCTGAATGAGGTGGAAGAAGTGGTTTAAAACCTTTGCATGACCTGACTCACGAGTCTGACTTCTCCTACTGAGGGTAATGTGTATATCCCCTGCAAACAGGTGATTCTGCTATACCTTGAGTTTGGGTATCTGAAGACCATATAAAGAGACTGGATATCAGGGACTGTCTTAGACAGTAGGATGTGACGAACTGGGGCATGGTCTACCCTCCCCCAGTTTGCCAGAACACTTATTCCTCTGAAGTTATTTTCCCTCTAGGCAGAGGAGTTCAGTAGAGCTGCAGAGCCACACATTTTGGAAAAATGGTAGTGTATTGGCATCACTGTTTGTTCTTGGACTTGCAGGCACATATAGTTAGTCTGCCAGGTGGTGCTAGTAATACCTGGCTCTCCTGCTGGGCTCCGTCTGGGGAAATTGCAAAGTATTTCTCACTAACAGGAGAATTATTATTGTCCGCAGCTTTTTGGTGTAGAAATGGAGCTGCAAAAGGTGAATTGGTGTGCCAAAGTCACCCAACCCCACCCTGGAAAATAATTTTGGATCATAGGCCGGTCAGTTCTCTAGCTCTTGGGCAAAACTGCGCCTCTTCTTATTTGGGGATCTGACTAGAGCACTGAGATCTTGGTAGATGAACACTGGGACTTGTCATATACTCCAAGTGCCAGCAAAATGTTACCCAAGACAGGAACAATGTCAGATTTGTTGACTATTCTTGTTCTGGCTGAAAATCCCCATTATATTTCTGTTCCTTCCAACTTGAAAATGCTTCTTCCAGTGGAAGCAGTTTCCAGGAAACATAACTTCTTTTCATACCTGACCTAGTACCAAAAACGCCAAAGGATGCTTCTTTCAACCACCCCTAAACACCCTGTCTGTGGATGAGGTTTTATGGACAGCAGAAATTAAGAAACATGGATAGTATTCCCTGCTCTGTCACTGATTCCAGTGCACTGCTTTTCTTCCCTGTGCTTCAACAGCTTCATTTGTAGAAAGGGACCAAATTATTCTGATCCATTCTGTAAAGTATTTTGAGATCCTTAGGTGCATTTTATGTGTTTTATAATTTTTCTGTTGTTAGTAATCCTCTGACACTAAACTATGAAAGGGAAATGAAATGAGCAAATGATATATGGATTTATTTTCCTTGACTACACAAAGACACATACATTTTGAGTGGACATATGGACTCCATACTTTTGTTCAGAATGGAGAAAAATAATTCTCTCAATGGGATTGCTAGGAAACATACAGCTCACACTCTGTCCTCAGTTACAGGTTTTGTAGTGAAACTGGTTTAATGTTTTTCTAGTCTGGAGACCACATACTATAATCAGAGCTGCCAAAAAAGAGGTAATGCGTATAGCATAAATATTTTTTAAAAATTTCAGCTTCTTAAAATTATGTACAAAGAAAATTAAAACTGGTTTGTTTTAGGTTTTGGGTGTTCATTAGTTATTTTTCTCACCAGCTTTTAAGCGTTTTTAAATGTTAGTTTTATCTCCCATTTTCCTTGCTCCTATGGATTAAAAGTGGAGAGGAAAAAGGAACAAAGAAGCCTAAAAACTGGAAAAGTGAAAAATTGTTTTACTTGACAAACCCCCAAAATTATAAAATGAAAAATGTACAAGAAATAATTTATTCCATGGGAGAAAGTAATTTTTCATGTTAAAAAGTTTCAGATAAAACTTTGGCTTGCTCTAAGGATGTCTAAAGCATTGAAACCCATCCCCCCAAGTCACAGCACGGGCATACACAGAGCCTTGCAGTATCATTTCTGCAGGATAATTAGCATTCTGCATAACAGAAGCCAGAGCGGTGAGGTCAGGTTTCAAAGTGGGAAGCAAGGGTAGGCCCCCGAAATTGTGTATATGGGTTGGCTGTAACAAGCCTGGCAAGATATAGGGTTCTGCTATTTCTTTAACCCCTTACTGATGAATGTATTTAGCTCATTGCAGAGGTAAAGTGACCATTTCTGAACAGAATGTAACACTCACCTACCTTTCCCATCTCCACTGGTTTCAAAACAGACGCTGTGTTGGCTCTGCCACTAGCGGTCAAACAGACATAAATGAACAGTACTGTATTCTGTGTATGTATATGTATCTGTAGATTACTGTATTTATTTTAAGATGCTGTGGGTTTTTCTCCTCTTTTAACTCTTAAGAAATACATACCTTTTCAGACGCTTTTGCTGTAAAGCAAGGGCTTGTTCCCAGTGTCTCTCTGCTGCTGTGACATTCTCATGCTCCTCCCTGGGAGAAGGTCTGTGGTAATTGGTATCACCATTAGAAAAGAAGCATGTTTTAATGTTAACCTGTTAATTTGCTCTTCTGGCAAGAGATACTCCATTTCTCATTCTACCACAGATTTCGTGTGTGACCATGAGTAAACACTTTGGTCCAGACTCTGCTGAAGCAGCTAACACCTGCAAAGGTCTGTCTTCGTCTCCCAGTTCCTCTTAGGCTAAGCAGTATGTAAGTACATAAAGGATTTTTATTAAAATGCATGTGTTACGGGTGGCAAGGCCCTCAGATAATGCTGTGCTGGGGAGTCAGAGAAACTGAAATTTGTCCCCCTGAGCTCTGATGTCAGGGTGCAGGTCTGTGTGAGCATTTTCAACTTTCTCAGTGCTTCCAGATGGTGAAAAGGTGTGGAGCACAGCTGGGAAAAGGGGTTAGTTTCCTGATGTCACATTTGTTAAACATTCTCCTGGCCACTTCCTAACCAGTCAGCAGTTTCTGTTTGGACTGCAAAAGCTTGTAGTTAGTAGAGAAATTCCACTGATAATCATCGCGCTTTCAAGAGATATATTCCTAGAAGAAGCAATAATGGGGAAGGGGGTGTGGGGCAAGTTACAAATGAACATCAGTGGCTCCATTAGAGTTGCACAAAATTAACAGAAATTAGATCTCTAGTTACTGAAGAGAATCTTCTGTACTGAGATAGCTATTAAAACAAAACAATCAGAGATTATGGTACATGAGAGCCTTTTTAATTGTTAATTTGCCCACTTCAAAATGACCATACAGTGAAATCTCTGTCTTTTTAAATAACATTGTTTTCCTTAAAATTGGTTTCCCTTTTCAGCGTTATCTTTCTGAGAGCACTGTGGTGATATTGTTGGGAATTATCTATCCCACACTGAGGGGAGCCTATCTGAAGCTAACACAGTCCTTGCAAAGTGCAAGGTAATTAACCATTCTCCTCCCCCTATTTATCTTGATTTTTGCTTCCATCTAGTTGTTTTTCACGCTTGTAAAGTATAATTTGCATAGAGTTTTAGCACTTTCTTCCTACACAGCCCCTCACTCTCCGTTCTCTCCTTCCATAACATTGCAGTGATCTGAGTGCGAATTATCTCAGAGTAAGGGTGGGTGAACTGTTCTGCCTGAGCACAGCAACACTGAAGACAAAGGAGCACAGCATCAGCGACTGACACAATTCTTTCTTATAGAGATGTTTTGTATGCTAATGAACCTCTGATGGCAAGACCAGACTTTTTTGCTGCTAATTCTGGCAATATCTGTCTCTGATGGGAACCTAATTTCCACCCACAAGGATCTTCAGAATAAAGGAGTGAGCAAAGAATGATGCTGAGTACTGATGTGACTCTCCTCTTGGCTTCACTCCTATGTTTTGCCCACAGCCAGGAAAATAGAGCCTCTAGACCAAAGCACTTGGCACCTGGTATTTCCTTTCAAGTGCTTCTGTGAGCCAGGCTCCTTTCACCACTGGATTTCTCACAGGAACTTCTCTTTAAAGCAGTCACTGCTTCCTTTGTAATTAACCCACAAGACACATCAGCATAGCCAGGAAACATTGACCTAATAGGTCTAAGCGATGATGGTCAAGACCAAGCAGCTACCATGAAATGGTAATGTTCAAGACCAGTCAGAAGGGGCTTTGTTGCATTTTTTTGTGCTTTACGCAATGTAAAATGAAGCAAACACAGAGGTACAGTGAGATTCAGATAACTGTATTTACACACTCAGTATCACATGCAAAGCATGACTTTGCTGAGTAGCTTTGCAGAAGGTTGAACACTCAGAGCAATTGTTCCCAGCCCGCTCTTAGCTCGAAATCTGTGGCTTTCATTTCAGACCCAAGGAAGGGCTTATGAGAGCTGTAGTTTGTCTGTTTTTCCCAACTAGGTCAGCTGGTTTAATTAGAGACTCTGTGTGTCCCTCCATGGTTTACTTCCCTAGGCTACTCCAACTGTTTGAATAGATAATCCCAATTCCTAATAATTACAGCTGCAATATTATATATTTTGCAGAGATAACTCTTTCAACTGAAAATTTAGAGCTGCCAGTTACATCCTCTTGTATTAGTCCTGCGTTGCTAGGTGTAGCCTGGCTTTTCTTTTCTTCCCTTCCTGTGTGCCATGCACAGCTTTTCCTAGCGCTGCCAAAGTGTTGGTCTACAGAGGTGTGATTCTACACCAAACCAGCTGGGCTGGTGGGACCATTGTGGGGATTCGTGTATTTTTGTTTAAAAACAGGTTATGGCAGTTTGACTGGTGGCCCTACATTTGCAGGTGCAAGTTAATCTGATATTAGCCAGGTTTCAACCGATTTAATAACGTTCACACCCTAAGCTGGTTTAATTAACTTGGATTTAGACCAGGGCGTAAGAGGGGACTTGTTGGTTTTGTTATTAATCAAAGGAGTAGGAGCCAGCAGATCCACCTCCACTCCATTTCAAGCTCTCCAACAGATTAGTGACGTGACCTTGGGCAGATCTCCTGGCGTGTTTTTGACTTGCTCTCCTCAGCCTGGATATAATCAATTTCTCAGAATAGATGCAATACTGAACTCACAGGCGCCTGTGAAACTTAATTCCCTGCATGCGGAAAGGGTTTTGGCAGCTGTCAGGGAGCGCAGGTCCGTGGAGAAGGAGAAGGGCTTGCCTGCTGCTTGATTCAGCTCCTCGCAGAGCGATCGCTGCCAGCTGTAGGTGCTGCCATCCATTGCAGCAATGGTACCTTGCTCTAATCCTAATTTGGAACGTGATGGAAGTGCATTTGAGATGGCTGGGGTGGTCCTAACCAGGAGCTTGCTCTCCATTTGCCAATATGGATGGGAAGTCCATCCAATGGATCTTTTTTTTTTTTGGATGATGGAAAAAGATCTTCAGGAAAGCAACCATTTCCCTGTTTTGCCTCTGTGTGTGGAACAGCTGTAACAATATGCCTGACACTTGCAGGGAGCAAGGGGTGGATGGAGAAATTCACTGCTCTGTTAAATTACAGCAAGTGCTGCCCTCAGGCAAGCACAGGTAGGGTTGCTTCTGTGCTCCTGCTAGCAGCTGTCTGCCTCCCTGCTGCCCATGCCTCTGCCGGGAGAGTACCTCCTGCTGAAGGGCTGGTCCCATGCACCACCCTACGTGGGAAGTATAGCCTTGCTGACTTCTTGGCCAATGCCGTTTAGCCGTCTGCTGCTGTTGTTGACTGATCCAGCCTTGCTGCCTTCCCTTTTCCCAGTCAATCCGTCACGCAAAGTGTAAAAGTCCTCAGCAGCTATCTGTTCATCTGTGTTCTGGTGTGGCTTTGCTGGGTGCTTCTGCTTCACATTTCCATTTCTGCTTATTGTTATTCTGGTTTATGCTCTTTGGTTTGTTCCTCTCAGGCAAACTGTGGCTTTAAAAGTAAGGGAAGGGACTTACAGGCTCATGGTAATTACCGTGGTTTCATTAGGGTCATATTTTGGTGCACACAAGTACTGTGTCATCAGTCTTGCTTTGAAACATCAGAAGGAATCTAGGGAGAAGAATTGCAGTGCCTTTCATTTTTTGCCCCTCAGAACTGATAGTGAGAAGAGATTCACATTTCTTAATTGTCCACACTGGTCCAGCATGAGCTTCTTGATCAGAACCCCTCGATAAATCAGATACTCTAGCCTCATGCAGGGATGCTCCAAAAGAGGTGGGAAGTGAGAAAACTAAGATACGACTCTCTGCTCAGAGCCCACTTATGGGTTTATTTAATAGATGGGAGTTTGCACACAATTAACTAATTATGAGCAAAAGTCAGTGCTTGGGGTGAAGAGCAGGCCTTCGAAAATAGGTACTCCGCCTCATTTGAAGGGCAAACACTTGACACTCAATGTGAACTTAAGCAGGAACTGACTTTCAAAGGGAAAAATGTCTGTCACATTTAAGTCTACACACATATTCTCTTCAATATTTGGGATTCTAAGCTCTTTGAAGGTAGTCTCTTCACTTCCCCACAAAGCACTTTTTTGTTCACCTTCGCAGTAATTTTCTCTCTTCTCTCTCCCCCCTCACTCCCTCTCCCCTTAATGTTAAGAATTTGCTTCTGGGATGAGATTTTGCTTGCTGAGTTTCAGCCCCAAATTATATTTTACAGATGACTTTGAAATTCCCTGTAAGTGTGCTCTCATTATTGGATATCTTTGATACAACTTTAAATACAACTGTGCAGACATCGCTGCTATTAGTGCTAGAAAAATATAAAACCTACACAGAGAAAGCAATAGTCAGAGCCCAAAAAACCCTATGATAGATAAAAGTAGGGATACGTTTCAGATATTGGACCCCGGTCTCGTAAACATTGTGAAGCTCTCTGAATTAGTCACTTCACACAATATTCTTTGGGGAGTTTTAATCAAACCGTGTTGTGCAGGGGCTTGTCCTGAATGTATTTAGCCTGGGGAAATTACCCTACTCTGGCGTGCCCTTTTTTTTTCTTTTCTTTTTTTTTTTTTTTTTGACATTCCTCTCTCCTGGAGATCAGTGCAGCAAAAGAAGAGAAGATACCAAGCAAGAGCAGGCCAATCAAAGTAGTATTATGCTCAATAAGAGACACGCTTGAAGCATGTTGACTACAAGCTACTGCAAACCACATAGATTTTTCAACAGACTGGAGGACCAGTTCGCAGTTGGAGGGAAATACTGGGCATGCAAAGAGAATGTGGACATTGCAACTGAGAGTAGAAACTCCACATCACTAATGTTTCTTCCAACAAGTCAAAGCCTTTTTGTATTTTTCAGATGACTCAAACACGTCTTCCCAGGGGTCAAAGTGAACAGGCTAAGCTCACTCAGAGGCAGAATCTACTGCCCCAACAGTTACACCAAGATGGACAATAACTCATCATCCCTCACCTTTATAGAGGGCAACCCTACATATTCAGAGGTGTGCACAGGTTTCCTCTGCAGCCGGGGCAGAAGGGTGCAGCAGAAACTACCCATGCCTCCGTGTGCCTTGCCACAACTTGTGACAAACTCCGTTCTGCCTGGGACTCTAGGGGCTCTCCTGGGAGAGGCTGCTGACGTGGTGGATGAGCAGTCTCACAGGATCAGGAGAGTGCCACCAGAGCTTTTGTTGTCACCCCTGTTTTGCTCCAGAGTGGAAATGGGAGGGTTTTGTTTTTCCCCTTTTTTGCGTGCTGTAAAACTTTCTTTGTACTGTGTGGGAACGTCTATCATAGCCCTCACCATTTCAAAGTATCCTTATACAAGAAGTGCTTTGAGATCATGCTCCCAGCATGGACAAGAAGAAAAGTAGCAAACTTTGAAAGGGGTTTCTTATAGGGTTTTATGAATAGGGATTTATGAGTGTCAAATACTTCCAGTAGGCTGGAAGTTTCTGTGGTGTGCATGTGCAAAAGAACCTGTCAAAAATTCAGAGTTCCTTTACATGAAGCTCTTCTTGAGTGATTTGCTCTATCAACAGGATATGTTGTACTGATCCTCAAGGAGCAGGAGGAGCTAAGTGTTTCTGAAATCCTCTTGCTGTGCCATTTTGAAGAGTGGTATTCATTTAATGTGTACCCTGGATCTCTTATCGTTGAGCCATTGCTCTGAATATTCCTGAAATCCTCACGCTGTGTTGTTTTGAGAAGAGGTATTCATGTACCATAGATCGCTTAGTGCTGAGCCATTGCTTTGCCGTGTCAGAGATGATAGAAAGAAGCAGATGATGATATGGCTAGCACTGGTGGAGAAAATGCTATTAAAACTCATCAGAAGCAAGATCATGGGGCCTTTACGGAGATATTTGATCATTTGGGATGCACATGGATTAACAGAGAGATGATCCTGTTTTAATAAGCTGATAATATTTTTATTTTAAGGAAAAGGCACAAAGAATTGGCAAGAGGAAGCTAGAGATATAATTTACGCAGGTTTCATGATGCTTTTTGCAACAGCAACAGACACAAAAAGGCTAATGTGTGGGGTCAGCAGTGTGGCACAGGAGGTGACATGTTTGAGTGGATTAAGGGGTGGTCTCAGTATAGACTACAGAGAGATCATACTGCTTTGGTGTGACCTGAATGGAGGAGCAGAGAATTACATGGATAAGAACTGGACTAGATTTGTTCCTCTTATTCATACTATTTGTCTGAGGCCTGAGGAAGATGAAAATACTATAGAGCAAAAATATTTGCAGATAGTGCAGAAATAGGGAGTGCTGCCGGTACAAAGAAGCTACATGTGTGTATGGGAAGATGAATGACCTACATAAAGATAAAGTAATGAGGAGCTGGACAAAACAGAGGACCAGACTCTGAAAGATCATACTATGCAGAAATGCAGTTCAGGAAAATGTAGTTCATGGGTAGCAGAAGTTTGAAGCAGCAGGATTAAAACAGGTGTGTATATATGCAGAAGTTTATAGAGAGCTTTGCAAATTTTACATAAATAGTGGATTTAAGTATCATGAAATTACTGCTCTTTAGTACTGCAGAGCCCATACTTGTACCATCATCCTCACTGCTGATCACCTCATTTTAAAGAATTCTTATAGCGATAGACAAATTTATAGCAAGAACAAGCAGAATAATACAGGGATTGAGGGACACTAGTTGTCCCAAATAAACCAAAGAAATTAGGGCTGTGCTCTGTAAAAGAGGAGAGTGAGAGGTGACATCATTTTGCTCCATGAAGTTCTTGAGGGAATAGGAAGAATTGTTGATGCTAGACAGTTTGAATTTGTCAAATACAAGAAGCAGAGGGCACAAATTAAAGTTTTGCATTATATGGAGGGAGTTCCCGCAAGGAATTTAGCTTAGAATTCCTTTATGCTGGGAGCAGATAATATACAAGATGCTGAAAAGTGCACTCTGCTATACAAAAAGCCCGATGGGAACACAAGTTTTTACTGCTATGTTCCCCAAAGCCACATCTTTGTCTGAAGAGTGCTTTAAAGAGAGAACCATTCTTCTAGAGAATACAGGAGAGGGCTGTAAGAAAAAATAACCTATCTCAGCCTCGTGAGAATACTCAAAGTGTTTCTCCTGGATTATTGGTAGCATTTTCAGAGAGGCTGGATGTCTGAACCCTTTCGAAAATTTCAGCTGTGAAGGAATTGTTTCCTGGAAGAATCAGTGAAGTAGCTTTGAAATTACATAGGACGGGACCCCTTTGGGATGTAGGACTGAGAAGACTGAATTTCTGCTTTGACGTAGTTTTTGCAAGTTTTACAGGATTAATAATACTGCAGCAGTGGAGATAAAAGGCACATGACAAAGTCTGTAAGACACAAATGAAATGTGGCATTATTCGAATGAGTCTAAAAAAATTATTCAGGTGATACTTAATAAAAATATTTATTGGGGATAGAACTGATGGTACAATGGATGCAGATGAATTTACCTCTGGCGCTCAGGTGAAAAGTGGATGAAAATCTGAGGTTTAATAAGAGGAAAGTCCTGAGTCCCCCCCCCCCCCCCCGCCCTTTTCCTTCCCTCTCTTTCCTATTAGTTAAGTGAAATAAATCTGCAGAGTATTGGCTTATTGAAAATAAACAGATTCTTAACTTTTTTCTCCACTAAATTGTGTCAAGAATTTTGTATGTGAAGCAAACACTTGTAAAGGCTCTGACTCAAAGAAATGTATTTGGCTTCTCTTCTGCCCCTTTTCATTAGGGGCTCTGTGGTCTTCCAGCATCTGAAGGACTCCTTGACCTGTCAGTGACACCTGCTAGCATATTACATCTCAGCCTTGCACACAAACTGCTTGCAAGACAGTTTGAATCCAAACCTCTGAAGCAAAGCAGCAGTTGTAAATGAGTCTTTCATACAAAACAGAAAAGAACTAACCCTATTACTGTACGCGTCCAAAAAATGTAGGCTGTAACCCTTTGATGTCTGCAACTTGATGTTCTCTTTCTTCCCTCAGTGAATGCACCATTGAGCATCACTTGCTTACACCAAGAGATTTAAATGCACACAGAAAGACAAACAGAAAGGCACCTGATTCAGTCATTTACAGCATAGAGTATATACTGCCGTACAGTGAATTATTTTTACATAGGTAATTAATAATAGAGAAACAATGTAGTGACAGTGTGAGTCCCAGGGGAGAAAATTGTCAGCCTATTTATTCATTTATTCTTTTCTAACTAAATTGATGGGATAGTCTGATGCCTTTCTGGATTCCACACGGATGATGAAACTGCAAACAAGTTTCATTTAAATAACAGGCAAATCTTCCAATTAGTCAAAGCCTAATTCTTATCCCTTGAAATGATGAACTGCATGTACTGTGGCCTCTGTCAGTCTGAAGGGGAAAAAGCTGCCCACCAAAACCCCAAAGACATTGATCTGAACATTTTAGGCATTGATCCAAACACATTAATCTAGTGTGATTTGCCAAGACTCTGCAACTGTCTTCTGGATTCCTAGGTTCATGTTAAATGGGATATCACTAATTCTTTCATATAAACTCATCTGTTTTCTGCGTCAGAAATAGTGTGGCCAGCAGGAGCAGGGAGGTGGTTGTTCCCCTGTACTGGGCACTGGTGAGGCCGCACCTCGAGTGCTGTGTTCAGTTTTGGGCCCCTCACTACAGGAAAGACGTGGAGGTGCTGGAGTGTGTCCAGAGAAGGGCAACCGAGCTGGTGAGGGGCCTGGAGCACAAGGCTTATGAGGAGAAGCTGAGGGAACTGGGGCTGTTTAGTCTGGAGAAGAGGAGGCTGAGGGGAGACTTTATTGGCTCTCTACAACTACCTGAAGGGGGGTTGTAGTGAGGTGGGTGCTGGTCTCTTCTGTCAGGTGGCTGGAGATAGGACGAGAGGAAATGGCCTCAAGTTGTGGCAGGGGAGGTTTAGGTTGGATATTAGGAAAAATTTCTTTACTGAGAGGGTTGTCAGATATTGGAATAGGCTGCCCAGGGAAGTGGTTGAGTCACCATCCCTGGAGGTATTCAAAAAGCGCGTAGACGGGGTTCTTCAGGACAAGTTTAGTGGGCATGGATGATGGTTGGACTCGATGGTCTTGAAGGTCTTTTCCAACCTAAAGGATTCTATGATTCTATCTTTTAGTTATTGGGAATTTTAAAGGAACTAAAGCACAGTTCTCAGGAGTATGCAGAGGATAGCACCAGATTCTGGTCTCTAATGCATGGCTGTGTCCACTCTTCTGTGTGGTTTATGCTCTCAGAAATTACACCCTGCACAGTGGCTGAAATCGCAGTTTCAGTAAGGGAAAGATTTTGATAATAACAAAGTGCTACTAAGCTAAAAAGAAGCTAACGGCCAAAGAACCAAAACACAAAACAAATATCCCATGGCCATTTCTGTCATGAGGCAGGTATTCCTGCAGGTAAAAACTAACGTCCCCAAATGCATTTTTTAAACTGAAAAAAGGTTGTATATTTTTTTCTGGCTTAACCTTTCTCTCAGATTTTATGTCTCTACTTTTGCACCTGTTTGTTTTCGCATCTTTCTAAGTTAAGGATCATCTCTGCTTCAATGTTCTTGCATTTTTTAAAGGCAGGCTCTTGGCTAGCATACATGTGGAGGAAGAATCCCCAGACCACAGTGAGTAAAGAATGATTTTTGCAATAACTAGCTACAGCTGAATCATGATAAATCATACCATTTCATTGAATTTATCTTCTGAATATTAAATTTAAGAAGCTGTGTCATGTTGAAGTATTGAAATATCTCCAATGTAATCCACTGTAATCCATTGTTGGGAGTTTTGAGGGGGAAAGGGCAGTGAGAGAAAAGGTTGGCTGGCATTAGATAACCAATAATCTGCACAAGCTCTCAGAGCTGGCAGCAGAGCTGCAGTCTCAACACTAGTTTCAGCCTGGCAGCGATTGACACTCCCTGTACCAGCTATTTGGCTGGAACTTAAATATGTCACTTGGCACTGAGAGTTGATAAAAGCCCTGTTATTTTCCAGGCTGAGAGCTAAACAAGACTGCAGCCTTCCTAAACCATTACACAGTGCTTATAAGGAATTGTAGGTTTATGTGAAGTAATTTAATCAACCTGATCATTAGATGAATTTGCTACTTCCACACTTTATTCTAATTGTGTTTGTTTATATGCATATTACACTTTTGCCCAGTTATTTAGTTCTAATTAATAAACTGGAAACAAGCATGCTATGAATGTCTGCTTCCCAAAGAGCACTTTCCTGAAATGGAGGAGCCTGCAGGGAAAACAAGCAGGACGGTGAGACCAGAGGGCATTCTCCAGAGCCATCCTTGCAGACTACCAAAATCTGGGGCCTGAGCTGGAAACTCCACCATCTGTTGAAGGCCTGGCATCTAAAGCTAATGTATTTCTTTTCATAAGTCTGTGTATGCTGCATCACTTACCTCTGCATTATTTATAGGGAGATTGTTAACATTTGGGACATAAGCACTGTTGAGAACAGTAAAACACTTACTGTTAACCTAAAAGAATATGTCAAGCAGGCCTAATGTGCCCCTGTACTGTACTTGTTCTCAGGGTCCTTTTCTTTCCTTGTTCCCTTATCACAGGACTCTTTGTGGCTGCACTGTCCCTCACATTCCACTTCATTTACAAGCTGGTGGATAAAGTAAGCCCCTCCTGCAGAACAGTGCTAGAGGTCATGGTATAAAGGTTCCACTGTGAAAGCTGCAAACTCAAAGTTTTTTTCTGAGGAAAAAGCAGTTTTTCTAGACTAGGTCTTTTCAGGTTGAAATAAATAATAATCTTATTTTTGTTCTATTCATGTACCTTTTATATGCGCACATCTTTTGTCATCTTCCTGAGTAGGGAGATGTCCTGTAACTGAGAGACAAACTGACTGTTGCCATCTCTTTCTATTGCCAAGCCAGCAGCATTTTATATGCCATTATTGAAGTAAGACTGCTGCTTGGCACAGCTTTGCAGTTCAGCGGTCTTCTTTAGCTGCTGTCAGTAGGAAGGTGCTGACTTTGAAGGAAGCCAGCATGAGTCTCAAATGCACAAGAGGAGGAGCTTCACAGTGCAGGGATACATTACTAAATATGACCAAGAAAAGATTTCTTCAAAGTTTTCAGGAGTATATACTTCATCCCCACCTTCTCTATCAGAAGGAAGTCAAAATCTTTTGAACCAAAAATCTGAGATGCTACACATAGACACAGTCTTTGGAAATAGCATCTGGTCCTTGAGATGCTCCCCCAGAAAGCACCTAAGCGAGGTGCACCTGGGAACCCCTTCCTGTTTAGGGTGACCCACCATGCAGCATGTAAAGACCAGGATGCCTGGATCAGAATAAGGCCCTCAGCCTCACTGGCTGATAGGAAAGGCCAGGGCCTAAGCTAGGGTATTGTTGTGTGGTCGTCCACTGTTGGATCACGAGTGTGGTCCCGGCCCTCTTTTGGCCTGTGTCACCTACTGCTCTTAAGTTACACCCAGGCAAGGTTTGGAGGATGACACAGGCGAGGATCTGTACCCATAGGCAATAGAGATGAGGCTATGTAAAACCCGGGGAGGGGAAGAAGAGGCTGGAGACCTGTGGGAACCAGTCATGCTATGCTGCTTCTCCTGTCCCCTCGGGGATGGAGAAGTCCCGGGGAAGCTCCCAACAAGTCATGGTGTTGGCTGTGCCCCACTGCGTCTCATACTGGGTCTCAGCCTCTTCTGCAGGAACTACTGCAACCTGTGTGGGTCCGGAGTCAGTGGAGCGGCTGTGAGCTGCCTTTTCCTACACAGATGTGAATCCCCTAATACTGGGCTGGTGGCTCTTCTGAGGAGGAAGCCTTGCTCTCCTTCCCTTTTTCTCTGACTAAAAATCCCATGCTGCTTGAAACTTGTACATTTGTTCCCATTAAAATTTTTAACATTGAATGTGTGGAAAAAAACTTCTACCAGAAAAACTCCTGATCAGGTCAAACATTAGTTTAAGTCTTATTAATTCTACAAGCCTTCTCTCTTCTAGCAGATGTTGGGGTTTTTAAAGGCCTCTGGGAACAATGTATTTTAAGCTTATTTAATTTGGAGAAAAAGATGACTGTGGCAGGGAATGGTGTCAGTCATAGAGGAAGAGGTTATACAGAAGCTGGAGGAGTAAAGTTCTTGCGGAAGAACAAGAAAAGAAAGGCAACATGTAGTTCAAGAGGTCTGAAAAAGAAAGGAAAGATGAGTTCATGAAAAACTGTTCATGCATTCAAAACAGTTGAACTAAAATGTACTCTGCATTAGAGCATAAACTGCACCAACCTCTCTGGATTTTAGTGGCTTGAGAGCTTAAGGAGTTAAATATTTTTTCTGCATTGTTTACTGTTTTTCTGCCCCACTGTGGGTTATTTTTTTAATGTCAGATCTACATTGACACTCATATCAAAAAGCCTGTGATTTAACTTGATAGATCAGCTACGGTGAGGGGGTAGGGGTGGGTAACTGACCCTACTATTGAGATATATGATGCTTATTTAGAGAAATGACATATATTCTAGATGAGATGCACAGTCGTAAACTGCACACTTCTCATTCAAGGTTACTTACAAAAAAGGAGGAAAAGAAGCTGGATTTATTCTGCTGCCCTCCCTTCTTTTATTTAAGAGAGAAAATGCAGTGTTTTCTGCATTAGAAATACTGTGTACTGTGGGTGAGTGAGAGAACAGATGAAGTGATACCACTTGACTTTTATATGGGAACAGTTCAGCAGGGATAAGAGTTTTAGTTAGCTGATGGTGGAATTTGAGGTTCTTTTTTTTTCATCTACACAAATACAACTTCACTTCATACATTCAGAGGATAAGATGTCACTCCTGCCATTAGGAGATTCCCCATTACTTCTTGCAGTATTTCAAAAAAGTGATTTGTGGGAAATAATACTCTCCTGATGTGTTTGGATGATTCTGTTTGAAAGAAAGTCAAGAAAGAGATCCATAAGCTCCAATAATGTCTTAGACAGGTGAAAACGCAATAGAAGGGCTTCCTAAGCCATGCCTGAAGATAAATGGTAGGTCATAAAACTCACCTGCAGAGGGACATTCATCAGTGTGGTTGGATAGGAATTCTTCATTATCTATTTCAATGAAAAATGCTGATTTGCTAAAAAAATTTCAGAAAATGAGCTGTTTCATTTCATTGAAATATTTGTTAACAAATCCCATGTGCAATAAGAAATATCTACTTTACTATTTACAAAAATGATAAAGATTGATTTTTTTCAGTTAGAAACAACTTTTAAAATTTAATTTAATTTGCATAGAAAAGAGAAACTAGGTCAAATGAAATGTTGCAATTAAAAAAACCCCATTTTTTTGGCTGTTTCATTTTACAGAAAGAGATTCTTTGCAATCTATGCTATTCTCTGATTCTGAGATTTCATTTTTGAGGCTGGAAAAATAATTGAAATATCAAATCTTTATAGACAAGAAAACTATTTGCTGCCTAGCCCTGTTTTCTAATAATGTCTTTATATCTTTCTGAGAAAGCTTACAAATAAGCAAATTTCTCTGCATTTCTTTGTGACAGAGAGAAACTTGGTAACCTGACTAAAGATATATAATTTGTTTGTTGTTTTATTTTTCCCCCTGAGCTCCTTTGTGAAGAACTGTGGCATGATGTTTAACTTACAGTTTTCAGTAGCAAAGGAAAGCACAAATGCTGGAAATATGCATTAAAACTCTCAGTGGTAGCTGAAAAACAGTCTGAAAAAATTGTAGCCCAGTTGCTTTCCATTTCTTACTATTTTGAATATTATTATTTCTTTTTGTCTATTTATGATGGTTTTTAAGTGGCTCACAATAAAAGTTGTCTTTAAATCCCTTGCCTTGTACTAGACCAAAGCCTCCAGACCATCACAAAATGGATTATTTTGGGAGGAGTTCTTAATGAACTGAAAATTGAAAACTAGGCCATTAATCCTTAACATCGGGTGGAAATTCTTCACATTACTCTTTATTGTCTTAGTGTCATTGGAAATTAAGGTAGGAGAATCTTTCATGAAAAGCATCAAAGACACCCATAGCAGAGAAAAATTAAACTGAGAAAAGATGCTTGGGTACCAGAAAGCTGGAGTGACAAGCAATTTTCATCAAGGTCTGGGGTTTGGGTAAAAGTATCTATATAAATAAGGTAATAAAAAAGATTTTTTTTTTTTTCTGAAAGAACAGACCGTAACAGCAGGTTTTTGGTCTCCAGTTAGTCCTTCACACTTATCCATGCTGCGTGAAGAGATTTTGGCTATTTCTGGTAGAAATAGAATTGACTTCTCCTGGTTGACTGCCATCTCAAAAACTTCAAGAAAGCTCCTCAGACAGCAGAAACCTAAAGAAGCTTCTAGAGGTAGTAGATACTTGGGGTTTTTTGTTTGGTTGGTTTGGTTTGGTTTTCCTCCCTTGCTATTAAGATGGTACATTCAACCCTATTGTTTAGCTAGAAACTATTGATTTCCATCAAGGAATGACATGCTAATACTTTATTAGTAAATTATGCAGCCATCACACCAGGCCATTCGAGGGAGTAACTGATTTCAGTGTAGCTTGCCGGGGTGACTAAATGAAACAAAGGGATTTGGAACAGGTTGATGTGGCCTCATCTGAAATTACTCAGGTTACTTGCAAGTCCACTGTGGTTCCCATTGCAGTCTACTATCTAGGGTTATTCATTAATCAGATACTTATAAATATGCAAGAAATGGAGAGGGAGCTTCAATCTGTAAGCAACACATCTGCAAGAACCTATAATTAGGGCCACCATATTTCTGAAAGTTGTCAGAGCTGCTGAACTTGTGTACCCCAAGTGGGTGTGTTAGACTTACCAGATGACTGCAAACCCTAGGCAAATACAGAAAAATCTTGAAATATGTCCAGAACTGAGCATGTCTGGGAAAACCCATTTATCTATAGTGGCCCTAAAGATGATGCTTCACGTCGGGAATTATAGGCAAACCCGACAGTATAGTCATGAGAAGATACGTGGGGTTTCAGTCTCCATACAAGACTGACCAAATGGTTGGGTCTATCCATGAGAAGCTGAGCTTTTTATATCTCACCATTTCCTGCAACAAGACTAGGAGGACTTGTGAATCACTTGAGGCACTCTTGTTGTGTAAATTTGAATCAGTCACATTAGCCACTGGAGGCAATCACCTGGGTTAACAGGAAAGCACATGGCAAGTTTCAGGAGAGTGATGGGACTTAGACAGTGAGAGCAAAGAAATGCCTTGGATTCTGTTTTGATTTTTTTATTTGTAAAAATGAAAATGATCCTTCAAAACTTGGTAGTAGCTTTTAATGTTCATTTCACCCCCAAAATGCTGTTAATTGTGACTGTTTAGCAGGTATATATTAATATTAATTCAATGCTTCTGAACTTGCTTTGAATATCTGTATTGTCGACAACGTTGAATAGATTGTAGCTTGGTTTTGATATTTAAGTCTCCTTTCTGATTCTTCAGCAGAATAGAAATCTGGCTTACAGTCTCTTCCACAGTGTTCCTGCAATACAGTTGTTATTACAAATGATGCCACTTTAGGCAGGATAGACACAAGCAAACTGTAAGCTCAGAATTGCCCATTGTAATCAAATTGGCTATTTTCCAAACAATTCACAGTCTCTCTCCCAGTGTGACCTTTCAGAGCCCTGCACTCAGCAAAATAGGGGTATATTACCTTTCATGCACTACTGTTCATTTTCAGGAGAAAGCCAGGATTATTGTTCAAATTCTGTACAATTACACCTGAGCACCTCATTGTTTTCAAGGGGAGGGCACAAATGAGTTGGGTCGGCATTTGGTACAGAGATGTGTCTAGCATTACACACAGCAGGGCAGAAACAGAAAGGGTTGAAATCACACTCTGTAATAAATACGCGACAAACTGAATGCCTAAAGAGAGAATGGATGCTATCGCCCATTTAGTCCAGTTATTTTCACCTGGACTTAATGATGGTTTCCAGAGGCATAGCTGGACATAAGGTATATGTTGGGCAGGAGTTGGGGGCAGAGGGGACAGAGAAGATAACTTGTTTAAAATGTTTACCTGTTACCTAAACAGATAAAAAAGCAAACAAGATCTGGAGTCAGGAGTCCTTTAAGTTGGGGTACTTGGGCTCTAGGCTGTTTCCACTTTCCTGTTTTGTCCCCCAGCATTATAGCTGCTCCTAGAAATCACTGGGTTTATATAGATACTTAAAGAAAAAAATATCCAAACAACGATAGATTGCCCAGCAGAAAATTATTTACATGAAAACTCCTGCCTAAGCATAATTTTTCTTGAGATGACATCTGCTTTGAAAATACAACACAATTTCATCTCAGATGTAAAAGTAACACCCTCCCCCCTTTTTTTTTTTTTTTTTTTTTTTGCTGACACCAAGAGATACACAACTTGCTGACGGTATGTGGCTGATAGCTGTATCAGTCAATCCTAAGTAGTCTATAAATCCATGTATAGTGTAAAATATCACTTTTATGTAATTGAGAATTTTTAGCAATACAATTTTGCGTAATTATGTTTGTTTTTTCCGATTCAGAACCATCTTCCCTGGTGAATCTGGAAGTAGTCTCTGATTGTACAGAGCCACTATTTATTCCGCCCTTGTGTTTCCCTTGAGTATAAGTTATGATATATCAGCATTGTCTTTGAGGTCTACTGAATCTGTGGATATGCAATACACTGAAGAGTGCAGACGGAATGAAGTTGAAAGAATTCATGAATAAAATGTAAGTGGATGATACTTCAAACTAAAGCACAAATACCGCATTGCCTAAATGGAGAGAAATTGTTCCTTTTGCTCAAGTAGGAGCAGTAGTGGTAACAATAAGCTAGGATTATTGTGGCCTTTGGTCTTGGGCTCAGTTGTTATCTGAGAGTGGCACACAGCAGCTACTGGAATACTTTCTTTCCACGTGATGGTCGCAGCTGAACTTCGGTGAGGAAAATAAATACCCTACCAGGTACAGAGACTTATAGATCTGTGAGAGAAACTTTGCCAACTCTGAGTGATCCCCCACAACCTGCAGCACCTACAAAAATAAATAAGGTTTTCAATCCAAAATTCTTGATAAATGGAAAGCACCATTCTGCTCCTGGCACTGTCAATTTTCTCTCCTTTTTCAGGGAACCTGATTATTCACACTCAGTATATAAACATACTGCATGAGGTAAATAGGTACCAAGGCTAGTGCTGTTTTTGAACATAGATCATCATTTTACTTACTCCCTTACATCATTTAACTCTGTTCTGGTGACCCTGGGACCTGGTAATACACACTGCAACCAATAACCATAACTCCATGATCCGTATAGAATACGTGAAGGATGGTGGCAAGTATATAATTTATTACCTTCTGTAGTGCTGTGTTATTATTATGTGACTGTTATAGCATTCATAGTTTGACAGATTCCTATTAGCCAGTCAGTCAGAGTATGTAGTGTATTATTTTACCAATACCTGATGCATATCAATAAAGTGGGTGAACACTGCTATAAAAGAACAGCTGAATTGGCTTGGATGGCGTAATCTCCCATCCTGAGTTCTCACCTGAAACATCAGTTTAAGCTGATGGATACTTTTGTAAGTATGAGAAAAGTCTGCATAACTTTCTTCCCTCCTTGTCCTGAATCCCTGAAAAGAAGTGTCAAAATAGTACAATAGGTTATTTTCATCAGTACTCCCATTCCAACAGCAGAAGCAAAAATTACGAGAAACCTTGTACTGTGAGACAACCTGTTCTCACAAGATTTCCAGCCCATTAACTCAAGAATCAGATTGTTTGGATTAGGTTTGCACAAACAGCCAAGCTTTTCAGGTGGTTCTCCAAAAGTCATTGAACCAAATCTTTTGAGGTTTCCCCACATACTTAATATATTATGCAAATATTGACTATATGCAGAGACAAGAGCAAGATGGGAAAAATCTCCTTGTCCAGGACAAGCAGAATGAGTTCTTCCTGGACAAGTAAAACTGTCATGCTTTCTGCTGGCTGGACAAAAACAGCAAGAGGGAGCGGAGGCACGGACAGGCAGTGCCACGGGACTGAGGGTGACCAAGGGGCTGAAGAAGCCTGGAGCTAGAAAGCAGTGAGCTGCTGGAGGGTGGGAAGAGGAGACGAAGCTGCGCATAGCCATGAAACAATCTGTGAAATTATGGGAAATACAGAGCTTATATAAGAAAAGGATATAACCAGGGATAGCTGTGATGCTGGGGAGGGGTGCTGGGTAATATAACTGCTATGGCAGCATGTGGCCAGAGCTCAGCTGACAGCTGGTGGCCTTGGAGGGGCCATTGGGGAACTGAGCATGGGGGTGTCAGTCCTCCAAGGGATGGATGCTGCTGCATTGTTCGTGGGGGTAGAATGGCTGGCTGGAGCCTGTTAGATCCCTGTTTGTACACTTCACCCTCCTGCATTTCTAAAAGAGAAGAAGAGTAGATCAGCCTGAGATGTTTATTTCAGGATTGTGAGGTATAATATTCTGATTAGACAAAATACATTTAAAGAGTATCAGTCAAAATCTAAGGAACTACATAGGGAAAAATGCGAGTTATCCAGAATTTTTCTGTAATTTCCATCACACAGGCAACCTGACACAACATGTTGCAGGTAATTCGACCATGCTGTCAGTTTTTGCTAGGAATGTAATCAATATGATCAAACAAATTTTAATCAAGATGTCTGAAACGAAGTATTTGTTATTGTATAGATTTTTACCCAATGCTTTACAACAGTATGTTAACAAGCTGATATGAAGTGTAAATCTTTAAGAAGAAACAGCCTGACTGTTAAAAGACCATGAGTCCTGCCTCACCCAATGCATGATTGACAGTAGCACAGAGAGAAGGGTCTGTATATAAGGTAGTCCTACTGATCCTGCTCCCGAGGGGTGATATAGTAATAAAGTACTGGCACAGCTGTGTCCTTTTATGATTTCATGAATGGTCAAGCAAAAATTATGTTACCTCATGACAAACTGCTAAGCAAAGATGTAATGATCAAGGGCTGTAGAGAGGCTCTTTTTGGACTTGACTAAAGGAAATTTCTCCAGACACTCAAAGAGCTCGTGGAAAGAGAACAGAGTTGTACAAAGTCATGGGAGGGACTCGTACAGCTACTTGCAATTCTGCTTAGCTGACCTGAGCTACGACAGAGGGTGAGCTTCTCTCCACCTAGATTTAGACATTTATGTGGTAAGCATTCAGGGATTACAGTCACCATAGGATCCCTTTATACTCTCTGGAGAGAAATAGGCATTTTTACAGAGAGATTCTTTTTACTGGTTTTAGGTATCTTCTTTAGGATAAGTTGATTTGTGACTTCATAGTTATTATTCTCATCAATGAATATAAGGTTCAGCGAAAGTGACCACACTTATGGTGATGTTTAGTCAGAAGAATATCTTCCTCACCCTTACCACAGATGTTAACATTTTGTTCATTGTATCTTGCATCAGTTATGGCATCACAAGATGTTTTGCATGAAGATACTCAAATTTTTGAAATAAACTTACAAGAGATGCTTTGTTTTGTCAATGTAAAATGAGAAGCATAGCCAACCATTTCACATCTTCCCCCCAAAAAAGCTTTTTTATAAGCTCTACCAAACTGGGGTGACTGTCAGAAAATGTCCAAGTTACCCTGTGTTCTTCCACAGAGTGTTTAAACATTTGTTTGAGTGGAATGTAAGTGGGATACATAACTTTCTTCCACAGCTTTGGTACCAGTTAAAACATTGTTCCTCAGTAGCATGCCCTTGGTTTTGCATTTTGATACCCCACCAGAAAGTCTGAGGGGATATTTGGAAAGAAGAGTGGAAGATCATTATCACAGTGTTTCCAGTGAATCCATGTGCGAGACAAGGCACCGCTGGGTGGGACAGTGCTGTCGGTGGGATTAGTAGTGCCACTCCAGAGTGGCTGCCCTGCCTTTGCCATAGACACGGTAACTCACAGACATTACTTGCAGAAAGGATTTCAGCACAGCCCACCTACCAGAGTAGATATTCAGAGTCCCTGGAAGTCCTGTACATGGAATAGCTTCAGTAATAATTCTACTATTTATATGGAGCTTGCTGGATTCTAGCTGTCTATTCTGCAGCTGCACCTCCACAGTCAAGGCATACCCTTCAACAGTGAAGCTGAACTAAATAGCTCACATGCATGTAGTACTCTTGAATAAGTAGGTGGAGAGACTTTAAAGTAGTAATGTTTGTCCCAGTGATGTGTTGTTGATAGTAAGCTAAGTGTGTCTCAGGAAGCACAAGCCCATAGTAAATAGGAACAGGGTCTGCTGCATCACTGAATGCAGTCCTCTGAAATCTCCGAAACCCACATATGGGCAGCCTGTTCCAATGTCTGACAACCCTCTCTATAAAGAATTTTTTCCTAATATCCAGCCTAAACCTCCCTTGCCGCAACTTGAGGCCATTTCCTCTTGTCCTATCTCCAGCCACCTGACAGAAGAGACCAGCACCCACCTCACTACAACCTCCCTTCAGGTAGTTGTAGAGAGTGATAAGGTCTCCCCTCAGCCTCCTCTTCTTACTGACAACTTTACTCAGCTCCCCACTCAGCACTAGCCTTTTGAGTGTCTCTTTGGAGATGCCCAAGTCTCTTCACTGACTGTATGGAGATGCTAATTTTGGATTAATTAATTAATTAATTAATGCTGGGGCTAAGTATGTATTTGTAGGTGCTGTAATGTTTAACACAGACATCTAGAGTAGGCACTCTTGTTCTTGCTCTTTTTCATTTAGTGCTCTTCATAAATGTTGGGGAAACCAAGCATGGAGAAACTGAGTCTAGAGTTTACAGTCTTCTTCATAAAGATTAAGGTTTCAACCAAGCCAGAACTGGTGCACAGCAGTAAGCTGGTACTTAATTATTAGTTCCTATTGCAAAATGTATGTGTTAGATCTAAGAAGAGCTTTCTGGGGATTTTCCAATATGATGCTTATCTGTATGGAAACATGGTCCTCCAAAGTGAAAACTACAAAACGTAGTTTTCTTCAAAATGGTTCTTTTTTTTTTTTTTCTCACAAGAAAGTTTCTTTGTAAAATGGTTCAGCTAAACCTGAAACTTTACATTTGCTGAAGGAGCCAGCAATATTTATTCTGAGTCAGTACAACAGCCCTTCTCTCATGGGAAGGATTCAGGGCCAAATGTCATGTCCATGATACAATGCTGAGTAGGAATTACAGGGCTGTGGCTCAAATAACATACCCTTTCCACCAACCAAAATGAAACATGTCAGTGTGGGAAGGATAAATGGCAATCTTTGGCTGTCATGCACTAGGATCTTATTATAGACACAGAGATAATGAAACTAATGTATCCTGAGGCAGTGTTACTTAAAACAGTATCAGAACAAGAGAATGTGTGCTGGATTTCATTTACTGAGACTTTTTTATGATGTGTTTGGGGCTAAGTTTCAGCAAACAATACAGAGCCTTGGTCCTTCGGAAGGGAATTGATGTTTGGACAGCTGGCAACAGGATAAGGCTATACAGGGTTTGCCCATCTATTTGTGAAACTTTTTTTGTCAGGAAATGTATGCATACTTATGTGACCCTTTTTATCACTCAATCAATCCTTCACTGAGATAAACAAAGTAGAAGGTAGTGTGAGAGGAACTGAACCCCATAAAAGTTTTCCATAAAACATTTATATCTGTTAAGCAAATGGTAGAGGGGATGGGAACAGCTGATCCAGAAACTAATATGGTCAACTGATGCAATTTTTGAAGATGATTAGATATGACAGAAATGACGCTCCTCTTATAACTTATCAAGAGTATATATGGTTGATTTTAGATACATTCTTGGATATGAGATACTGCCTCATGCTTGTTCCCTCCTGATAGAGTGTTTTCGCAGTGCCAGTTAGGACACCTGCATTTATCTCATGAATCCATGTATAAGCAATCTGTAGGCTACGCTTTTAATGTCTGTTTGGGTGTGCCATCTCTCTCCAGCAGCTGACATAACCTATTGTTATGTACAGGAAGCATGTTAATCCTCATAATTAGCACAATTCTGGGGTCAATGCAGGTGAAGAGATTTCATACACCTTTTAAGTTTACTCACGATATTTTCTTCATCTTCTGTCCACCTTTATTTTATTTCCTCTCACAACAGCTACTCGGCATGACTTCCTCCTTATGCCTCAAATGCTATGCTGTCACTGGCAGTTATAAAGGGAACAAAACAATCTGAAAGGAAAATTTCCATATGGGAAACCTTTCCTAGCAAGGTATGTTTTTATTTGACTGGATCCAGGAAAGTAGCTTGAGACATTTAAAAGTAGACCCACCTTATTCTGTTGAAACTGAATTTTTTATGATCCTAAGAGTTAACACCTCCCCCGCCATGTAAAGCCCCATGCACATTGGTCTATGTGACATTTACTATCTGTATTAAACTGCTACTCAGAAACCTCGTCAAGGACTGAGTTCTGTTATGCTGGGCACAGTTCAAATATATAAAAGGTGACTCCTCTCTCCAGAGTTTAAGCTTTCAATCCAACTGGCTTACTAGCATGTTAGAATAGTCCTGTCTCTGGCATGCTCATTTGTGGCCTTGATCAAATGACTTAGCCTTCTACTTGCTTAAAAACAATTACTCCTGCACTCGGATACATGGTCAATAGAGCCACTCACACATGCAGAGGAGGTGTATAGGACTGAAACCTCAGGCCATGCAAGCAACATTCTCTTCCTGAGGAGCCTCATGTTCCCATCTGGACCACTCTGTCCCTTTGTCAGGCATGCCTATTCTGCTTTATCTTCTGGCTGACCTCCTTGGGTAAGAGCTTCTTGCTCCATTTAGATCAAAATGAGTCATGCTAAAAATCCCCCCACCTCTGAACCCCAGTATTTAAGCTACCTAGTTTCTTTGGGCTGATTCAGATCTGGGAGAAAGCACTAGGTGAGTTCAGGTGGCAGATCTGACTGGGTGACAAACTTGATCAGGTGGGTGGATGACAGCCAGGTTGGAGCAGGGTGAGCTGAAAACCTCTGAAGTCAGCCTATCTGTACCTAGACAGACCCTGAACATACTGTCTTAATGCTTTTACTTCTGGAGTTTGAGCTACATGCTTGGCACTGAAAACCAAAGGATGCTGGTTTTTGTCTCTACAGACCGATACCCTTAAAAATTTTAGAGATCTGTAATTTAAACACATTGAGTCTTCCATATGAAAGGTCAAAACTGGCCTACTGAAGTCATCTCTCTGTTGTTGTTAAAAATTATCTCAAGAAAGGAGGATGTTTGTATAAAGGTGAGGAGCAGAGTAGTGGGCGCAGAAGGAAGAATTGGAAACATAAGGACCAAATGCAGAAAGCATTTGGTTTGAGTGGCAAATGCTCACCTATAATGAGCAGCAGTGGAAATGACAGCTGTGAAAGACAATCTTAAATGTGATGAGGAAGCAATATATGTGATGGGAAGATGTGGGCCATGGAGCAAGACAGATGACTGCAGCAGTTGAGCTGTGAATAGGGCGGAGTGGATGAAGAGTGCTGCTGGGAATCCTGGGTGAAAGAGAAGGCTGTAGTGTCAGAGCTCTGGACAAGCCTCTGGGTAGTAATGTATAAACATTTAGAAATGGGAGAAGGAAAGATGGCATAGGAGTCACTGAGCACTTGGGTGTTGAAGAGAGTAAGAATACCATAGTAAGTACAAAAAATCTTGCTTTGTTAGGAAAGGCTTCTGAAAAATGTACCTGTCTGGAGAGTTGATAGCTACTTATATACTTCATCTCTGTGTTTTTCAGTGTCTGCCATGTAACTCATTTTTCTTCACAACCCAGAGAAGACATGACTTCTGCAGCAGTTCAACACGGTTTGAAAGAGGCTTCAGAGGACATAGGCTAAAAGCGTCTTCTATAAACTTCAGCACAATATGTACTTGTAGGCACCTCTGATCCTTCACAGATATTTGTCTAATTGCACTTATTTATTAATCTGAAATGTAAAGTGACCAAGAAGACGTTGGACATCCCCAATTTAAGCTGTTCTCTCAACCTTCCCTGAAGGTCCATCCAAAAGAGACCCTGAATGTTTGTCATTTGTCAAGGATTCGATAATTGGCAGGAAAGGATGGCTTTGGGCACATATGTCCCTTCCCTCCCTCCCTCTCCCAAACATTGTGATCTTGATTAGCTTTGTACTGTCATGTCAGCCTCTTCTGTACTTGCTAGGGTTCAACTTGTATCTTGTGATGGCGCTGCAGAAGGTATTCTTGTCACCTTGAGCACTTTCCACTCTTTGCTCATGCTGACTGCTGTTTCCATGGAAGTCTGTGATGTGTTTTATTCAAAGTATAATTTGTAGAATGTTTGCTTAGAACAGAGGAAGGGAAAAATAAATTCTTCAAGGCAGAGTGAAAGAAAATATACTCCAAATTTAAAAAACATCACCCCCCCTCTAAACCTTAATCCCTGGCTCTACTGAATCCCCAATTAATACCAGTTCTGTTTAGGACAGAAATGTTCAATGACAACATGAAGGAAGACATGTCAGGTCACAAACGCAGAACATGAAATATCTCCACTCTTGTTAATTATGACCCAGCTTTACCGAAAAACAGATGGAACTGCTTTCAAAGCTTTGTGTGTGCGCCTGTGTGTGTGTGCATATGTATGTCTGTCTTACGAATGGCTAATTCAAATCAAACTTGGGATTCTAGTCAAGACAACAGCTTCACTGCCTGAACCAGCTTGTTTCTGTACTCTTATCATTACCAAAAAGAAGGAAAACTGCAATCAAGTTTCATTCAACTCCAAAGAAAAAGAGTAAATCCCACACTTTCCAATAACAACTCACTGTGCAATACTTGCCTATATGACAAACATATGGAGAAGCACAGACTACGGGCCTGATTCTACTTGAAATTTCACAACTAACTATAGCATCTGCAGCTCAAATAATGCAGCTAAACCCCCAATCAACCTCTCCCCTTTCCTGTTCTCCTTGTTACAGGGCTACAGGGTCAAACTTTACTTATGCATAATAGGCAGAGAGATCCATCTGCTTAGACAGGGATGTGCAACATTAGCTACAGGTGCTCGGGACCACTGCTGTACTCCACATCCTCAGCAGCTATAGTGAATTATCCAAAAGTCAGTGGTGCCTACACCCATTCCTTCATTTCAGCCATGCCTGAAATTGTTTTAAGCATTGCAGGAACCTAACTCTGGTCTTAAACCAACTCTTTTGTAAGACCTTGTGGTGTATTTCATTACTATGAAGTGTCAGGAATTCAAAGGGAGGAACACATGAGAACAGAAATAGGTGCCTCCAGACTGTAACGGCAGTGCTGCTAATTGGGACACTTGCAAAACAGTGTCATATATGTCATTGCTTTTTACTATCCCCCAGAAACACCTCCAGAAAAATAGAAAATGCTATTCTGATTTTTTCCCCAGCTTATAGCTGTTTTACAGGAGGCTGCCTCTCTTGTCCCTCAGAATGGATATTGTTCAGAAGTATTTACAGACAAAAAATATTTTCTAGGACCACTGACACTGGGACACAGGCATTAAGCAAAAATAAAACAAAGCAGTCCCAAATGCAATGGAATGAACAGTTAAAAGGCAGGAAGGTAACATATGTGCTTCTCTGCCTTGCCCCAACCGGGTGACACTCTAATAGGTTTCTTATTCTCCTTTATTCTGCTAAGAGACTGGAAGACATATGTCACTTTTCCACCTTAACTGTGCATTTTCTAGTTTGTTTGGATTTATGTCATAACCTTAATGGGATTTAAATGGAATTTTTATATGTGAATAATACTCTGCATTAATGCAAGAACTTTAGGTTGCTGTGCTACCAGCCTGATTTGCATAAAGGTTTTTAAATATGAAAGAAGAATAGCCAGGCTATTGTAGATGGCAAAGTGAAAAAAAAAGACACTGGCATAATAGTAAGAGGAGGAGACAACACCCCCAAAATGTTGGCTTGTGAAGGGGTTAATTCTCTGAGTTTCAGGTACAATTGGGTGTGAGAGAAAAGCCTGGAGGTCACACTAGTCATGAATATTTAGTTGCTGTAGGGTCAAGGCTGGATTAAATGGTGAAGCAGCCAGGTCAATGCCATAGATTTATACTTTATCATAAAGCATTTTCTGTTCTAGTGTACTGTCTGTGATCTGTAAATGTAAATTGTCTGTGTCAATACATAGCTCACATGACGGGTGTACACACACACACCACACATTGGTGTGCAGAAGTGTCTGTTTCCTGTAAGGATATCCTACATTGTAGATTTTGGGGGATTATCTATAAATAATAAAACCTATAAGGTATCCATGTCTTACATTGAAAAATATGCTATTATGCAATTACATATTACTTATGTTTAATATACAGTATGTTGTCCCTGTATTTCCAAGTCCTTGTTTACACTTGAGTGTATCAATCAGGAGTAGGAGAATACTTATCCCCCCCCCCCCCCCCCGCTTTATTTTTTTCAGAAGCAGAATTTGGGGCACAGAGAGTTCCAAAGATTTGTCCTAACAAATTTTTTGTGGCAGTGCTGGGAGTAGCACGGCAGCTTTTCTGACTCTTGGTCCTTTGCCTTAAACAAAATATCATCCTTTTGGTTTTCCAAGCCTGAATTGTGTGCGAGCTCTGAGTTACTGATGGTAGTGCAGCCAGTGAACTTTCCTGCTGGCATGCTGGCATGTTTTTCATTCGTAGTGTACCATTATTATTTTAAAATGAATTATGTATATAACACGCTTGGTGTACAGACTACTCTGCATGTGAATAATAAAGCACAGTCTCTGCTCTGAGGAGCTGACAGTCTAAGGGCTTGATCCAGTAAACACTTATTCCTGGGTGATTTGCTTAGCCTACTATCATGAGTAATCTGTTGATCTGCCCCCAAACTAATTAGATAACTTGACAAATAAGAACAATAGGACACACTAGGTAGTGAAGGAGGGAAGGGATGAGACACAACAGTACATAAAGATTTAGGAAGAAAGGATAAACACAAGCTGGTTTGGATTCGATTCACTTCTCCATGGCAGTCTCTGCATGGAAATGCCATAAAGGATGAAGCTTGGGACCTGGAATGAAGTGTGTTGGGTTTCATCCAAGCCTTACATCTCACTGTGTGTTCAGCCTTGTCTTGACCTAATTATTTTCCTTTATGAACCATCTCTGCAGTCAGTTCCAGTGGAGTCTTCTCATGGTCTTTTAAAAGTAGGCAGGATTGAATATACACACATAGGTCTAAACAGCATTGGAGTGGGCTGGGTTAAACTGTGCTGTTTGCAAGCAATTAGCTGACTGTCCAGGATGGCCCCATACATGCTCAAGGAGAGGAAGGCTTACGCGTCTTGCAAATGAGTTAGGTCCCTGCCCATGGGGAACAGAACTGCAGCAGCCAGCTGTATGTATGACCTTCATGTGAAAAAAGCTTGATCAGGGGATGATACTACTTTGGAGTCGAGTCCTGGCTCTTTTTATCTCCTGCAGAAGCAGAATATGCTGTGCCAGGGTGCCAGGACACTGGCCTTGTGCACTTGCCTGGGAGTCCTGCAGGGCAAAGGGCTAAGCACTGAATTTGAGTTCTGAGATTTCATGTGTTGGCACAAATGAGCTTAAAGCACTTTATTAGGGTTGAGGCCTGGATAAGCACTGTTTGAGTATGGTTAGTTTCTGCCAAATAGTAATATTTAGTTTATGCTTAAAGATCCTGTTTGTACTGCTGTAAGTGATGCTCAGACTTGCAAAGGCTACCACTACCTTGTTTGCATGGGTTCTGCATTTAAAGGCTGCAGTAAGGTATCAAGACCTTGGCAGAAAAAAACCCCAAACCCAACATGCATTTTTGTCTGGGAGATGACCCCAGGCAGATTATCAGCAGAGCTGGGGCTGTGAAGGGCAGGATGGAATTACGTCTAACTGGCTTTGGAAGCCCTTGACTGATGGACTTAGTAACGTACTGTTTATAGGCACCCTTGAAGCACTTTCCTGATACCTGGCTTCCGTTTGCATTTTCCGTGAGATCGAGGCTAAGGGATCTTGAAAAGTCCATTTATAAGCATGGACAAAATGATTGTCTTGAATGATTATGCAAGGTCCTCATTTCAACAACTGATGCTGTTTGCAGCATGGAAAGGGTCACAGGTGGCTCAGGAATAATAAAGTGGTATTTATGCAGCTGACCACTGCTGGAAAAGGGATAGATATATTTCACTAACTTGGTCCCAGAGGGAAAACTTTGCTCTAATGCAGAGGCAGGTCAATACTATTCTTACTCTAATGTAGAAGTAAGTGGAAAATGAAACAAAGTGTGGAAAAATATCAAGGTGTTAGGCAAAATAAAACCTTGATTGTAAAAATCTCAACACAAACTTGTTTGCCATCTTAATTTTTTTCTCTCTCATGTCTAGTACTTGTAAGAAAATATTTCTTCGTGCTTTTACATCAAATGAAACTAAAACATCCCACTACAGGTGTCTTATTTCCTTTTCATTTTTTTTTTAAAAGGCAAATATATATCTCTCAAAATCTGCAGGGATAAAAGTTTAATTATGTCGTAGTTGCTTGCTGTGATTTTGAAATCAGTGCTTTAGTCTGAATAAGCACTTGGTGGGTTATAAAATGACATGATGAATATTTCTATTTCTCATGTTAAAATCTAGTTTTTATAAGGTAATTGGCAATAATGGAGTTGACACTGGATTAACAGAGGTGACCTGAAGTTCGTCTCAAGAAAGAGATTTTTTTAAAGAAATGAATGAAGGAAATAATATTAAAAAAAAAAGGACCATACTGTGGAAGAAAATATACTTGCAGCAGTAAGGATTCATCCACCCATGTTTTGCATGCCAATAGAGCTGCAGATAAAGTTATGTGAATAAGCTAAAACCCACATAAGCATTTTTGATCCTCGTAGAATTTTACAAAGACTAGGTTGTTGGACTGTGTAGAAATATTGGTTTCTATAAAAAATAAACTGATACAGAAATAATAGTTTAGACACAGTTCATGTGAATAGATCAGTCCTAATAATAGTCTTCGCTCCCTGATGAAAATGACAGATGAAAATGGAGGTCACCACAGAAATGCCGGGGAGTTTCTGGACCATGGCAGAGTGGGACAGAAAGGAGGGACAGTTCTGAGGAAAGACAGCGATACTGCTAACGGGCGGTGGTTGGACAGATAAAATGAGGCCTGACACAGGCCATTTGGGTACAAATTGGCTTGGGGAGTCTTGGTGGAGCTTACTTTTTGGTAGTCAAGGTTCTGATGGCAGGGTCTACCTCTAGAAATGTTTTCGTTTTGCAGCCTCTCAGTTGGGGCTGATGTGGTCTGTTTTTTATGCACATGTATGTGTTTCTCCCATAGCATATGTTTGTATTGTTCCACCGTGCACCCAAATCCTGCAGAGTGCCTCCACTTCTACTGCCAAATCCTCAATTAATTAATAGGTCTTTCTTTGAATGTGAATTTCTTAAAGGATGATTCTGGGCCACTTACATTGCCTCCCTTGCAGGCATCCTCCTCAGAGAGACAGAAATAGGAATGAGCATGTTCAGAAAGATTTCTTTACCCTGAGAGATGGTACTTCCATGTCAGGAGTCAGACAAGCTTTTTCCTCATGAGTTCCCAGCTCCCTTTCAGCCCTGGACATAACTAAAAATGTACTTTAAAGACAGAAATAATCTCTATGACTCCAGAGCCTGAAAACCAGAGTCTCTAGGAACCAGACTAGGAACCACTGCCCAGAAAGAATGGGAATCATCTGTACCATGCACTGCAAGGCTTGTCCCAGCTCCAGATAAAAACGGGAGAAATGCACAGGCTTTACATACACTGGCATAGCCATTTGCTTTGTCTCTGGTTCTCCATCACAGTAACTGGCATTTGGCACATCTCTATTAGTGTGTTCCTTCCCACTATACAGGTTGACTCAGATAGACTGGGAAATGCAAAGATCGAAGGCTGTGAGACTTGCTTCTGACCAGAAAGCTTTTAGAGTTTAGTTTCCTGCTGAGTACTCCTGATATATGAAGAATCAATTGTGCTAACTGCTTTAGGGGAAAATCTCTAATCACTACCTCAAAACATTTCCCTCTTGACTGGGGTAGAGTCTTTCTTGTAAAAACTGAGGGAGAAAACAGGAGGGGGAGTAAGATAGTAACACTCTAAAAACCATTTTAAAGAGAAGAGTTGTTTGCTAGTTGCGGTAAGTACTGTAATACTTTTCTCAGATCTCTGTAACTCTTCTGTAACACAAACAAATTCAACTTCAAATCTGTCTCCGCTAGATGGAAACCAGTTTTCTTGTAATGTCCTGTGTGTCTGATCTCCAGTTTATGTATATAAACAGATTTTTATCTTGCATCTTCTGTTTTGATCTTTAGGATTCACTGACAACCATTAACCTAATGAGTGTGTATGAGCCATGTAGCACAACATTCATGGTGGGCTGATAAAGGTAGCAGTCAGAATGGCATGTGCGTATCCATCCTACCACCGTATACAACGTAATAGGTGACGAAGTGAATATCCCAAGTGCCCTTTTGTGAAGACATTTTTATTAAGATATTGTTGTTAAGTAGTGTTTTACAATAACAATAACAAAACCAGCTCTTTTTTTTGGAAGGCTTTGGCAAAGATATGATAGCAATGAAATAAGTAGAAATAGGAAAGAGTGTTGTGGGATCCCAGGGCCACTTGATTGCTAGAATAGAAACAGAGTTGGCTCATCCACCACTGCAAAGTGACTTCAGTCAAGCAATGCTGATGTGTGCCAGCTGGGGATTTCTTACTTCCTGGTAGCCCTTTGTTTTCAGTTATGCATTTACATACTTGGCTTTTGTGTGTTTACTGAACCGTGTATGGGAGGATGCATAAACTGGGCAAAGAAGAAGAGAAATCACTTGATAAGGGCCACGGGAGGGGGCATCACAGAGGGTCACAGAGCAGTTTTCAGCTCTGCTTGCTTTGTCTTGCAGCATCCTCATGCAATTCTTTGCCTCCTTGCTGTTTTCTCTACTTGAGCTGTAGGTTTATAATGTCTGTTTTAGGGCTGATTAAGTGCTAGCAACAGGAAGTTTTCTGTGCTTGTGGAGTTTGAATCTTGGGATTTCATGCAGAATTACTATAACAACCATAAAGAAAAAGTATTGTAAATGATATATTCAGCACAGTTCATGGGTCAGTCTAAATAATATGATTCTCTTTTCCATCAGTTGCTCTAGCTGCTGTTAGAAAGGTCTTAAGGTGGGAAAAACCTCTTTCCAGTTAACCAGTCGGTTATGGCCAGATTTTGTTCTCATTTAGTATTTCAGTGCCATACAAAATGATAGAGTTATTGTTAACTAGTTTGCATTGACTCCTCTTACTTCATCTCCTCTGTGTCTGTGTTTCTGGCATGTTATATGGTCTCCTGCCCAACCCATTGGTGAAGCTGTAGACATATATTGGAGTTTCAAATAATTTTTATGAGCTCAGTGATTACATTATGATCTTAGAAATGGATATATTGAGAGTACAGAAATAAAAATAGATGCATCGAGAAAGTAAAGGCAAACATAAAAGGAAGAGCAGAGACATTTTGACACTGAGGAATGGAGAGATATAGTTTCTGAGGTATATTTGGTAGTTTGATTTAAGCATGGATTGCTTGAACACAGGATTTTCCTACCTGATTACTCTGAATTGGTGGTGAAATAAGTGGGATAAACTGCTTTTCCTTGGGATGGTGAGTATGATGGTGTTTAAAGAACTTCTAATAAGGATGCAGTTCAGACCTCAATGGGTGCATATTTAAGACGTGGGGTATGCTGAACGTTAATCTGTTTGGCCCTTCTAATGAGGTCAGGTTAACTCAAGTTCTTGTGCCTCTAAAGGGAACTTTGTGCCAAATGATGTGCACCAATATACACTGTTTTAGTATGGCTTGTATCAAATCATTCCTGTGGACTACAATCAGTTTTAATTCTGATAGTTGCTTTTTTTTTTTTTTTAAGTATGTGATTCTTGCATTTGAGGTTTTTGTGAAATTCAAAGTGGGAAAAAACATTGAGACAAAATCTCTGGCTTTGAGGAAATTTTTGTACAGCTTTAGTTAAAATCTCATAGCACGTAGAACTATAAAATTAAATCAAGAATGCTCTGGACAGGGCATTTCTTGTGAACATAACCAATAGAAAAATATGCTTTCATAACTGAAATAGCAGTTAAATGGCTAGTGAAAGAAACATAGTTTATGTTTGAATTCTGGTAACGCAGTATCAAAAGGATAGGTCTTATGTTGCTGATCAAAATTAATCAAGGAATATATTTTTTCTTCAAATTCCTAGAAGTCAATTATGTGATTTCTTACAATCATGTCAGGTACTGTCACAGAAAGCTGAGCTCTTGTGACTATTCCAGACCTGTCTGATGTTACCGGGCAACCTGCCAAAGTCTTCTTTCTGTATGCCAGGATGGTAATTATTGACACTTCATAGGGATAGGGTTTCAAGAAACTCGCATCGATATTTCTTCCACAGTCAGAAACTGGAAATGCCACTATAGCAAAGAGATCCTGAAATCCTTGGGGATTATATTCCTGGACTGAATGAAGACTAGAGAGCACTAAGAACGTTAACCTCAGGCAGACAAAACAAGGCTAGTGTGCAGATGCCTGGAGTGGAGCTCAGGCAGAACTATTTGAAGAGAATAAATCTAGTACAGAAGAATGAGAGTGAGTGAGAAAACTTTGTATGTGCAACATGTTGTCTTTTAAGATTGAAAGTGTATTATGAATCAAAACTAGTACTCAGGAAGGGACCAAGAGGCTCAGGTCTACATCTCAGAAGTAAGTCACAGAGCCGAGGGGAGGTGGCACCACACACTGGGAAGGTTGAAGCTGTCACCTTCTGTGCTTTCAAGGTTTTATACCACATCTGTCTGTGGTATTTGACTGCTTATCTTGGTTTTTCCTCATAGTCTCAGGAGCCAAACTAATTTGGTTTTGTAGATGAGGTTTTTGGGGTGAACAAGGGATGTCTCACAGAGTGAGCAGATTTTAGATCAGGATGTGAAGTTTCTGGTCATTGTGATCCCTTTCAGATGTGAGTTTCAGCACTGGCACTAGCTGTTATGCTGAGCTCCTCTCCTGCTTGTGTGAAATGCGTGTGCTTCACTACTGAGACTGACAGCTTCACAGAGGGGTGTGGAAGTTTATGTAGATTGCCATTAAGAGTTCATACTTGGCCAGCCATGAGCCACAGTGATTATGATTTCTCTCCTGCACTGTTGTTTGAATACTTTATACTTGCATGTGGTTATTACATTCTGCCCCCTGCTTGGCGCTTTGTCAAGCTCCGTGTGCTTAAGAAGATGCTTAACTCTTGTTAAACTTTCCTCATGTATCCCAACGTGTGTCACTTGTAATGCTAGCAAGTAATTCCATAAAAAGCAGAAGTTACAAAGTTTGAATTCCTTCTGATTTTTGTTCTGCACTTGGGTCTGCTGGTTTCTATTAAAAATTGAACTCTTATTTCAGCCTCTTTCTCAGTTAGGACTTCAAGAAGATTGCTCTTAACTTGCCTGCCAAGTCCCAAAGACTTTTATGCAATATTCAACTTTGTTTGAAGTTACTCAGTATGTTTAACAGTTACGGAGGAGGAGAAACAGACTGACAGACAGACAGGAGGCCGAAGAGACCCCGTGAGTTGTGTTAAGTCTTATTTCTTTAAGAAACCCATAAAAAAAGTTAGAAGGAACAATTTATATGGTAAATGTTACGTAGTTATGTTTATATGAGAGTTGTTACATTCTCTGTCTCCGTGCAAAACATTTCAAGTTTTGCCATAGGTTCATCTTCATTGCAGTGCTGGCTCGAATAGCCTCACTGAAGCTGTACCATTTCAAGACAGTTTAGCTCACAGCTCAGCCCAAGGAATAAGAAAGGCTTAATGTAAATAATGAACAGCTCCCTGTTTTAAGACAAGCTAAAACTGGTGATGACTTAGCCCAGAAAGTGCAGCTTTCCCTGCAGCGACTCGGGAGCTGACTGCTGTGCAGGACCAGATGCCTGCGCAGTGTGATGGGGAGGGTCAGCCAGGGACAGGGACCCTGTCAGCACCTCAAGCCAAGCCACCCCCTGCCTCTGCAGCCGTAGGCCAGCAGCTCCGGTTGTGTGCTGTCAGCAGGAGTGTTTGTATTAGCGCAGGATAGTCAAGTCTTCACTGCTTTATGATCTGGAAGGTCAGCTACACTTGAGCTTCAATCTACCATCCCCTGCCCTCCATTAAGTTAGCTGCCTGGAGCTTAAAGCACAGTTTAATCTGTGATAGAAACTTATGGGAGTCTGCTCAGGGGCAACACTCAAGCTATACCTCAAACTAATTCGACAATCCCCGTGAGACAGTGGGGGTTTCTTAAGGAAGATACCCTATGCCAAGAATGCGTCTATGTAGTGCAGAATAGCTCTTTATGGTGCCATAGTAGGAGGCTGAAAAATTCATAGGACTAGTCCAGGGATGCCTGTGATGGGAGGCAACTGGTTTACTGAAAGTGCCCATGCATGTTGCTATTTGAATGTAACAAATGAGTGTGTAGTAATCATTCTTATTAATACTAACAGCAACTATATTACTGTAGTTTAAAAGCCTTGCTCACCTTTTCTGTGAAAAATGCTTACAAAAAAGTAGAAAAGTGGGAGAGAAAGGTGGTGATGCCGTCACTGCAGAAATGATGCCCAAGGGGACAAAAGGCTACGATGTCCATAGTACATAACCTGGCTTGGTGCTGAGCCTGGAGATGGACTTGACTAGCTGCTTGGCTGGCCTCTGGTCTAGGCTGAAGAGCAGACAGTCGCCTCCTCAGCAAGGAGATGGTAAAGAAGGGCTCCCTAAGCCACCCATCAGCTATTAGTTATCATCTCACACTCCCCTTTATTCAGCCTGATATCTAACAGGCTGTTTTAGGTCCTTGATGGTGGTCTAAATAACCTGTTTGACTTTGCACCAGAATAAGAGAAGGGCTGGCACCCAGTCTCATGAAGTGGAGAAACTATTTCAGAAGGTGCTTTCTACTCGGCTCTCGGCCTGCCCTGGGCCGTTTGCTCACACTGTGGCAGGGCCTTAGCTTTGCCCTTCTTTCGTGGGAGCTCCTGGGGCTGCAACGCTGGGGACAGGGCGCCAGCTCCCAGGCAGAGGAGTCTTGGTGTGATGGGCACCGAGTTACAGCGCAAGCCTAGACCAAGTCCCTGCCCAAGGTGGCATGGGACATGTCTCACTCTATGTCATGCCTCCTCCTCCCTCCTGCTCATTTTTTCCTCTCTCTCTTGAAATACACTAGTTGGATTTTCCAAGCACAGAGTAGCAAAGTATTTCTGCTCCTAAGTCCTTCTTAGACTCCTGACTTTAGACTGAGTTTAGTGGGAGGTTCATAGCCTAATGAAGAGACAGAGGCCCAAGTATTTCACTTGCTTTGGAACTTCACGTTTGTGAGTTACTACCAACCACAGTAAAATCTAGTACGGTTACACGCTGTATGTTACATTGCCATGCTGTTCTAGTTAAAGTAATTAAAAGTGTTTGCATATTAAACAAACAAACAAATTTTAAAAAAGTGCTAATCAGCTGCATTTCAAAAAAAGTTGAAAGAAAAATGATGCTATCTAAATGGTTTGTAATAGTCAGGCCTATTCTGTTATATATCTGTAGCAGCAGGATATAACAAAGGTAAAGATTTAAGGCAATTTTGACACCTTAAAGCAGAACTGTTAGCACTGCATAGACTTTCAAATCCAAAGAGGATTCAGCCTGCTCACTTACTGCCTTCCACATCTTCAAAGGACCATGGCTCTTTTTTAATCTTTCCACTTTGCTGTGAAGCCATAGGAAGTTATTGACTTTACAGGCAGTTTTAGTACACAATCAAGCAAGAAAAAAATGCTGGTATACTCTGAGGCTGTGAGTTCAAGTCCTCATCTCTTTGTGTCACTCCCCTCTTTGTGCTGAGGCAGAATTTAAAAGTGCAGAACAAATGGTGAGCTGTTATACAAGGTTTTGTTTTTTGACCCCCTTGTTGCACCAAAATTCTCTGAAGACTTTCAGGGAGGCTTTGGCTACCTCACAAATGTTCCAAATGTAGTTGGAATAAGCTTTCCACAGTAAAGTTGCTTGATTATAATTAGATATAGTTTGAACTCTGGATCTGAGCTCCGACATCGCTCTTCTTGGAACAGCTCTAGGGTAAGTGGAGGCTGGAGGGCTTCCAGGGAGCGTGTGTTTGCTCACTGGTCAGTGTCTGGACAGAGTGCCGCCTGCTTTCCTTTCAGGCTAAGTGTAAGAATACTTAAATTTCCCTTTGCTTAACACCAGAAGGTGCTATTAGAACTGATGCTTAAATCACCAGCCAGCCAGGCGAAACTGAAAGAGGAGCTGAGACCATGTGTTTGAATGGGTTTTCCCTGAGCTCTGGCAGCACAGACTTCTCCCCAGTTTCCCTGGGGTGATGAGCTGAAGTTCTCGGGACATCAGGAAAGAGATGGAAGGTAAATAGGAACAGAAAACCAAGAAGCCAGGAAGGGAACTGCTGGGACTGTGGTCCGAAGTGAGTGATCCTGGAGGCCCTTCTGCCCTTGAGCTGAGGCTGAAGTTGGCCTCCACCATGCAATCTCCAGTGTGTAGAGGGAAGGAGGACTTTGCGTCCATCCCTCACAATTATATCTGTATGAAACAAGCTGTCACCAGTTCCCCTTCCTCAGAAACCCTGAATATTAGCAAACAGTTTGCGCTAATGTCCAAATAATGGACATTATAAAATAATGTAAAATAAATGTGATGAAGAGACTTGAAAATCCTACACAAAATGACGTAAAGATCAGAAATTCAGTTTTGCATCCTGATCCTGACTGTACTTCAGCAATACAGCAAATCAGCTTACCTGTGTCCTGCAGCTCCTAGGGTGGCATTGGACTGACTTTCCTCCCAAGACCACACATGGTCTTATTTTCTTCAACTGCATGAAATGCCACAAGATAGCCAGTGTAAGGACTTCAACTGGACATTTTGTTTTCTCACTCTTTTATTTGTTTTTTCCTACTCTTAGCTCTTGAATGGCTCCTTACAGAGAGCCTTAAAAACCTTGGAGTGCTATTCCTAAATGGATAGAACTGCTGCCCTTTAGCAGAAGCTTTTGATGAAGTCTAAACAATAAGACATAAGTACATTAACTTAATTTGAAGGCATAAGGTCCTAAACATATAGCAGTGATGACAAGTAGTTTTGGATGTCCCCATTTTGGGACATCTAACCTGAAACCTAGGTTCCTTTGTAAAATTTATGTAGTGAGAAGCTTAAGAATGAAAATATTTTAAGCCTCATTATTTGGAAAGTCTCGAACTACAGCTTTGAGGAATTTATGAAGTATGTACTGAATAACTGAGAAGTAAGGGTTATTTAGCATTAGTCTTCTCTGTTTAAAAGTAAGGACAAACAGCATAAATTACATTTCCAAATGCTTCTAAATTTGGAACACTTGTGTAGACCAGTTGAAAATAATATGAATGAAGGACTGAAAGCCTGTCTAAACATGTTCAAGGGATAAAAGTGTTAGCATCTACCTGAGCATTAGTAAATGTAGGAGAAAAATGATGAAATCAAAAAATGTCTTTCCTTCTAATGGAAAGGAGGCACTTGGAAAGCACAGATACTTACAGAACCTACTGGTGATGGCTCTATTTTCATGGCCTGAAATTATACTCTGCCCTCTATAAAAATGAAGAAAAGCCTAACATTGTAACTAGAAGACAGAACATTTTTTCTGCTATCTTGAGAGCTAAGCACTGCAATGGGGAAGTTTTAAGAAGAAAGTTTGATACATAGCTGAATTGGGCCAAAGGACTTGCTGTCCTCTCAAGGGCCTTTGCAATCTTATTTTCTGGGATTCTCTGACATGCCACGAGAAACTCAGAGGAAGGACTTCAGTTAGACCTTTTGTTTTCTCTTTCTTGTAATTTTTCACCTGTTAAATGTGTGAGCCTCAAAGGAGTGAATTCCTAAGGAGGACTTGAATGAGAACAGAATAGTGCTCAGCTTTATAAGGTTAAAGAGATTGCATTTAGTGAGCTGCAAATTAAACAGTTTGCCATATGAGATGGCAATCAAAGATGTTGTGTTAAATGTCATCAGGATGGATGCAGGCTCAGTTTGAATGAGACAGGAAGCTGAATGGCTCTGCTGTTGCCACCATATTGCGCACAGGGAGCACACGTGTGAAAGCTATTGAACAGTGCTAAATGGCAGTGAGTACTGTCTCATTTGTCCCACAGTAAATGCTTATTTATTACTTGTATTTTCATAGTTTTCTTATAGACCAGGACATGATTTCTTCCAACTTAATTATCCTCTGCAGCACATCTTTAGCTATCTGGGATTTCTGGAGTCCAATTCTCCAAAAATTTAAGTAACTTTTTCCCGTTCATTGGAAGCAGCAGAAGCTAGGAGTCTAATACAATATGCTTATGTTTGGATTTCTGGTAATTCAATTTAGGATGTCAAAACTTTATCAGCCTTTGCCATCCCATGAAGAAAGGACACCAGCTGTGTGCTTCTGCCCTCTTTCGCTGTCAGCCTCACATCCTAGTGCTCTTCTCACTTGCATCCATGTCATCATCCTCCCGCATGACCCACTCTGGGGCGAGCTGGTCAAATTTTGCGTTTATAGCTAGAATTCTAGTTTGTGTCTTTAACTTTTCAGAGAGAGACCTGGGGAGAATTCATTTAGTTCAGCTGAGGTGTTAGCAGCCTCCTCTCTGACAGCCATTACACTGTCATGACCTGTCCCGCGCGTCTAACACTGATCTATTCATAGTTTTCATATCAGCATGCTGGGCAGGTTTTTATGCTAAATCATCTTTTTTTCACTGTTCCCTACTTATACTGCAGCAAATAAAAAGGCTTAGGTTAGTGCAACGGGCAAATGGGTCTCTTTATGTCCTGCCTTCTCAATGTAATTTTCTGAGTGAATTAAAGGGATGGACTAGCAAAGCTGGCCCTGAGACAGACACATGCTGTGGGGAAGCTATCCCACAGAGGGAAGCTTATTCTGCCAAATTGTTCTGTGTTTTGTGATATTGACTAAGTGAGGTCAACGAAATAACTCCCAATATGATAAGCAATGTTTGAAGATAAGGCACTGGACGTAAAAGATCGCCTAAGCTAGCAGTCAGCCCGAGAGCAGCCTGACCAAAACCCTCAGTACGGCAGGTAGGAAGATCCTGCGTGAGGCATGGGCCTGGTTATCGCGTATGATCTGTGGGAGCAGAGCACCTATGGGCCCAAGCCTCAGCTGGGGACCCCTGGCTGCAGCAGCTGCACAGGCAGGGAGCAGCAAGTCCATCCCTCCTCCGAGCAGCTTACAAAGATGAGCAAGGAAACAACAGATGGAGACAGGCAGATGGAGGAACACCAGGAAACACAAAAAATATTAGTCAGCATCATGGGCAGTGACCTCAGCATACCAGAAGTCTAAATGTTGTCAAGTCTTTTGCAGGCATCCCAGAAAAGGAGGGCTTTAAAGAGAGTGTTAAGGGAAGATAAAGAATTGGTTTGTAGATATTTACAGAGAGTGGCTCCTCAGCATCTGGGAGAGTGGAAAACAAAGCATGAATGTGTTTGAAAATGCATTCTGAGAACTTTCAAGATGCCTAGTGGAAGATTTTATGGGTGGGAGCCCCTTAAGAGGCTTACTCTTGGTGCAGAGTAAGAGGTGGTAGAAGACCAGGGGATAATCCATGAAGAACCTTCCTCTAAAAATGAAAGAAATGACCTTTAAAGCATCAGTCTGGATGGATATGGGTGAGGAAAATGCTATGTGTGAGGGCTAGAGAAAAAGAAGATACACTTTTTGGAAATACTGCAAGAAAAGGGTGGGGAAGGGAAGGGAAGGGAAGGGAAGGGAAGGGAAGGGAGGGGAAGGTGTCATAGGACTTATTGGTGAAAAAACATGGGAGGGTGCTGCATGGACAGAGAGAATGTACTACCTGCACAGCCCAATGTTTCTTCTGGCACAAGTAGTTCAGATCATGAGCCTGCTCTGCTGTTTTAATGAGAAGGAAAAGCAAGGAAGATGATTGCCTTGCAGCTATATACAACCCAGCCACAGTTAAAGTCCTGTCCGAGTGAAAGAAAGAGCTCAGAGATACTGTCACAGCTGACAATTTTCCTCACTGGCTGAAAAAGAATTGGAAGTCCTGGAAAAAGTGGGTGGCAGTGTGCATTTCTGAGGGACTGGTGGATGATGTTGAAAGAGACATGGAAATAACAGAGAGCGAGAACAGGGTTTGGGGAATCTTGGGTGAAGAAGGAAAACTGATGTAGGCAATAGAAACACAGAGGGAGAAAAGTAAAAATAACTCACTGGCAGCCCCATTCAAATAAGGAAGAGTAGGAAAAGAGGAAAAGCTAGAAATGGAAGCAGCGGGGATCTCAATGAGGATCAAAGTAGGAGAGGCTGTTGGCAAAGCAGCGTTAGACATGGAGACGTCCCTGTCTGTGTAAGAGTCATGGTCCAGAGGGACTGAAATGTGGAAGATAAGGAAGAGATGCACTCCAGAGACAGCAGTGGCTGGGGGTGAGGAGAGAGAAGAGCAACAGATATGGGATGAGGGATGACAGAATGGCAAAAAGTAATAGCAGTGATGGCATGTGAGAGTGGGGAGTGAGGGTAGGCAAGAATTGCGGATGTGTATGTGGGCAGGCAATTAAACCAGTGTATCTTTTGGTTCAGTTTCAGTTTGGATTCTGTGGCAACAAAAACCATTCTGGTTTGATACTGTTTTGAGCTCAATAACATTTCAAAATAGTTATGTAGGCTCAGCTCCTATTCAAGAAAAATAAAATATTCAAACCAATTTATTTCTAGTTCTAGTTCAGCTTTCTGGAGGTAAAATTAATGTGTTACTCCAAGAAGTTGGTGTTAGAGAAGGGTGGTGATAATATAAATGGGGAAATGGAGGCAATAGAGGGAGAGACATAAAAATGGAAAGGAGAGGAGGAGGAGGCTGCGGTGACATCCTTAGAAGGTAGCAAATAGATTGGGTTAAAAAAGAAGGAAGATGAAAAAGCCATAAAAAACCCAATGTTGTGAAGACCTAAAATAAATAATGTTTGGAAAAAATCCCATTCACAAAGAGTGCAAGGGATGTATGCACGTTTTATGCAGCCAAGCAAAATGCAAAACAATGGAGCTGAAAATCAAGTCTGAGAAAAAAGAAAAGCAATTCCTGGAAGAATTGTTAAATAGAAGAGCACAAAAAAGCAAATGTCATCACAGATAAAGTCACAAAGGTAAAAGTGGCAGAGTAGCTAGTTCAAGCAAGCACAGGCTCTTATTTTTACATATTTTGTAATTTAGTATAACCTAATGATGTCTCAAACTCAAAACAATTCAGGTAATTCAAAGCTAATCCTTTGAAGACTGCAGGAATACAGTATATACATACATCCTCCCAAGCGTTCATTTGGCAGGGAGCCTAGAAAACGCTGGTGTTCTGTGAATGCTCACATGTAGCAGTGCACTGCCAAAATTTCAACAAGATGGTCTGTCACAAATTTGCCATTGAATTGATGGCACACCTAGTTGGCAGGCAGGATTGGTTGGAAAAGAGAATTTATTTTCAACAGGGAATTCTGAAAAAAACCCCAAACCCCTCAAACCCAACACCTTTTACTCAGATTCTCTCACAATTTAAGTAAGCAATCAAACAAAACCTTGAACTAAGAACTAAAGGGGTTGGGGATTTTGAGAAACAAATTTTGTTTATGTTCCCAGCTTTTTATAAGTGTGGGTGTTAGTGGTGTTCCCCTTCTTCTCCTGAAACATGTGAGGAAGGAAAGTCAAAGTGCAGGGCCTGACACCTTAAATCTGGAAACCAGATGAGCTTTTGATGTTTCAGGTTTTTGACTTATTTCTATTCTTTTTACTTACTGCCTTGAAAATCTTTATTTAAGAGTTCAGGTATCCAACTGCATTATGGCTGCTGAACAAGTTCTGCAAGTCCTGTGCTTCAAAGGCAGGGTAGCGGTGGATGACAAAGACTGGAGAGGGTTTCATGGAGTTAGAAGCTGGCTCTTGGAGGGAGGGCAGGACAGCTTGTGGAGGAGCTGCTGTAAATTATTTTCAATTTGAAATCTATAGGATTTGATCTTCTTGTGAGATATTTTGAGCCAGCAGCTAAGTCTGGCATGTCAGAAATCTTCATTAGACAAGACAGAGATTTATGAGTTCAGCTGGATATTGACATATATTAGGAAAAAAATACTATATATGGTTGGTTTGACTGAACTATCACACTGGAATAAAAGGTACTTCTCTCCTACTGGCTTTAGAAAGGCAAGAAAATTGTGTAGCTCTCTTTTCTAATTCCCTCACTTGGTTTACTTCCTTAATTTGTCAAAAAATATTGCATGCTCAAGAGACACCTGCGTGCCCTTGGTGCAAGGCAGACACCTGTCAGGTGGTTCTTCTGGAGTAAAGCAAGGAAGTGTCTGAAAAACATCACTTGGGATGGGCCTGCAGGAGGATGGTCCGATGATTGTACCAGGATCTGTGTGGGTGGCTCCAAGGGCAATGTCATGGAGGAGAGAGCTGGTGGATATCTCTCTCTGGTAAATCAGAGGTAGGGAGGTAGCAGGCTAGAGGCTGAAGTTTTGAAATACTGGTAAAAGAGCTGTGTTCAACCTCCAAACCAAAGTGTTATCACTTCTGAAGGGTAATATAAATACTTTGAGGAGACTCTATAGAGCCTAGTGGATTCAAGACTGAGAAGCTATTCATATTTTCATACTATAAATAATGTAGAATATTTAACAACTCCTTAATATTGATGTTGGTGGCACACTGGTAAGCAATACTTAGCAAGTCAATGAGAATAATGTCAGACAAAGAGGTAGAAATCTTTTATCACAGATATATAACAATATTTTGCTATCATTGTTGAGGGCTCTTGCTAGCCTCTAGCAGGCAAGTTATTTTCCATGCTGATTTTCTCAGGATTAGTGTCAAGTATTGTTATTGTCTTGTACCTCTACATATACTTATGCAAGTAGATGTCTTAATACAGTATTACATTGTATTGTTTAAAAATGTATAGAGATGCCATCTGGCCCAGCTGCTGTGTGGGCCAGTAACTGTTGTATTGCTTTATTTATATAATTTTGGGACATGCTTACTGTTAGAATCTGGGGCTAATCACATGTTTGAGAATGGAAAGATTTAGCTGGCTAGAAATGTGCTCTTGAATAGGAACTGGGTGATGAAATTTGGAAATGTTCATTTTCTATGTTGATGTCACGTTCTGTTTAAGACCTTGGGCTTGAAAACACCCCCAGGTGTTCTGGATTTGTGTATGATTTTGATAGTATTTTTGTCAATTTAGTTTTACCTGATTAGCCCTTACCTTTTAAGATATGTGACTAGACTGCCACATTAAGAGAAATGTTGAATTCTTCTATAGTCTAAGCAAATGTTTTTGGGATTGTAGGTACATGTTTCAGAACTTTAAGTGTATAAACATTTGCTCATGTAACATACATCGCTGACTTGGTCATGTATAGATGTTTGTGGATGTATCCATCCTGACAGTTTGTCCCTTCTTGCAGTGCAAAGGCAATGGGGGCCAAAGAGTAGCAGCTGAAAGAGGAATCAAGGGAACTGGGTCCTGTTTACTGCAGAGCTACTGAGCAGGGTCAAATTGTTTAATCTGTTCCCCTTCTCATTTGCTGCCACCCTGTTCAGCTAGACTGTTGTCCTAGGTTCAGCTGGGATAGACTTAATTTTCATTCTAGTAACTGGTGTAGTGTTATGTTTTGTATTCAGTATGAGAAGAAAGTTGATAACACTGATGTTTTCAGTTGTTACTAAGTCGTATTTAGACTAAAAGTCAAGGATTTTTCAGCTTCTCATGCCCAGCCAGCAAGAAGGCTGGAGGGGCACAAGAAGTTGGGAGGGGACACAGCCAGGACAGCTGACCCAAACTGGCCAAAGGGGTATTCTGTACCATGCGATGTCATGCCCAGTATATAGACTGGGGGGGGAGTTGGCCTGGGGGGATCGCTGCTCGGGAACTAACTGGGCATCAGTTGGTGAATGGTGAGCAATTGCATTGTGCATCACTTGGTTTGTATATACCAATTCTTTTATTATTATTGTCATTTTTTAATTGTTATTATTATTATTATTATTATTTTCTTCCTTTCTGTCCTATTAAACTGTTCTTGTCTCAGCCCACGATTTTTACTTTTTTTCCTGATTCTCTCCCCCATCCCACTGGGGGGGGGGGGGAGGGAGTGAGCGGCTGCGTGGTGCTTAGTCGCTGGCTTGGGTTAAACCACGACAACTGTAAACTGAGGCAAATGTGTCCTACCATGTGTTTCTACAAAGTATATCACAACAAGGTCCCTATCTCAGTTAGGGTCTCTGGGCACTATCATATTATAGATAATTAAATATACCTCATGTTTTTAAGTTGTTTCCAATTAAATTTTGTGTTAAAGAATTTTTTTTCTGAATTCAGACTGTATTTGGGATAACAATTACTTATAATCATACCTGATATTATTCCTACAGAACATGGGGATTATGTTGGTGTCACAGAGCTCATTAAGTTGTTTGGTATTAGTTTTTTATGAGCATTTTAAAGAAAGAGTGATTCGGAAAGTAAATAGGAAACCTCCATTTTAAGGTAGGAGATTTTGATAGTAGGTCAGCTATGCTGCATGGGCAGGGATGTAACTGAAACTCCAGTGATATCTATTACAGATGAGCTATCTCTATCAGCAAACCATCTTCCTGTCAAAACCTTCTCTACTCCAGAGTAAAATGGAGTTCGAACTTCAGAAAGGGCCACGGTGATTTCTCATGCCTCTCCACTCACGTGGATCATATCTGTAAGAATAAAAAGAGCCTTTATTAACAGCTACAAGCACTGCCAAACATCAGCAGCTTGTGTTTATTTTTATAGGACAGGAGTGATCAAGTACTTTCCCTGCACAGTCACAAAGGTGACCTGAGATAGACCAAATGCTCTGGAATTTGGCTAAGGTGCTTTTTGTGTTAGTAGTTCTTCTGAGACCTGAAGGCCCTTCTGAACATGCCCAGACATTGCAACATGCCCTGTGCAGGACATCAGCTTTAAAAACTAGGGTTGCCTGCTGCAAAGAGGGCTACAGTCCTGCACAAACACAGGTGAGAAGAGCTGTGCAGCAATTAAAACGCAAGATTTTTCACACACATATCATAGAAGGGAGCCAGTTATGTTGCACCATTGTCTACCTAGAGGTAGATAAAATCTTCCACATTTGGATTCTACAGAGTGAAAATAGAGCTTCTTTCTCAGTTTTGCAGTGCTGTTGTTTTCTTTATTTTAACAATAAAATGTAAACTGTTCCTACTGGAAAGCAACTCCAACTCTACCAGGCACCTTTTTTCTAAAGCTTGTATAATAGAGCCTTTCATTTTTTCAAAACAAATTACTTACCTCAACTTATTCCATGGGAGTCCAAATGTGTTCCCCTGGCAGTTGATAGGTGAAGTCCTGATTCAATGGGGTTGCAGAAGATGATTATGGAAGAAGAGTATATGGATCACATGTACCCAGTTGAAAACAAATTGACTGCAAAATAAGGCTGTTGGAATAAGCTCGCAATTCAGGTTTTCTGAAGGAGGGTATTCAGACTCAGAAACGGAAAAGAACTGACGTGTTTATCATTCACAGTTCCTCTCATGAAAACATGGTCAATGGAAAGCAATGAATGTTACTAACCTTCAGGTGAAGAGTCATTGGAGAAGACTCTTCCTCTGAAGATGTTTTGCCTGCATGAAACCAAAAGTCAGGCTTGTATTCTTCCCTGTTAATGTGAACTGGATCATTGTGGAAAAGAAGGTGCAATGTTCACAAGTGCAAGGTACACAGCCCCAACATGGAGCAGGATTCAGCTCTGCGAATCTCACCCTTTGTGTGCACAACATAACAGCTCTGAATGAAGGAGCAAATAAACGGTGTTTCAGACCAGTGCAGAAACAAGACAGATCTAACCCTGGACAATAGTACGTGACTGAGAATCTGCTAGGAACTGGGGAACAGAAATAAGAAACTAATTTTCATTCAACCGCAAATAATAACATCTATACCCTCACGATGTAGCCCAGCTGGTGTTAGAGTCCTTAGTTCAGTCTGTTTTGGGTGCAGGGGCAGGAAGAGTAAGAGAAAGGAAAAAACCCACCTATCTAAAGTTTGTGGAAACTTTGGAAATGCCTGAGCAGACAGGGACATTGTCCTGAGATATTGCTGGGTGTGCAATAGCTAATGAAAACTTTACTTCATGGCTTTTCAAAACTACAGATGTTATTGTTGCCAATCCAAACATCCACAGGAAAGACTTGTGGAACTGTCAAAGTCATGCTCAATTACTAGACAGAAGAAGAGAGAAGTACCTTATTCTGAGCTAACATCCTCAGCCCCTTTGTATCTCTCCTCATTTCAAGCACTTTACCTAGCAATGCAAGTGCCACTTATATCTGAATCAAATTGTTGCAGAAGAGCCCTTTGGAAAGCAATGAACTCAGACTTACTCAAGATGATCGGACAACACTGGCCCTTCTTTCCGCATCCTTTAGACTTCAGGCTAATAGGAACGATTGCATTGTCTAACAGTTTGGGTTTTTTGGATGGAGATGGAAGGAGATGACAATATTAGTAGACCTGTAGCTTGTAGGAGTGGAAAAATGCCAGTGTTGTCTTGACATAATTTTATTTTTTAAAAAAAGTTTCACTCTACAAATTGCATGGATATTTAGCAGAGACCCGATTCTTACAGTTTTCTTTTTATTTGTGCTTGAGGAACATGCCCTTTAGTGTGATTAAGGAATAATTGGATTCATTTTGAATTGTGGTAAATGGCATGGCATTCTTTTCATGGAGTTTCTGGTTCTGCAATTACGTTACTGCAGCACTGTCTAGCAGTCACGAAAGATTAGCTGTGTTTTCTTCTTCTGCCACGCAGTTCTCTAATCTGTCTGGAACAAAAATAGATCAAGAAGTGCAGCTTTGTAGATTGTATCAAATGCTTCTATGTGTTGCTTTGTGACTGTTGGGTCATTCTTGGATACATAGGGTTGACATACATCTCTATAAGAATTATTTCCGGAAAATATGTACTGTGCACTGTCAGAGGGGTGTTCTCTTTCTTCCTTTTAAGTTCAAATTTCATAATTAGAACAAGATGAACAATAGCATCCTCTCACAGAAGAATAAAGATGTGCTCGACTCCCTTTCTACTGCCTTTGAAAGATGAATAAATGGGTATTTTCTGCAGCCTTGCTTAATCTTCTGTTCCTCTTCACACCTTGCTCCATTTTTGAGTATTTCAATAGGGATGCGTGAACTGCTTAGATAAGAGCCAATTCCAGAAAGAACTTCAAAAGGAAAAAGATGAGGCCAGGCAGCCCGGAGAATTCTTTTGGAACACAAAATGCAGGTGTATTTGGTACAAAGTATTAGTGGTGGCTTTTGTTTTGTTATAATTTTACTTTTCCTGGGCATCCATCTTTCTTCCTTGCTTCCCTGTTTTCTCCCTTCTTTTTGCCCTTCCCTCCCTTCCCTCCTTCCTCTCTTTTCTGTCCTTTCCCTCCTTCCCTTCCTTTCCCTCCCTTCCCTTCCCTGCAGGGGGGTTCATGATACTTTAAGATGATCATGCAACTGTGACAGAAGAAGCTGTTTCCTGTCTATCTCACGTCTCTACATTTTCAGAGGAATACAAACTTGCATGTTACTTAACGCAGTTGTTCCCGTTCTGGGGCATGGGGGATTTAGCAGAGAGACTCTCATTGCTGTTAATGGGATTTGTTCAGCTAAAATCTTGTGCAAGCCAAGCCTTTTCAAAAGAGAGAATTTCTTTAGAAGTAGAGATAGACCTGGATAAAGATTCCTTTGATGAGATATAAGGCAAGATCTTAGAGTATATCTAACAATTAAAGAACGTGGACAACTTTTCACCAGTTAAAAGTGTTAATCTCACCATTATAGCCATATTTCCATTTGGCTAATTACTTCTTGCTGTGTAAAATTCTTCCTATAATTTCACTTAAAGGTATTTTTTATGCTTGTCTAGAACGACTATGCAATGTTATTGCATGATTTTTAAAGCTGAGCTCCTCAATTATCAGAAAAAATATTTGCCAAGTAAGTGTTTCTATGAAAATTGTCATTATCCATCAAGTGATTTATTCCACGAGCAGTATTTGCAGAGCTATGCAGCTGGTTGATTACTACAAAAAGAAAAATTACTCTACTAAATTAGTTGAGAAAAAAGGTAAAAATTAATTAAGATAATGTATATGTTGGATAATATTTGTCCAGCTGTTGTTTGAAGGCTATCACCTTTCATTTTGGTGGGCTTACATACTGGCAAAGCAATCCCTATATAAATAGTTCTAAGTTTATCCTGTGATCTGCCATCCTTACTTGAAAAATGTTGTATAAATGATCATTATTATGATTGTAAATCAAACCCTATTTTCATTTGGAGTAAAATATAATGGCATTTGAACAAGCAAGGCAGTGGGTCTGTAGATGAATTGAGTGCCATGTGGTCTGATGTGTGCACTTTGAGATAAAGCCTAGGTTGTTCGGAGTCTGGGAACAAGTGCCTGGCCTGCTGGAGGCAATTGTTTGCTTGTTCTTTTCATAAAGCCCCTAAGTTTCTCTAAAATTAGAGATAGTGCAAATACAAATTGTTGCATGGAATTTAACAAGATCAGTGAACAATATTTTCAACCATCACATCCCTCAAGACTTATTTTTTTGAGATGTTTTGTTGCATCGGACACAATATGAAATAGATTACAAGACTTTCGTTCATCCTGTCTTAAATCACAGTATATGACTTATTTTATCACAATTAAATAGTGCAGTTTTCAACCCAAACAAGAGGAAAGATTTTGCTGTAAGTCTTCAGTAGTTTTTCCAATTACAAATAAGTAGGAATTGGAATGTAACTGGACATTCTTTTATGTAAATTTAAATATAGGATTTATTTTTTTTTAAAATCAGATGCAAAGTACTCAGCACCTTCAGGGCTCATAGCACTACCACAACATCAGAAATACTGCAGACATATAAGCTGAAAGGGGAAACATTTTTAAATTGTTGAAAAATGCTGAGTTTATTTAATACAGAGACAAGTGTTACCTATTCAGTGATCTTGAATCTTCTCTTCCTGGAGTCTTTTGAAGGGGAGCAGTAAGACATTTGGGAAAACTTTTTTAAGCCTAAATGGGCAAAGGTGAAAGGAAGGTAAAGGTGAAAGAAAAAGAACTAGTGGAGAGGAGAACAAAAAGATCAATTGCACACACAAATTTCAGGCCTTTTTCTTTTCTTAGAACCTTGTTTGAAACAATTGACCTGGAACGATGGTGAGGTGATTAAATTGAGAGATGCCGCAGACATTAATGTCTGTTTGTATTAAAGGGGAATGATTCAGAGACCTTACAAATATGCAGGTAATCGGAGAGAAACAGCTGAATTTCAGGGTTGATAAATGCAAGATAGTGCACATTTAAATGCTCGCAGACAGTACTGGATTCATGACCATCACTCGGATAAAAGAGCAGGGAATCACCGTAGACAGCCCAGTAAAACATCTGCTTAGTGTGATGTGATAGCTGGAAATGCAGATAAAACATTAGAGTAATACAGAAAAATGTAAAACCATTGTATGTATCAGTGGTACGTGCTCAGCTAGGCTATTACATTCATTTCTTGTCATCCCATCTGAGAAAGGTAACAGAAGAAGCCTAGACACATGAAATACAGGCAAAGGAAATTTGCAAAAAATTAACAAATGAACGGAAAAGACAAAAATAAAAATGTTTTTAAAGGAACACAAATCTTTGAAACTGCACCTTGCAGTGATACTTTTGGAATGAAATGTGTGTTAAAAGAAAATCAAACAGCTAATCAGCCAGCTGACGATGGCAGTGCTCACAAAACTGGAGCGTCTGAAGGACTAAATACTTTGCTAAGTGGGATTATGAGGACTGTTAGCAGTCCTCAGGTATTGATAAAACCTCTGTTTTTTCTTTCCAAAACAAAACGAAAGCAATAAAGAATAAAGGACCTCTCCTGCAAATATAATTCACTTGCTGTTTTCCCCTATGTGCTCTGCAGTGTTTTACAGGAGACCATTCTCCTAAAACACTGTAATGTTCAGCTTGCTGGAGGCTGGGGCACAATGACAGCAAGACATACTCTTTCCCCTTCAGACTGATGAAAACCTGATGAAGAACATTTTCCATAAAGCTCCCACTATCCCTCATGCCTTATGTGCAGATGTCAGGAAAAATAGGGGCTGAAATATCTTCCTATGACAGTAGAGAATAGCAAAATTTTGTTTCCCTCCACTTATGCTTGGACTTGATCCCACTCCAACTGACTGCAGTTATGTGCTTGCAGATGACTGAAATAGGAATAAACTCTGTCTGTTGAACAAAACTTTTCCATCAATGTGAAATTCTCTAATGACAGAACTTCACAGAATTATATGGGAGTTATACTAGCAGAAAATTTGACTCAAGTCTGTGACTTCATCAGCCTGTTGTTTGCCTCTCTTTTTCTTCTGATAGTAAAGGGCTGAAGGATTTTTATGTGCTATTTAGTCTTGCATTTGGTAACTCATTTTCTTTCTGTATGGAAATTAACTGTTATGGTTTGTGTGTTTATTTTTCTCACAGCTAACATACTAACACTTGTCTCAGCATCTCCAGCCTTTTATAGGGGAGACAGTATCTTCTCAAGCATTGAAATGTTAATTCATGGGTAATAGCAGGTACTAATATGAAATAGAGTTGAGGTCTAAAATTTTCTGCCACCCTTGTTCCTGTCTGGAGTTACAGAGTTTTTCTCCAAGGACCTGACATAGCAGTGCAGCTGGGAATATTTCAGAATTTCCATCATGAAATATAAAACTTCTGTATTTGAACGATGTCTCCCAAGGATTCAAAGCTGGCGACATGAAAGCTTATCTCCCAAAAGTTAGGGCATGTACTAAATAGATTCTACCAAGCAGCTGTTCAAAATTTATTAGGAATAATTGTTTAGTGATGAAATTTTTTTTGAAAGGTTTGTTTTGGAATTATTGTTCTCTGTCCTGTCACTCACCCTTAAAACATTCAAAACCATCAGATCCTGGTGAAGAGTATAAAATAACACAGCTCAAACTGGAACAGATATGAAAAGATGGAAAGAACCAGCATGTGCGAGGTGGTTTTTTTTGTTTGTTTTGCTTTTTGGGTTTTTGGGGTTATTTGTGTGTGTGCGTGTGTGTGTGTGTGTGTGTGTGGTGTGTTGTTTGTTTGTTTGCTTGTGGTTGGTTTTTGCTTGTATTTTTTACCCTCCATTTTCGGCATATATTTGGCAGGATAAACTCAGTTCACCAAACACAAAGATAGAAGAATTGCTTGTGCACCAGCCATTCTAATATTGCACAGTTCTCAAAAAAAGGTCTCTGGTAGAGGATATCTTTTTATACTGTCTGATTTTCTATGGCACAACTACAGTATCATTGTGTCTCTAGGCTACCGCTTTATCACTAGCACATTAGTTCTACCAAATGTCTGTTATATATTGTGCCATGGAAACTCTGATGAGAGAAAATACACTGAGCACAACTTTTTGCATCCTTTTTCCAAGCTCTTGACCCTAGTGACCTATGAGTTAGTTGAAATGATTGAAACATACAGGTAAAGGAAATCAAGATTCTGAGCACCTCCTGAGGGCTGGCAGTGAGACACACAACCTTTTATTTTCAGTTAAAATCCAGCCTATTGTAGTTTTCTTATAAGCTACTAAATAAGTGGTGATATATGAAAGGTACAAAACCCACTGAACAGGATTCATGCATGTAATTTCCTTGAAAACTGCTAAACCAGCCTCTGGATGAGGAGGGAAGCCGCCTGCACCCTGTCCATAAAGAACCTGGCGACGGCATGGTCAAGGAGAGGGCGACGGAGTCACCAGACAAGGGGATGCGCCTCAGATGCCCCTCTGGGTTCTAGTTTCTTCTCTCAGTCAGACGTATGACTGTGGTTATTTTGTCCCATCCATATTTCCTTCTTACTACATTTAGTAAAGCTGAAGCAGTGGTGGGTAGTGCAGGTGCTGCTGGGCAGCTGTGTGCCCCGGTGGGGATGCCCTTGCGTAGGTGGGACAGTGCCCAGGCCATGTGGACACAGCTGCACGGTGCTGCCAGTAATGAAGAGGGTGGCTGCTCCCCACCTTGGGACTCACCCCACTATATGAAATGCTACAGGTTGACAAAGGGAGCTGCAGTTGCTTGTTTTCTGCGGTGGCAAAAATTCTTGAATTTATTTTACACACACACACACACACACACACACATATGCAGGCTTGTCAGTAAGGAGGTGCTTGAGGAAACAGCTGCAGGGCTGTCAGGAGTCCGTTGCAGCCAAACTGAAAGATGGGTAGGTGTTTTCTCTGCTTCTGAGGGCGCTTGCTCTCCTTTCTGAATCCTGCTAAATCTTCCTGTCTTATAAAGAATATTCTCCCTGGAGACCATAAAGACACTTCAGAAGAGAGTGCTTCCCCCCCCCTCCTTTTGAATGCAGTAGATTTCACCAAGGATGAGGAATTTTCTAAAGACCTTCTCTCTTTTTACATTCAAATTACACAGGGGTTGAACTGTGCGCTATGCTAGCAATATAGCCAGTGTGTTTTGCTTTTGGATAGAAAGTGTAGCTTTCCAGCAAGAACATTCTGTTTATTTGTCAAGTGGAGTTGCTCCTTCCTAGCCTAGGCTTATGAGAAAACAGTTTTGTTTAAACGGGGAAACAAATGAATAGTTTCCATAGCCCTTAACTCACAGAATCCCAGTTTAAGGTTTAGCACAAATGTATAGGAAAAGTGGTGTTTGCTGAATGCCCCTTGTTAAAACATTGGCAGCTCATCACAAACTCAGGAAGATGCCGGATGTCTCAGTGTAAAAACACAGTGAGTCTAAGAACTATGGATAATTTCCAGCATGAGCTGTTAGATACTGAGAGATTATTATTATTGTTATTGTTATTATTATTAGGTTATGCTTTATTTTTTACTAAAGCATACCCTTAAAAAATCAGAAACAAAGGTATAGAGAGAAGCCTGAAACTAAGGTTATCTTCCCCTACTGGTTATCTTCCCCTTTAAAAACAGCACACACTGATTTTTAGACCCCTTCAGAAGTCAGTGATGCACTTTGCACTTGTGGGATGTGGCATTCCCATTCACATATGATCTGAAAGGCAGATCTGAATTCAGACCCTTGCTTTGAATGCAATGAAGCTTTCCAAAAGTACAGCTTCAGATTCCTCCTGCATGGGAAAACTCATGTTTTGGTAAAACTGACCCTGTAACATCCATCGTGGTTGACACCCACTGACCAGGACACTGCGTATTAACCCAAGGATGAAGGAAAGGCAAAGCACTGTTACACTCTTGGTGATTTTTTTGTTCAGTTATTGCCTGTTGAGGTAGTTGTAACCAAAGTAAGCTTGAGCAATCTCAGGACTGACAGGTTTTTCAGAGATCAAGGTGATGTTATTCTACCATTGACTCTTTGATCAGGGTCTGGCACTACTGAACTTCAACCTGACTCAAGAGAATATGCAAACATTTCGCTACTGAACCTGAGCGTGGTCAGGAAAACAGATCTTGCAAATTGGTGTATACACCTATATCTGCACTGAGAATATAAAAGAGTATATCTGATAGAAAAGATAAATTCAGGGACTTTCCAATGGTAGAAATGCTATAAAATAACACATAAAATTGGGAAGCATTTTGAAGTGGGCTGATATGAGGTACATAATGCCACAGATCTGGCTGGGTTACTCTGGAAAAAATTATTTTGTCTCATATTTACAGAACCCAGATTTGAAGAAAACTGATTATCAATAATTTATTGTGGACTTCATTTTTCCTCTTTTTAGTGGATATTACCCTTTTGGCTGCAAGCTAGGTAACTAAGAGCTAATAGTTTGGATACTGCCTAGTTAAGCCATTCTGTCTGTGAATGTGCTTATTCTATTAACGTGGCTTCGGTGAACAGAGCGCCAAACACCTGCAGCTTTAAAGGACTTAGTAGTTCTCCTCTGGAGAAGGAAAAGGGACTCTGGTAATGTCATTAATGTGATTTTCACTGAATTTTTTTTACACTATGATTTTAAATGCTCTATGTCTGGCTTTTGCGAGAGGTTCCACATTGTGCAGCAAGCATATGAAAACTGTGCACAGAAAGTTATTTGGTATTACCGTTGTCTACTCATACCTCAAAAGGCTGTGCTTTTTTTTTCTAGCTCCAATACTTCCAGACCTGTCTTTGGAAAAGTCTCAGATGCTTTTGTGTGGTGCAATGGTCACACCCAGTGGCCAGTTGGGTTAATCACATATGTGTATTCCCTATGGATATCTGAGGCAGTTTGTTCCAGGAATTTCTTCTTATATACTGTGACAGCTTGGAATCTAACTTGATAGCAGGAAAGCAATGTATGTCCACCTTCACCTCAAGGTTCCTTCCCCAAAGTCCCTGGCTGATCAAAACAAAGGTCCAGACCATTCATGAAATGAATAGCAAAGAGCCGATGAAACCCCCGTGGAGTCCGAGATTCTTAAAATTAGGACTTTTGACTATAATGAGCTGGTGTTTTAAAAGAATGATTCAAGGACAGGCTGAAACAAAAACCCTGTACTTCTCCTTAGTTTAAATTGAGCTTTCTTTTAACTGTGGAAAGCCTGAAACATTTGAACATGTGCCTGATTCTTCTTTTTTTGGCATTATCAAGGTAATTTGAAAAAAAGACCATTTTTCTTGCCTATAGATGAAAAATGTATGGAAATACCATGGATAAATCAAAAAAGGTGCATACACATAGCCCCCCTCTCTTTCCTCCCAGTCTAACTATAGCATCCTCTATTAGCATCACAATGACACTGTTTTCTTTCTCTCAGTGTAGACCATTTTGTCAAGGTCCCTGTTTTTAATTAGTATCAGCAAATGACACATGGTTGGGAATACTACAGGCATGTTCAGTGGACATATCATTGTGGATTTTGGGGTGGGGGATGGGAGAGCCAAGTTTCAACGGGGAAAAAAGGAAGGGACCGCTCTCCACATAAACCCTTGCTTTAATGCTCCCAAGGACACAGATGTTAGTTCCCTTCCCTATATCACACATATGAAAGTGGTCTCCTCTAAAGCCCTGCAAGGCATGATAGGGTTCATTTACACAGAGTGTCAACCCATTTAATAATCAAGTAGCTAAATCTGCATTACCTAACTTTGTCAGTCTTAGCCCAAAATGTTTTAAAACATTGCCTCAAAGCCATAAATGAGTGGGTTTTTTCAGCCTTATACCAATTCCCTGACCTTCTTTGGGATAGGCAATATCTGTCGTTATCTACACATTCCTCTTCTTCTACCTACAGCATCTGCTACTCAATTCTGCTTGCATGTTTTTCCCCAGGAACTGCAGAAGTTGCTCCACTCTGATACGAAAAGCTCTGCTCCAGCTTCAGCATTGCTGACTGGGTGCTGGCACCTGCAGGAACTGGACCAAGGCTTTTATGATCTTTTTCTACTAGAGAAGCTTCTATACCTTTCTTGGTTGAGAGGCAGACTTTGCATACCGGATTTGAATGTACTAACAGCAGTCTTGCTTTACTCACTTTTTCCTCACATGCCTTTCACATGTAGTCTACAGTCTCCCAGGGTTCCCCAGGACACATGTTAGACAAAGCAGAAAAGGCATTCATCACAGATATTTTTTGAAGAACTTTGAATTCCTTTTTGTTGGTGAAATTTCCTTTTTGTGCTTAGTTCTCTGACAAAATCCCAGCATGTGACACTGGACATGCAGAGAGTGACTCCACAAATTCTCATTTCAACCGAGACAGTCAATCTTGAGTCAACATAGGATGAATTCTAGGGTCTCTGTAGTGAGTTGGGAAGTTTTATACCAGGAACGTCCCCCCAAAACCCATGCACTAAAATATTACAGCTGTTTCTGTACTGGATTTTCTTGCACCCCACAGCCTGGAGATATTCAGTACAGAAGTTTGTTCTTGTTTTTCATTTTTGCTTTGCAGGTCACATTTAACTGAAACTTCCACACTGGATCAAACTTGACAAAAAAGAACAGTTATACCTTAAGAAAAAAAGTTGGCCTACTTTTTGTCTCAGTTCTCTTGTTGGTTGTTTGAAGATGTAGGTGATATAAAGGGACTCTGTCATGTCCTCTTTGCCCCCAAATTCAGATTACATTCAAGAGTAAACAAAACATTTATGAAAAAAACCCCCTAAATTTAGTGAAAGGTTTTGTGATTTAATAAAAATAAGAAAACTTAAATCAAAATACTTCAGATGCAAATCCTTTCTTGTGCTGCAAAATAGCGCGGGTGCATAGGAATCACACAGGAAAACTTTATATAAACAAAATGAGACCATTGACGCTGCTTTCTCTGACTAAACTGAGGAAAATTAAAAAATGTTTCCCTACTTCTACTGTATCAATATAATCCCATTTAAAGCTTGAGTTGATATGTAAGTCTATTTACATGAAGTGCCAACTCTTATTTAAAGATTAATAAGCAATGGTGAAAAATGAAATGATTTATAAAGCTCTTGCTAGTTTCAATGACCTCATGTAGGAGTAAATAAATAAAAAAAGGAGTAAATAGAAGACATGCCTGTATGTGTTGCACTGTTAAATAAAGTCTCCTTCACTTTATGCTCCCAAAATAGATATGATATGTTGTTTTGAAGGGGGCTGACCCATTCCTACTGCAAGTGTGAAATCAGATTTAGTGGAGAAATATCCAGTTACACGAGGCCCCATGTTTTGCAATGGAGACGGAACGAGGAGACCCTCCGAGCTGCCCCCCTTTTCAGCTACGACAGGGTCCAGCAGGTGAGGAAGGAATGAATGAAGCCCAGAGCTTCATCTGTTGTCAGAGGAGCATGCTTGCTGCACATGCTATAACATCTGGGGTTCAGCCATGGGGCTGTGCTTATCCCCACTTTTCATCTCCTTTCCCTGTGCCCACCCCAAAATAATTCCTGCTTTTAGGGAGGAGACACTGGACCAGAAGTCCTACAGCAAACAGTATTTGTCTCTTGTTTCCCCAGGACTGACAGTGAGCACAAGTAGCTACTGTCCATGCAGAGATTCCCCAGCATGGACTTTCTGCATGTGCAGTGACAGGATCGATGCTGTTATGGTCTGTGAAGCTGAAGGTCCACCAATAATGAGAGTGTATTACTTCTGCTGAGAGCACAGCCATCGAGATTGCAGGGGGGATTAAAATCCTGTCAGGTCTGAATCCAAAATGAGGTCAGTGGGAGATTTCTGAGGCATACCCTTCGATCCATGCTTCAAGGTCTGTCGAGGGTGTACTCAGGTGTGCCGAGGTTTGATGCACTCTGGTGCCTCCTGAAGTAGCTATCCCATCGCAGAGGAAGGACAACTGTGATATAGTATTAAATATCCCATCTGGAAGCAGTTCTGCCACCTCATCCCCAGAATTACACAGGGTGCAAAGGATGCAGCACAGGGGTTGTAACAGGCTATCAGAAGACAAGACCTTTATATAAGCATTGAGTCTCTAACGTAAATGTCAGTGGGAAAGCCTGGGCAATTTTCTTTAGTCCTGTCTGCCACTCAGACCAGGCTCATCATTTTTGTGCTAAGGGCATGACAGTGCTTCACTGGCATTAATGGTGTCAAATGCGTGATGTAATGCATAAGCATGAAATATTGAAATGGCAACTTCCTGGACTTGTTTAGCTGTTTCCTCTGCAATACATTAGTAAGTAAACGTTGCACTTACTGCATGCAGAACCCTCAGCTGAGGATCCAAACCAAACCAAAGCAAGTGACCTTCCTCCCCCCAAATGGTAATTAAACCACATGATGCCCCTGTGATGTTTGTTACACAGCAGCTTCCTTTACTTGGACCAAGTTTGTTCCTATCACTTTGAATGCAAAAAGCAGTTGATCATTTCATCCATGTGACTACAAGGGTGACTGTCACAGCTTGCAAAGCATATGGTAGTTCTTGCAATATCAATAATAATCTCTAAGTAATGCAACTTTGGGTTGTAGTCATCTTTTATTATCACTCCAGTCTTCCAGTAGCTTCCTCCTGTCTCTCTCTTTTAGAATTTTTGTCTTTCATTATTAAATGAAACCTTCTATACCCAGTGATTACATTATCAAGGATTACCTGCTGAAAGGGATCAAAACTGATCAAAATAAAGGCTGCATTATTCTGAATAAATTTTACTTATTTTGAGGGGCTTCATCAAGTTAATTAGAGAATGAAATTAAAGCATAAGCAAGTAATGTAGTAGGCATTTTGCAGATGGGGACACTGAAATTTAAAGAAGAAAAAGGGGCTTGTCACAGGTTTTCCATACGGACTGAAACAGAACTGGAATTTTCTCCTTGATGGCTAAGTGCATCTCTTACAGATTCCAAGTGGAGTGGAGCTTATAGAGTGTTTATTTAAAATGTGTGGATGGGAATGAAATACTTTTTGGTTTTAATTTTAAAGTCAAATTCTATTAAATAAGGAATAAAATCCACTGTAACTATAGCAGGTAATTTTTCTTCAGATGTATCAAAATATTCAGTTCCCACACTGAAGTGAATTCAATATTGAGCATATTCATAGTATTCCTTACAATTTCTGTAAGATCTATTTAAATCATTCTTTCTTCTAACTGAGATGCCTTGCACATTCTCTGCCTGTTATGGGGTATTGATAACATCTGGTTACTAATCTGAAAGCAACATCCAATGACTCCAGAGAATGTGACAGATCTGAATGGCTGTCATGTTAAGTCAGGTGGCAGAGTGACTAACTGGTCAAGTAAAGAAAATAAATGGGACTACAGGCAAAATGAAATGGGATGGCAGCAAACGTGAGGAACTGGCTACCTATAATGTGTGTTATTCTGGGAATGAAAGAGTGAACCTAAAGGTAAAGAAATCATTGAAATGTATTTGTGTTTTTGTCCAGTGACCCAGAAGCTGGGGTTTTGAGTCTCTGAGTAAAGTGATTTCCCCGAGTTGTGCAAGGAAGGGGTAGAGTGCTGCCATATTTAATTAGTGGAACCCTTTCCATTTATTCCTGGACAGGTGAGTTTCATGGCCTTGTGTCTAGTTGTGCATTGCTGGTAGGGGTGCAGGCCTTGCATTCTGCTGCCTTGCTGGTACTGTAATCAGAGCACTTTTGCCAAGAAAGAACAAAATTAAAACCATCTCCAAGGGAGTTGATTCCCTGGTCTGCCCTCAAGTGTGTCCATCAATGCAAAAATCTCACTCTCAACTTGCCAGGGCAGTCCTAGCACAATGCAATGGCACAGTGGATCCTTTGGAAGGGAAATGATACAGTTTTCTTAGGGCTGGTGAAAGAAAAGAGTTCCCATTTCTGCCTAAGCACACTGGGTGTCTGTGTGAGCCTGGAAAAGCTGACCTTGAGGGGAGCCCACATTCTCCTTTGCAAAGGATGGGGTGGGACCCTTTATCTTTGTATGATCTTTCAGCTGCTGGCAGGATAAAACTGGGTAAAACTGCACTTCTGGCTAAAGTAATTGTTAAAGACGGAGTCTGATTGTGCCTGGCTCCTGTGTGGGTACAAAATGAGGAGGGAAGGCATAATGTGCTTTCTCTGTGCTCTTCCCACAGAATCAGACTTATTGCATCTCACTTAGGTATCTCAAAGTGATGTCTGTTCAGATCTGAAAAAAATATCCTGAGCTCCATTTATAGTCAATGGAAAGAAATTAGAGGGTGTTTCTCTCCTTCAGATGAAGCATATCATCTTAAGGTAGTCTAAGATGGGCAAACCAAATCACCCTGTGAAGTTGTGTCCTTCTTGCCAGTAAGTATAAAGACTAGAGTAACTCAGATTTAGATAACTAATTTTTAGCACAAAGGTTAGATGAAATATGTATCAGGAATAAGGACCAGCTCTTGCCCTGTTTCATTATTCCGGAAGGTGGAGGTCTCCAGAAGGGCTCAGTTTAATGGAATAATATTTCCTAACCTGTACTGTATTTTTGTTAATAGGTACATGGTCCGCAGTCCAAGGGATATATCTTCCCTGTTGGTAGGTGAGTTGAGACATAGGTCAAGAAGTAAAATGTGTAGGCTTGCAAGGGCTGCTTGGTTTCAGTGGAAAATAAGCTCAGTGAGTCTAAGCCCAACTGTCATGTTGTCACAAATCCAGCTTTTGGTCATTTCTAAATTATTCTAGTAATACCAGAGTGATTTTTAAAGCTAAACTGAGTCAGAAAAGCTTCCTCATGTAGCTGAGAAGAGATAACACAACTGAATCCATAAAGCCCCATAATATTTGCCTATCTAGAAAAGACACATTTCTTAGTCCAACTTTAAAAATAGGTACTAAGAAAAGATACCCATCTCTTCTTTTTTTTTCCCCTTGCTATTGTTCACTCGTGAATATATAACACAGCATAACATTCTCAAACTATAATCTGCTCAACATTATCTAATTGCATCTGTCATTTTACTCTGCAATAAAATACTTCTGGGGAAAAGGAAATATGGAACTTAGCACTTGAGCTACTTTTTTAAAAATTGCTTCTGATTTTAAACATGTAACAATGACATTTACCTGCTAAAATTTAAAAAGCAAAAAACAATCTGCATGTTATCAATCTCATATGTAGTTATCATCTGTAGCTCATGTGCTACAGTGTGGGTATACCTTGTTCAAGTGATTCTTAGGGCAGAGAGGCTTTCATACCAAGAACCAAGCTAGGGTCTATATCTCTATTTTTGACATATGCTTTAATCAGTCTATGGACTGCCTGTTTGGTATTGTTTAATTATTGTTCCTCCGAATGTGCTAATTGCACTTTGGCTGTATAACTTGTAAATGGGAGGGATGCCAACATACTCACTAAGTAACATCTTTGTGCTATCCATGCCAGATTCCCAGAAAATACATCCAAGATGGTTATTGATCCTTTTTCTTGTGCTTTTACAGCTTAATCCCTCTTCATTCTTTTTCCTTTTTTTCTGATTCTCAAGCTGATACTCCATGAAAGTGATTTCCTTCAGCAGATCCCATGCCAGCAGCGTGCCAGCTTCTTGCAGCCTTCCATGTCACTCACAGTGTCTACTTTCTCACCTCTCTCTTCTCTGTCATTTCCCCTTCATATATGTCCTTCCTGCTGCAACTGAATGAGGATAGGAAAAGTCTATTACTGCCTGATGCTTGGCATTCTCGAGTTGCACAGAAAGCATTAGGCATGAATTTGTTACTGCCTTCAAAAACCATAGGAGACTCTACACAGACTTGTCTCCTAAAATTCAAGTACAAAGACAGCCTTGCCTTGTATGTGCTTACATAAAAAGCAAACAGCAGGGATTAATTACTTTAGACAGCTAAATAAATATTTATTTCCCCATAATAGTCTTCAAAAATATCTGTCACTGTTTCACTACCTAACAATGGCTGGTAGCGACAAGTGGGATCTTTTTCAATAGAAGTTGCTTTTTAATGAGTGTTTTTCAAGTAGGAGGTTTAATCTGATGCTGCTTTTGGAGCAATGCCTGGCCTATCCCAGTACAAACTCCCTCTGATTAACAAAAGGCCTCATTTTTAAACTGATCTAGCTCAGCTGATGCTAGTTGATTCTTTTATTTAACTCAGGCTTGTTTATGAGTCAATTAGCATTTAAACTGAGCTCCCAGCCTTCATATAAACTCCCAGCCACCTAAACCAAACAAAACAGCCTTTTCTCCTGCTTTTAGGGGCCACTAAGCACCTATACAATATCCCGCTGTAGCATTCTTATGTTGCCAGGGCTTAGGGAATTCAGCTAGTGATTTTGGCTAAGATTCATCCAGGCCAAAATTAGATGAGGTACCTTCCTCAGAATAGGTGCCTGTGCTTCCACTCCTCTTTCAGTGTCCCTGCTGCCTTCCCTGGGAGAGACGTCCTCCTGGGAGTGGTGAGGCAGATGGTGAGCCTCAGCACACCTAAAATGGCCTGAAAATGCTGACATCAGCCTCCTCATACACCTTTCTGAGGAAGCTCTCCTCTTTCTACTGTGTTATGCACTAAATTCCTTTTTATTTCTACTTAAACTGTCTGTGCTTTTTCACTTGGTCACTGTCGCTGGGATGCCAGGTCTCTCTTGGCTGAGTGAAGAAGATGGCATGGGTGTTGCTCATTCCTGAGCTTGCTGAGCCAAGGAAGAACTATCCTGAAGGCTGTTTCACGACTGCCCCTTGTGACAACTCTGCTGTTACCTCTCCCAGCACCATCCATCAGCCTCTGCATCCCCACCTCCCTCACCACCTCCCTATTGCTCCCTCTTTTCCCTTGGGGCAGGTAATCCCTCACCTCCCACAAGGCACGATGGGCACTGGGGCCACATTGTGGAAGGTGCAGCATGCCACAAAAATAGTGTTGAGCACTTCTGGCATCTGAGGAGAACACCATGTCTCCAGAGTGGTACTAGCATCAGTACCATACCTTAAGGATGCTAAGGGCCTGCTCTGCTGTGGAGTGGGTCTGGCAGTGAGCATTGTTGCAGTATTGCCATGAAGCAGCTGGCAAACACCTGAAGAAGGTAAAATGCAATGGTCCAAGGTGGCAGGCATTAAGCAGAGAGAGAGAAATAGAAGCGAGGGCTTCTGGTTAAGAACCTTTGTATACATTGGCTGCTGAAATCATGCCAAGATGGGCTGGTGGGGACTGTCCCTGGTCCATGGGTAGAAATGGATGTGATGTGCAAGATGAATGGATTTTTGAAGTGTTTATGAAGACACTGCTCATCCCGACTTGAGTCAAAGTGCTATCTGTGCCTGGTCTGAAGTCCCACACCTGGGGCGTGGGACTTCTTGTAGATTTTATGTCCACAGAATCTGTGGCCCACAAACTGGAGCAATTACCTGTGATATTCATGGGCCCATGTTCTGTGATGTTTAGGACTATTAATTGTGGGAAATGAGCTCTCAGACAGAAACCTTGCACAGTTTGATTCTGGCCCCCAGGCCATAGGTTCTTTTCATTTTCCAGTGGTTCTGATGAACTTCTTCAGGGTGCAGCAGGCATTCCACTGGCTCTTCCTGGGTGTCAGGATTCTCACACATACGTAGAGGATGGCGGTGGCACTGCCAATGTGTGGAAGCGTGTTCCTGTCCTAGATGCTATCCCATGCTTTGACATGGGGGCTAAATTTTTCTGATTATTGCTTCACTGGTGAGACAGAGACCTGAACTGTGGACTGCTAGTCCTGGAGTTGGGGTGTCTAGGTAATGCCTTCCTACTCCTTCCTCCACAGTGTATGTGGAGGAGACAGCACACATGGAGATGAATGTTTCTGTTCCCAAATTTTCCTAACCTGCATTTATCTTCTTTCATTCAGTCTCTTCACGGTGCTTTCCTGCTGCCTTGTCTGACCTATGTGTTAACTGTTCCTGGGGTGCATTAAACACGGTATAACCAGCTGGTCAAAAGATGTGATTATCCCGTTGTATCCAGCACTGGTGCAGCCTCACCTCGAGTACTGTGTGCAGTTCTGGACCCTAAAATTTAAGAAAGATGTGAAAGTCCTTGAATGCATCCAGAGGAGGGCAACAAAGCTGGTGAAAGGGCTGGAAGGAATGTCCTATGAGGAGCGGCTGGGCACTCTGGGTTTGTCTCATCTGGAGAAAAAGAGGCTGAGGGGAGACCTCATTGCTCTCTGCAGCTTCCTGAGGAGGGGACGTGGAGAGGGAGGTGCTGATCTCTTCTCCCTGGGATCCAGTGATAGGACACGTGGGAATGGTTCAAAGCTGCGCCAGGGGAGGTTTAGACTCGACATTAGGAAGCATTTCTTTACCGAGAGGGTGGTCAAACACTGAAACAGGCTTCCTAGAGAGGCGGTCAATGCCCCAAGCCTGTCAGTTTTTAAGAGGCATTTGACAATGCCCTTTTAATAACATGATTTAACTTGGTCAGCCCTGAATTGGAGACCAGTTATCCTCAGGGTACTCCACCCCCTGAGCTGGAAAGTAAGGATGAAAAGTAGAACATACCCCCCTTAATCCAGGAGGAAATAGATAGTGACCTACTACACCATCTGGACACTCACAAATCTATGGGACCCCATGGGTTCCATCCAAGAGTACTGAGGGAACTGGCAGAGGTCCTTGCCAAACCACTCTCTATCATCTATCAGCGATCCTGGTCAACGGGGGAGGTCCCAGAGGACTGGAGGCTTGCCAACATGACTTCCATTTACAAGAAGGGTCAGAGGGAGGATCCGGGGAACTACAGGCCTGTCAGCCTGACCTCAGTACCAGGGAAGATTATGGAATGGTTTGTCTTGAGAGCACTCACACGGCAAGTCCAGGACAAGCAGGGAACTGGGCCCAGTCAGCATGGGTTTACAAAAGGCAGGTCCTGCTTGACCAACCTGATCTCCTTCTATGACCAGCTGACCCACCTAGTGGATGAGGGAAAAGCTGTGGATGTTGTCTTCCTTGACTTCAGCAAGGCCTTTGACACTGTCTCTCATGGCATACTCCTTGAGAAGCTGGTATCTCATGGCTTGGACAAGTGTACTTTTCACTGGGTGAAAAACTGGCTGGCTGGATGAGCCCAAAGAGTTGTGGTGAATGGGGTGAAATCCAGTTGGTGGCAGGTCACAAGTGGTGTTCCTCAGGGCTCAGAGTTGGGTCCCGTTCTGTTTAATATCTTTATCAATGATCTGGACAAGGCGATCGAGTGCACCCTCAGCAAGTTTGCAGACCACACCAAGTTGGGTGGCAGGGTCGATCTGCTCAAGGGTAGGAAGGCTCTACAGAGGGATCTGGACAGGCTGGATCGATGGGCCAAGGCCAGTCATATGAAGTTCAACAAGGCCAAGTGCCGGGTCCTGCACTTGTGTCAGAGCAACGCCATGCAGCGCTACAGGCTTGGGGAAGAGTGGCTGGAAAGCTGCCTGGCAGAGAAAGACCTGGGGGTGCTGGTTGACAGCCACCTGGATATGAGCCAGCAGTGTGCCCAGGTGGGCAAGAAGACCAACGGCATCCTGGCCTGTGTCAGAAATAGTGTGGCCAGCAGGAGCAGGGAGGTGATTGTTCCCCTGTACTGGGCACTGGTGAGGCCGCACCTCGAGTGCTGTGTTCAGTTTTGGGCCCCTCACTACAGGAAAGACATGGAGGTGCTGGAATGTGTCCAGAGAAGGGCAACCAAGTTGGTGAGGGGCCTGGAGCACAAGGCTTATGAGGAGCGGCTGAGGGAGCTGGGGTTGTTTATCCTGGAGAAAAGGAGGCTGAGGGGAGACCTTATCACTCTCTACAGCTACCTGAAGGGGGGTTGTAGTGAGGTGGGTGCTGGTCTCTTCTGTCAGGTGGCTGGAGATAGGACGAGAGGAAATGGCCTCAAGTTGTGGCAAGGGAGGTTTAGGCTGGATATTAGGAAAAATTTCTTTACTGAGAGGGTTGTCAGACATTGGAATAGGCTGCCCAGGGAAGTGGTTGAGTCACCATCCCTGGAGGTATTAAAAAAGTGCATAGATGGGGTACTCCATAACATGGTTTAGTGGGGAGGGATGATGGTTGGACTCAATGATCTTGTAGGTCTTTTCCAACCTAAATGATTCTATGATTCTATGAATTGCTCAGGCAGTTAGACTAGATGATCATTGTAGGTCTCTTCCAGCTGAAATAGTCTATTCTATTCTATTCTATTGATCTCAAACTCCTGTCTACACATAGCATCCCTAACTATACCTCCTAAGCCCTACCTCTGTATCCCTCCAGTGCTTATCTAATTTATCCCATTGCCACACTAAACTGATTTGACTTGGTGCTCCTACAGAAAATCTAATATCTCGCATTCTCCCTCCTTCCTTCTGGTGTTATCTAGCAGGCAGGCATTGGAAAAGTGTGCAGGGGATCATGTTTCATTTCCTAAAGGTGACCAGCTAGTGCAGTCATGCTCCTAGCATGGAGATGGTGAAAATGGAACTAACAAGAGGAAACAAATCACAAAAGGTCCTAGATAACTAGACTTTCCCATATAGCTGCATGAGGGGCAATATAGATGTCTTTCTGTGTCTGGTCATCCAAATGCAGTTGCCTGGTGAGCAAAGATGCCTCTCAAGCTTTTGAAGTTCTGTGTGAGGAGAAAGGAGTAGATGAAACGGCTGACTGCCAAACACTATACATCTGAAACAGTACTATACAACTACTTCAGTCAGATGAATCACACCCTTAAGACCTGAAAAATGTGTGAGACTTTTAAAATGGTGGTAAGAAAATTATTGATTTGTTGTGTGGTTAATTAAACAGCAGCTGGTACTCTTTGCTGTTCTAGAGGGTTAATAAAAAGGAAGCTTTGATGAGTCTGAAATGTTGGGCCGTAATCAAAGAACTGAACCTAAACAAAAATTTCTCATGATATTTTACAGTGAACAAGAAGTTAACTTCTGCCTTTGTTATGAGGTCACATGAAGCATGAGTGGTGGCCACCAGCTGCGAAGGACAGAGAACGCAGGCTGTTCTTCCAACAGATAATGTGCCACCTTGTACTTTGCGTGCATCTTTCAGAAAACCTCTTGCTTCGAATTAGCAGTAGAGATTTGAACAGGCTTCATCTAATGTTGGCAACAGTCCTGATTTCAGAGGGGGTTGGACTCAATGACCTTCAGAGGTCCTTTCCAACCAACATCTCTTTGGCAATATAAAACATTCAATATTTAATGCTTTGGCTTCTAGGTCACTGCAAGCATTGAAGGCCCAGCCTGCGTTTGTTGGGACAACAGGGCTCTTCTTAGGCCACGGGTAAAACTGAGCTGCTGAAACTTCTGCAAGGCTAATTTGGTTCAAGTTTTCTCATGCATTAGTAGGAGAAGGAGATGTTTGTTTGAAAGCCACATAAAAGGCATGGTGGGGAAAAAGACCACAGCTCATGTCACCAGAAACAGCATCTGTTCTGCTGTAGTGCCCAGACACCTCCTGCTTCTGGCAGAGGGACTTGCCCAGAAAGGGAAGGTGCTTTGGCTTGCCTTACGCTCTCACAACAACCCCCTGCCTTCCTAGGGACAGGCTTGTCACATCCTCCTGGGACAGAGGTGGAAGTTGGAGATGGAGGGGAGGGAGTGCAAGGGGCACATGGATGTGTTGGGGGAAACAGAGAGGGGTGGCATGGGAAAATGAGAGAAAAAGGGTATCAGAGAGCCAATGTCAAGGGGAGTCTGGGCAGGGGTGGAACTGCCGTGTGGAAAGGGAGAGTACAGAGAATAAGGAGAGTGGGAGAGGGCAGTGGTGCATCCTCCTCCCCTTGGCCTCGAGGGTGAGAGTGTGCTATGGGGGGAAGGCATGCATGTGCCACAGGATGGGGCACTATGCAGAGACATGAGGCTGAGAGATGAGGTGGGAGAGAGGAGGCAGGAGGTGTGGGGAATACCTGACGTAGAGAGAGGGCAGAGGGACTGGCACATTGCTTGATGAGCACTGCCTCTTGGACTCAGACCTATGGAAGCAGCAAAGTGTGCAGCCCACAGGGTGCTCCAGGGAAGGCAGCATGAGCGTGGGTTGTAGTGGTGCAGCCTGCCATCTTCCCCAGCTTTGGGCAAGGGGCAGGGAGAGGAGGGGGTTTTCAGGAGAAAGGGCTCTAATTCGAGAGTCACCTCTCTTCATTTCCCTTCCTCCCCATTCTTTATGTTTATTTGTGCAGTCAGGTACTTGATAGGTGGTATAATATATTCATTTTATGTATGTCAGGGTAACACCATCCGTGATTGAACTCCACTGAATTTAGATCATTATTAGAAAATTGCTTTATAAATAAGCCTGGACTGAGAGACACTTTCCATGTTAAATACAAAGCATCCTGCTTCTAAGCTGCTGCATGTTTTCTTGAAATGCAAACACAGGCAGCAGGCGCATCATTGTTAAACTAATTAAAGTTTAAAGAGAGACCTTTATATATACTAGTCTCGCTAATTTGTTGTCACAGGATCATAATTCATTAAATATATTTTCTATTGTTAGTTAAATTAATAATAAGCAAAACAGAGCATATGGAATGTGTCAACTGATGAGTCAAGATGGAAGGAAACATCTTTACTGAGTCTTTAAGTCGTGCTTTCTTCTATACAGTTTCCTTTCTGGATAAATAGCTAGAAGGTTGCAGTCTAAATAAATATGATGGACTTTGCCTGCAGATACCCTGCTGTGCTGAGCTGCGGTACTTCCCTTCCATTTTAAAAAACCACTGAAAAGCAATGTTAAAGCAACTACTGCTTAATGGAAATTCAGACCTCTGTAGTGGAGACAAAATTTGGAGATGATGTAAACAGAGGAAAAGTTGACTAGATGTCTGGGAAAGTGTCATGTAACTTGCAAGAGTTTGATTTAAAATAGATGCGTGAAATGATTCACCCCAGGACACCATAACTGTTTTCATCTCTATATGTCTACCCCATTCCTCTTGCAGGGATGGCTCAGCTGCTCCAGCAGCATCAACTGAACTCCTGTGCATTAAACCACAGTATTTAGAGAAAAGCCAAAACTGATGCCAGCTGTGCTGCTCCACCCCAGATACTGCTTTGTGAGCCTAGGAGCCACCTACACACTGGCAGCAGAAATATCTAAGACAGAGGCAGGGTAGATTGCTGAAGGCAGAAGCCATAATGCAGTAGCAGGATTAGGTGCCCCCAGAGGTGAATCAGAGTTGTCAGGCCAACGTGGTATCCTTGAGCACTAAATTCAGTTCTGGATGTAGTTTATTGGTTGTGCTATTGGCTGTGTCAGCCTGCTGCATAGGGGAAATGCCGCTTGGTGCACTGTATCTGCTAATTTTCCTTGGAACTAGGTCGGCCTCTGCCCTCGGACTAGAAGAAAATGGAAATGATCTTCCTGTGAGTACAGATTTTTTGAAAGTGTTTTTCATTCCTACACAAAGTCAAGTCCTCAGTGAAAAGTTCTCTGATGGGAACTGAGCACCAGTACTTCAGAGAGCACTGGTATGGCATGGGTTTGGAGGAAGCCAAAGCTCCAGAGTTTTCTTGTAGTTTTATTTCACCTCTGGCCAACCTATTGCCTTTTCCTTGGCATGAACAGTCTTCTGGATTCCTTCACAGATTCTTACTCTTGAGTTTGAATTCCTGCCTGTAGCAGGGAAGTGGACTTTTGGAGTCCAAATGCTCTTGGTTCCAGCTGGGACAGGCTTATGATTTCCCTGTGACTCAGGCTGAATGAAGCTAATTGTACTCTTCTGAGCATTTGCTTAATAAGCAGACTCTCCCTGAGCCATCATTTCAGAGCATGTAGCTGCCTATCTCACTTCCTTTCCTTATCACGTTAAAACAAGTGGTTCCGTGATTGTGGTGCTAATCAAGATGAGGGTCCTTGTGGATTTGTGCTCAACAACTCATGCTCACTCTCTCTTTGCAACAGCCCTGGCTGTCCTTCCTGTGCCCCTTCTGCCACTCTTACTGCAATCAGTGTTTCAGGTCCTCCCAGCATCTTCTAAATGCCCTTCGGCTCATTTCCTCCGTCCCATGGTCTTAAGCAATCTCTCCCATCTAGTCACCCACATTGCCTCCGTTTCTATCCCATAGTTACTCCCATACCCTTGGGACTGTGCAGGATTTGACAGCTCCAGTGGCTGGGCTGCAGCAGCACGCATGGGGGTTGCCTGCTGCCTGCAGGGTGCTGCCAGACAAACTGGCTGCCAAACAAGACAAATAATGGACAAGTGCTGCCTATTCTCTATCAGCAGAAGGGTGGATATGACCTCTTTTCTTTCCCCAACTTCTGAATTTCCCAAAGTTGTACGGTTTTAATATGCTTTTGTTGCAGCCTCTTTTGTCAAATTTGGTTGGAATCAGGTGTGTCCTCACACGTTTCTCACAGAAAGGTGGGCAGCTGGGCAGCCAGGCAGCATGAGTGTTTAAGTCTCTGTTGCTCTGGGCTGCCTAAGACTTTGGACCACATAGGAGCATCACTTCTTTCTCCTATTGCTATTTAGTATGTCCTACTGGTTTTGCCAGCATCCAGAAATCCTGGTCAAGTCACAGAGGACTCAGTGCTGTATTCCTGGGGTGTCCAAGAATTTGTGTTTTTCCTCTGAACCCCTCTTTCTGATAATTTTCTGCTGAAATGAGCTCAGCCAAATCATGTCTTTCTATATGGCAAAAACTTGTGGAAAATTTATAAAATAAAATCATTTATAAGGCCACCAAATAGAGCCGTGTTTTCTCAGCCTGAATCATATTTTCCCTGCTCAGTGAATGGGTCTTTGTGTTTTAACCAAGACTAGACATTGGCCCCAATATATCTATCTAGTAACCGTTGGTGTTTTGTGCTAAATAAAGGAAGTTTAAAGGGTTAGCAAGTAGTAGAAGAGGTAAAGCAATGACTTCATTGTGTTGCAGTTTAGTTTCTAAAGTATAGTTAGAAATACAACATGCTTATTAATAGCCAAAATTGTGGGTGATAAAAGTTGGAATAGAAGTGATGACTCCTCTTCAAGGATCTGGGAGAGTGTACTATCAGAACTGGAAGCTGTCAGTGAAAAGAACCTTTTTTTGACTAAAAAGATGTAAAAGGTATACGAAAGAGAGTGTCTGATTCCTGATACTGATAGCACTGTCACATGTATACATGATGGATGTGATTAGTACCGTCAAATATAGACACTGGTTAATGCTCTCTTTAATTAACATTGAAGTGTGTGTCACATTAGCATGAATGAGAGCTATGCCTTGTAGAAGGAGAGGAGCAGAAGATGGCCAAATGGAGACTGTAAATGTGTGTCTAGCAGAGAAGAACCATCTCACTGTTTTTAAGATACTTGAGCAACAAACTATCATGAGATTGACTGTGGCATGTGGATCCTAGTAAGATGGGAGAAAGGAGAAAAGGAGGTCTGGTAAGAGGAAGGATACTATTACCTTGCATTTGTAAATTAGTCACCTCATGTTGTAGGAACAGGACAGGCAAGGAGACTTGAATTTTAGCTTTACCTTGAAGAAGCAAGGATGAATGTAAGCTGTTGATAGAGGTTATTATCCAAGTTTCACAGTTTTTGTCCTTTTGTCTGCTTTAAGTATACCAACTTAGGCAATCAGAGCAAATTCATCCAGGTGATGTCTCAGCAGATGTTCTGTGGTCCCACGGTGCCAGCAGCGGTGCCCATGGCGCTGGCTTGGCTGTGCTGGGGAGCACCTGCAGCAGCTCCCTGCCATGAACACAGCTTACTGCTCTACTATTGTCACAGGGTTTTTGTCTACCAGAGGGTTGCTGTCTGCCTCTTCCTAGGACTCAGTGCCTTCTGGGCATGCAGCGGTCATCTACCCTATCTATCTCATGGGTTCCTGTTTAAAGCCACCATTCAATGGAGCTAAAGCAACCATTCAATGGGAACACAGTTTGAATAGAGCTAAACACTCTCTGCCACTGCCATCCTTAAAACACACCTCTTATTTTTTAGATAAAATTGGTTGAAAAATTTTATACAAACTATTTTGCATGACATTTAAAAGTAAACAAACACAGTTTGAATTTAAAGCTGAAGCAAAACAAGAAATGTAAATTGAAACTTAACTTACTTTCCTTGTAGACCTTACCACTGAAAAATGAAAAGGAAAAGTAATTAAGTTTTATTTTCCCATGAAAAAGCATTTTCTGACAGAGCCTCATTCTTTAGAGAAAATGATTTTTCACGCAACATTTTTGACCAGCTGAAGTTTCAAAATAAAAAGCAAAATATACAGACTTACAGTTTATTGTTTACTGCCCAGTAATATATACTTCAAATGAAAAGTAAAAGCAACCCGCAGCATGTAGAGTAGAGGGATGGAAGAAAAACCAGAAGGAACTGACAGGCACAGGCTGAAGAATAATTCATCATTCAGCAACATAAGCTGACAGATTTGCTCTGTAGCTTACTAGCATCCAAAGCCTTTTGTATCCCCATTTTCACCCACAGTCTTTCATTCTGGAAGTTGCAAATTGGTACTTTAAAATTATTGCTCTGCCTATTTTGAAAGATTTGAAATTATTTTTCCTGGTACTTGTGAGAGACTTGGAAGGTCATAGAGTGATTTCATGGTCCCCCATGAATCATGGTACAGTTACAGAGGTGTTTTACAAATTCAAATCAATAAGGTTATGTTTCACTATAGAGGGGCAATCAAAAAAGGTTGTAACCCTGAAAAAGAGCACCATTTATTGGTAGAGTTGTTCCTGAAGTCAACAAATACTTCTTTTTTTATCTCCTGGAGTTATATTACAGTTAAAAACATAATGATCTATTTCAATATTAAAATTAATTTTCATTAGGTTATTATGTACATGAATAACATTGGCTTGGAATAAAGGAGAGAAACTCTTTTTGCCTGTTCCTCTCCAAAACACAGGCTGCTCTGTACTACCAGGACTGAAGGGACAACACACATACAACGCAAACTCAGAAGCAGAAGATAAAAAATACTGCAGCTAACTGTGTCTTCTCAGAAATTCAGAGCAGTGCAAAAGAATCTCCAGGCAACTATTTCATTAAAAGAGCAAACCCTGAAGCTTCTTCTGCATGTAAGGCTGAAATGTCACATCTGTTGTTCGTTGATTAGCAGCCAAAGAAAGATGCCGTGCTCGCTCTCTTTCTTTTTCAAGCCCTTCCCTATAATGGTTGCTCACCTACCGTATGAATGGCTTATATTTTATAAGCTGTCTCACAGAGTCTATTATTAATCATCATCTCAGAACAGAATATGGAACAAGAGATGGAAGGAGGAGAAGAAGGAGAAGGAGAAGACAAGGTGGCAAAAGGCAATACGGAACTAAGAACTCCAAAACAGCTGAAGCTGTCAGAAACAGCACACAAGAAGTGGTCCAAAAAAGATATATCTAATTCATGATGGCAGGTGAAAGAGAAAGGTGAGCAAAAGGGTGCTATGTGTTCAATACAGCAAAGTGGGAGAGCTGAGATTTGTTTAGAAACCCACAGTTGATTTAGGAATAACAACCTCCTGAAGAAGGTTAACCCTTAGGAAGCATGAGGCTTCTGAGAGATCAGCTACATGTAAATAAAAAGAGTAATACTTCTGAACTGTTCATAACAGAGTTGAGACTGAGTCAGAAACAGCATTTTGGAGGCCCATGCTCTCTTTGCTTTGAGACAAGACTACAGTGGGTATCAGAGGCTTCAGGCTAGAAGATCTCAATATGAAGCTAGAAAAACTGTTTGTATTATACTTAACTGCAGAAAAGAACCAGACCAGACTTCAGAATACAAAAATGAAAATGAGTAAAATGTTTTTGCAAACTATGGGTCCATACCAACACGCAGATGTGGAGAAAAATGAAAACAGAGGAAAAATACTCCACAAAATTCTAAAGGAGTGAGTTTGGGAGAAATCATACAAATAACTGCAAATGATGTGAAAGAAAACACAAATTTAAGCATTGTTTTGTGCTAAGACAGAGCTGCTATATTTCCACAGAGCAGAACCTTTTTGGGAAAAATAACCCGTGCCTACAAAAAATACGCATATCTTCAACATAAATAAGAATCTCTCTCTGCGATCTGTACATGAGACAACTACCTCTTAGCACAAGAACATTATCTTGATCAGAAATTGACTTCTCACTACTCTTAGAGAGATGTAAACTCCTAAACTAGATAGGGAAGGCAATATCCAAAGCTTCAAGAAACTGAAAATAAATGTTAGTTGTGTTGAGCAGGCTCATATAACTTCTATTCCATAGATGAGGAAATTGTGCTTTTTCACTGTGGGCTTGATGTAAAACACAGCTTTAACAGGTACACTTTATAATGCCTGTCACAAATGGAGTACCTACTCTCGTGCTGCAAACATCTCCAACCTACTGACTGTTGACGGAGTACATTCCTTGGAAGGACAGCGGTTTGTAAGCCAGGAGATCATTTCCCAGATGTTTTTAATGTTGTCAAAGAAAGCCAACAAAAACATAAAGTAAGAATGACTGAATCAGTTGTCCTGTCATAGATGTTCCTAGAAATCTCTCTCTGGAGCTGAAATGAAAACTTGGAAGAGTTATTTTGGCCAAGTTAGATACAATGGAAACTATCAGCGAGCTTCCAAAATTAGTTTATTCCACAATAATTATGAAAAAGAAAGATGAGTACTTCCCTATGCCTGGCAGTCTGAGCAACTAACAAAGCATGTAAAAAGGGGAAAAAAATCCCTAGCCAGGGAATGGTTTCTGGGGACCACGGGATGTTTCAGCTGTGTTCTGACAGGGTGCCCCCCCAAAAAAGGCTCGCATCTGTCCACTTTTAATGCACCATTTAGAAGGCCCAATTTACCACGTTATTTGGAAAATGCTTTTTAAAATCTCAAGTGTTTCCCACAAATACACAATAAATGACACGAAACCATGAGGAGGAGATGAGGAGAAAAATAATAGAAAAAATGTTGCAATTGGAGACTCTGGTAAGCTCCTGGAAGGGACTCAAATTAGGAGGCTGAAATGCAGAAGAAAAAAATGTGAATTCAAGGTTAAAGAAATAACCAATCTAGGAAAATGTAGCAGGGAAAAAAAAAAAAAAAAAAAGCTTAACAGAGGATGCAAATAGTTCTTATTACTAATATGTCCCCATACATACATAAAGAAGACATACAGAAACTTAAAGAAAAGGCAAATTTTGTTGGGGAGTTTATATTCAAACAGCTCTAAACCATTTAAACTGCTATCTGAAGGTCTTTAGTGTATAAAAATGCATAATGGGCATGGACTGGTAATCACAACAGGGACTTCCTGAATCTCAAATAGTTGATAAAGAAGGAACCTGTCCTCAGAGTGTATGATAATAAGCACCAAACAAAGCTGGCAGTTGATGCTTCTAAGCAAGGCCTTGGGGCAACACTTTTAACAAGGAATGGTGATCACTGGAGACCCATGGCATATGCTTCTGGAGACCTAACTGGAACAGCATGTCAGCATGCACAAAAAGAATCGGAGGCTCTGTCTTTAGTCCATGCATGCAAAAAATGCTCATTGTTTTTATATGGAATACCAGTGCTAGCAGGAACTGATCACAAGGCATTAGTGGCAATTGCTGAAAAAGGCTTTGCAGGCAGATCTCCTAGATTGCAAAGTCTGGTATGATTTATAACTCAAATATAAATCTGGAAAAGACTTACATAGAGCAGACATTCTGTCCAGAGCTTTCAACAGAACTGAAGTAGTACAGACATGGAATCTCATGTGCATGCAAAAAGTGTAAAGAAATATTTTTTTCTCAGTCAGGATGCCGCTGTAGAGACCTGTCACTGCAGAAAGCCAATATACTAGATAAAACATTGTAGAAGGTAATACAAACTGTGAGTCTGACTAACTGGACAGTACTTACTGGTCCTTAATGGAGTATATTTTCCAAGCATGCTAAACCACTTCCCAAAACTTTGAATTCAGTGCTGGTAAACAGAATGCATGCATGATATCTGTGTATGAAGAAAATGCAAAATGTATTACATTATATTTGTAAATATTAACTTTGGATCAATGTGCACAAAATAGCCAAAGAATGAAAAAAACCAGTTAATATCAGAAATGTTGGTAAATTTTAAGAAACAGCAATGATGGTAATTCCAGAAACTTAAGATTCATGCTCCACAGCTGAAAGAAATTTATTTATGTTTGCTGTAAAAAATTTCACATTTTTTCCAGATCATTATCTTTGGTATCCAGAAATAACATCGCTGCAGAAGTCATCTGTTGAACGTGTGATCTCACCTATAAAGATAGTATTTGTCTACCATCGCACACAATCCATGGTTATGTCAGATAATGGACCATAATTTGATTATTAGGAGTTTAAACATTTTCTAAAAGAGTTTTAAACACATTACTTCTGATTCAGGATATCCACAGTCTGATGGCACTGTGGGAAGACTGCTTAAACAATCTGTTGCATTCCACTCATATTCTATTTAAGAGTTGTTTAATTCCAGAGCAGTGCTTTGGGTCCTGAAACATATTCAGCAGCAAACTTATATTAAGACTGTCCAACAGTGTAGTCAATGACGTTAAAGTAAGGGATGTCTAACTGCTGTGAACTGGTTTTAATGGCTGGACTCGATGATCTTAAAGGTCTTTTCCAACTTAAATGATTCTATGACTCTATGAAAAAATCAGATAGAGAATGTACCAAATTAACAAATGGCAGGAACGAAATCTTTGCAATCCAAGACAGCTAGACTACATTTAATGGAAATATATTTAATGGCACAAAAGACTGCTGTCATGAGGAGCTGCTCTTCTCTCTGATGAGGCAATTACTGAGCAAGCATGGATCTGTTGGAAAAAGAGGAGGCATTGCCCCTTCTTCCATTGGTGGGAAAAGATGGATGCCAAATCTTAAAAGTAAGTAAAAAGGAGCCCATGAGCCAGACAGCATCAATGGAATGGACCCGACAGAGACACAGAGTAGGTAAAACCATGGGATGTCTCAAAGAGGCATGAACTAAAGGAGTCCAGCTCAGATACTGATTGGTAACTGTGGATCTATGTGCTGTACTTTAAGTAGTCACTTTCTTTTTTTTTTTCCTTTGAAAGGGAGAAAAAATGAAGGTAACTGATCCTTGACGAGTTTGGAGTGTAACACACCCTGGAGAGCTCTGAATGGGAGTAGCAGTTGTTATCTGCCTACAAGCTTGAGAGAGAAAGTGAAAGAGGCAGAGACAGACCCATTTTAATAGTCTTAGAAAAGACCCATCACACGATAAGCTCTGACACACAGTGGCTATGCACATACTGCTATAATTAAGCCTGTTAATCTGCAATGACATTATTAATAGTAGGAAGAACTAACACTAGTAATGTGTTTTTCACATTTGCACTGGACAGAAGGGTATCAAAACAACATGGATCTTCTTGGTGATAGAAGATAAGCTTCCCTGGACTTCAGCTGATGTGTGATCAGGAAATGTGGAGTGAGCGGAATTACAGAAATGGACTTGATGTTCTGAGAGAAGAGAGAGGGGGTAGAACAAAGAGATCAAAATATACTTCAAGAAAGAGCAGTTTTGAGGGAAACTTTGAGAGAAATGGTGGGGATTTTTATGTTGACCTGTGCCAGGCTGAAATCCAGGTCCTTGAGAAATGGCAAGGACATAACTAAAAGCAACTGATGTGGCCTTTTGTGTTTTGGAGCAAATGCTGTGAGGTGGGAAGGCATTAGTAATCCGTACCCATAGCTTTCTTTTTATCTTTGGGAAACTTGTAGAAGGCAGCAGTCTGGGTGCATCTCTAGAGACAGCTTAACTTTCACAATGAACAGTTTAGTAGAAGTGACAGCTTAGGTAAAATAGTGGGGGAAAATAAACCCAGAAAGGAAAGTGTCTGCATTTTGTGTGTGGGAAAGAGCACAGAATTTTCCCAGCACCTGTGAACGTCTCTTTTAGCAATGAAACATCTGCAGTCATTGGTGTTTTGCCTTCAAATCAATGGATTTTGCTCTTTTGTCAGGCAGGTTTTAACCTCCCAGTTTTAGTGGCATTCCTTCTGATTTACAGAGATGTAGGAAGACAGAGGAGGCACTTTCCTGACTCACTTCTGATTGATAATGTAGAAAAGCAGTCTATATCATGGCCACCAAACAGAAGAAGAATTTTTTAGTAATATTGCTTTTTCTCTGTTTTACAGCAAATAAGAATGGCCACAGCTTTTCATATAGGTATTGCACATTTATTTATTCAAATTTTTTTAAAGTAGGTATTTTATGCCTTGGGGTGCAATTTATAATTTCTAATCAGAGAAAGGAAAAGTGAGTGAACTTATTATGAGGTGCTTGCTGAGGCTAAGAAAACTTTTCATATGAGAGATGATATAGCAGTGCTGGGAAACATTCAGTAACTCAACGGAAATCCTGGACTGTTGTGCACGGAGCTTTGTGTATAAGCAATTCAGTGCGTGTGTGCGTATACATATATAGATGTGTGTCTCTGTACCTATTTATTTTGCTTTACCTATATTACTCTTCTGTTTTGTAAAATTAAATGGAAGTAGCACACCCAATGTGGTATTAGATTTAGATTAGGTATAAGGAAGAAGTTCTTCACTGTGAGGGTGGTGAGGCACTGGAACAGGTTCCTCAGAGAGGCTGTGGATGCCCCATCCCTGGCAGTGTTCAAGGCCAGGTTGGATGGGGCTTTGAGCAACCTGGTCTAGTGGAAGGTGTCCCTGCCCATGGCAGGGGGGTTGGAACTAGATGATCTTTAAGGTCCTTTCCAACCCAAACCAGTCTATGATTCTATGATCCTATGATTTCCTGATCATGTCTACAAACAGTGGTAGGCAAATTTCAGGGCTATTGTGTTGTAAGAGATGGGTTAACTTTCATTTCTTTCTGCCATAGTTTTCAGTTTCTTCATGTGTTTTAATGACATCTTACCCTTTAAAAATAGTTTCACCTGCACGAGATGCTAGCTTAAGCCCCAGTGTTTGCAGTCATGCTCCTTTGACCAAAGTGGACCTCCTCATATTCATGAAATATTTTGCATGCCTATTTCTGGGAGACAGAAGTGGACACATCTGTTCCTTACACATAAAAATACTAATATTTCTTGCTCCAATACTGGGATTTCTGAAAAGGAACTCTCACTGTGAAAAATAGTGCAGTGATAAAATGGTTCACTGTCTCTTAATTTGTGTGCCCAAACAAGGTACAAAGGTACCACAAAGCAAAGAGGAGATGGCAACATACACCTGCATTCTCTTTTCTTCTCAATGCAGCAGACAAATCATGTAACTCTCATCTACAATTCAAGAAGGAGATATTCCAGCCCCCACCTGAAAATTAAAAAAGCATAATCCAGGGATGGAGGGGAGCAGAAGCACACCTGTGTCCTTGCTGCTAAAAGATATATGAAAAGGCTGTATTTAGCATCTTCCTGCCTACTGTGATGTACCTTGCAGGCTCTAAACAGTAATTTCAGAAGACGAAAGCAGAAGCCTTCCTTGGAGTCTTTATGTGTGTCTTTCTCCTGTCCACAGAGCAGCTCTCTGCATGCTAACTAATGCCATGAAGGAGGTGGGGGCTCTGTAAAGATCATTCTGGTTTCTATTGTTCTCCGTAGTCACAGGAAAATGAACACAGCCTCTCAAAAAGTTCCCTCCCACGGGAAGATACTCAAGGAGAGAAAATTGCTGTGAATTTGCCCTCTACTTCAGACACTTACTTGCTCACACAGTTCTAAAGTTGTCAAATGTATTTATACATATAAAATAGCAAATGTTTGATAGTGCCTTTCTTCCCCTGGGACAAGATCATCTGCATATTGCCGATGGGGCTTTAGGCACTGCGTAGGCACGAGTGTTACATGACAACAGCAGGCACATCCCTCTAGCACTGGACCCGAGCAGGTTAGTCCACATGCGATAGGATGGACTCAGACAGAGCTACAACTTCATGGCCAGCAGCCAGAGAGCTGAACTGCTCCGCAGATGTGACGGTCTGAGGCATTTAGGGAACAGCTGCACCCTGCTCTGGATTCTGTGACTGGCTCCTAGAAAGCTGGCACAGCAATGCCTGTCTTTCCAGGGGAAATAGGTGCAAAAAATCATCTTTGCATTTTGTTCCAAGTGACCAGAGAAAGGAGACAGTTAATTTTCTGTCCATCATTCTTTTTTTCATTTCTCTGAAACTGACATAATATACTTAGAAACTGACTGGGCAAAGAAACACCACTTAAAATTACAATTTGATGCGGTGGGAGAAAGGAAGAAATTCTGTCCCTAGGTATTTGCAAAAAGCTCTGCCCCTTCCTATTTCCGTTATGGTCTGACATTTCTCTCTAAATTTACAGGACTTACTAGTCATGATGCTTTGTGTGTCCCACCTACCTGGTAGGTACCCTGCCACCATGGGGAATGCGGAGATCTGCCATAGGCTCCTGGTTCTGCTCATGTGCTTGAAGAGAGAGGTCCACCAACGACAACAGTTCAGGAGATAGCCCTGGCACCAATCCCATGACATCCTAGGGGTGACTGGATAGGACCTTTCCTTTTAAATGCAGCAGGAAGCTGAGTGTCTCCATATGATATTAATGGGGACCAGATCCCTTTGCAGATCTAAGTCAGTATAGCTTAATTTTAGTGTTGGTACCCCGATTTTCGGCAGAAATTTTAGTCCTGAAAAGTATTTTCTCATATTTGGATCAAGGCTAAGATAAAATATTCTTTGTGCCTCAGATCAGGCCTTGAAGAAATGTGAATGAAATAAAGAGGAAAGTCTGGATTATAGGATTCTACAAAGGATAAATTCGCACCCAGCGAAAAAATGAAAACCCAGGAGTCCATGATAAAGCAAACACCTGCATAACAAAAGTGTGCTGAAGAAGGATGTATTAAACAGCATCAAGTACATCACTGAAGCCCCAAAAGAGAAGAAGCAAAACCTCAGCCCTAACTGGCAGCAAATAAAAGGTTGTTAACCCCATGGAGATCTGTCTTTGGGTACTGCCAAATTGAAAACTGAATGGAACACAATTTTCAAAATTGTTACGGGAGAGATGATTAGAGGCATGGGGGAAGTTTTTTCAAGGACTTACTAAGGAAATGGGATTGTAATTAGAAAAGGAAATGCAATTGAGAGAAGATTTCTGAAAGGTGAACAAAAAAGGTTTTTGTAAATAGTAAAAACACATGTTAAGAAGCCAAATTGATAACACAATGTTGGTGTGAGTTCACTTGTAATTTTTAGCCTGAAAGTGATAGAGAAGTGCATTTTAAATCTAATTGCTTGAAAATTTGTTTCCCTTTTACAGCTCTCTCAGAAATAGCATGTAAGATTCCACTCTTGCCGTGAGAAAATGGAAATGATCTCTCGGCCCTGGAGTGGCCTGATCCAGCCAACATTGCAGATGTGCTTAGTTCCACGTGTGCATTTCCCCACTGATTTCACTGATTTGAATATGAACACTGGCAAGGCTGGAACACTGAGCACTGAGCTCTCTTTTAAGTCCTGGTTTCTCCCATAAAGACAATTTAAAGTGACGAAAACATATCTGAGACTCTGATAGATGTGTTTTTGTAATTAAATATCATGTACATAGTTCCTTAGACAAGAGCCACCCAAAACACCAGTTGGCCCTGAAGGTCTAAATGGAGAGGCTATTAAGAAAGGTGGGGGCAAACCACAACTCCTGAGCAGTTCAAGAGCTGGTCTTGCACGAGGACTCCATCACATGGGTAGCACAAGGCCCAGAAGAGGCCTGGAGCTTCCCAGCTGAAGGGGAAAGCAGGCCATAGGGGACACAGGCTGAAATGCCCACTGTCATTTGGGGTGTAACAGAGCCCCTAGCCAGCCCTGTCCAGTGTGAGCCTTGGGTTGTTGCACCAGTCCCTTCTAGTCTGTGATAAAGACCAGCAGCCTGGAGAATCCAAAGCTGACCCTCACATTTCTCTGGGCACCAGCCAGAAAAAAAAAGAGCAAATGGGTATCCATGACTCTGCCCTGGTGAATTTCACTTCTAAAATGTGGATTTACTGGTCCATGGAGTCTGTGTGGGGTGCCTGTCCTGGAACAAAAGCCCGCTTCAGAGATCTGCAAGCTGGAGAATTACTGTTTTCGTGTAGCCTTAATACAACCCCTAAAGAAGTCAGAGTGACTGCAGACCACGTTCTTGTGAAGGCTGGGACCAGTACTGGTCATGAGAGTGCTTGTTACAGGGACACCACACAGAAAGCAAGAAGTAAAGGCAGGCAAACCCCATCAATAAAATCCCAAGAGCATCTCCAGTTCATACTTGGTGAAATCCCATGGCCTCATCCCAAACTTGGCTCTTCAGATAATGCTGGTGCAACAAAGACATTTCTTATCGGAGAGCAAATCGGTATTACTCACCCAGGTACATCTTGCAGAATCCTTTCCCCCAGGCAGATGTAGAAACCTGCTGTTTCATTGCACTATGAAAAGGTGGTGGGAGAAGGGGATTTTATGCTTTCTGGCTTCAGCTGACATGTCTCTGTATCAGCTCACTGCAGATCACGAAGGTACACTTGGGATAAATTAAGTGACTGAAGTGAAGTACATAAACCCATCCACAGCAAACACATTGCCTTGTGGGCTGTATTTGCAGAGAATATGATTATTGTCTGAGTTTTAAAAAAAGGTGCTTCTGTATCTGCTGCATCCTGCCTTTGGGGTGGGGTGGGGAAAACTTCATAATTCAGCGAGTTGAATGCAAGAGCAATTGTTGGGAGGTTTAGGATCTACATGGCCTTACCAGTCACCTGTCTTGGGCATGTCTGGCCATGAGTGCTGACCTTGGCTGGCAGTATCAGAGCAGCTCTGAACAGGCTGCATGCCTACATCGTCTAGTGCTGTACCTTGCAGAGATACTAATTGAGTCCTGGAAGCAATATAGGTACGGCAGCATGTTGCTATGTCAAGCTAATTAGCAGTGCTTCTAACAAGCGCAGGTGCAGTAGCAGGTTGACATGGCTCTGGTGCTTCTTGTTCAGAGCTAGCCTGGCTGCCCCTGCCCAGAGCTCTGCACAACAGCATAGCTGTCACCTTTCTCACACCGGGAAGCCTCTCCAGGCCATTAACCTCTCTGGGCAAAACTTAGGTGGATTTGAAGCGAGTGGAAGATTTTGTTGTATGCATATATGTAATGCCTTAGACTCTCCATCTGTGAAGTTGGGCATAATGAAACACATCTGCCTTTGCAAATCATTGAAAATCTACAAATGAAAAGTGCTGCATGATGTCAGTGTTAGGATATCTTTTAATTGTTATTCTTTATTATAATTCTTTTTCTTGCTATACACCACATGTGCTGAGACAGAGGTAATGAATTTCAACCTGCCAAAAAAAAAGAGGTGCCAGGTAGAAAAACGTTGGAAGGAGAAGTAAAAAGCCACTGAGCACTGAACAAAATATGAGCTGAGTTTGTATTATTTATACAGTTTTGTATTCTGCCTACTGCTGAGCACATGAAAGTTGAATATTCCCTGTGCTTTAGAACAGGGAGAAAGTAACAGCATAAGCTGAAGCAGGATGGTTGGAAGTGCAGGTTGGAGAATAATTTATAATGGATAATTTATTCAACAAATTTTTCCTCTTATCTCTTCACAAATAATTCTAAAACAGATTGCTGTTTTCTCAAATTCACTTGTTATGTGAAATTATTTACTGAACAATTCTTTTAAGTTGTTTGTGAATTTAAATTGTAGAAAGTTGCTATGCTTTTGATTTGACAAAAAAGCTCCACAGAGCACACTTTGGTGATCTGACTGGAGGGATGCTGCCTTCCCTGGCCCCCATCTGCCTCCACAGATCTTCATGAAGGTTTGGGTCCTTCTCCAGTGGGACAGCTTCCCAGAAAGGAGCTAAATCAGCATTTTGGCACCAAGTCCAAATTCCTAACCATGTTGTTTCTTAATGTTCTGCCAGCCCAGGGGAAAAATGCTCTTTTAACCTTTCACGAGAGTGACCCAAAAAGCCTCCTGCCTGAAAGATTGTTTATTTTTCCAGCCATTTCGTCTGCTCTGACAGAAGTGTAACCTCCCTTTCCCCAGCCCGTGCCTTCCTGAAGCCCTTCAGCCTTTGCAGTCGCAGCCACATCATCCCTGGTCACTCTGCTCTCCCTCATCGACCCTTTACCCTTACCATGAATAATTGTTTGGGGAGGTTTCTGAGACCCTTGGGGACCAGATACTGGTTTGAGTTGGATGTAGGAGTTACCGAACATGCTGGTCTGATGATCCTGGAGAAAGTATTTGAATAAAAAGTTTTTCCTCCTTGTCAACTGAACTAAAGTTGTTCCTTTCCTTATGGTACAATATGAGGAGAAGATGCTGTAGCGGAGGCACTAGCCATGTGGCTAGCCCACGTGCCAGGTGGCTATTTTGTCACCATGCCATCAGCGCTCGTGTCCCTTTCCCCTAAAAACAAGAACAGTTGTGCCTCTGCTGGCCTGAGGGCGAACCCGATTTTCAGCAGTTGCAAGGAGGGGTAGAAAGGTTTTTCTGTGTACGCACGATTAACGATCCATCTGCAGAACTTGCCAGTTGCTTTCCTTTGCAGAGGATGGTAAGAGATCAATTAGAGCAAGAAAGTTCACAGCCCACTTAAGAAGCAATATTCCCCTTTTATCTCATCTCCTTCTCAGGTTTCTACCCTTTTACAGCTGTGTGGCTGGTGTGCTAAATACTAATGTGAAAGTACTTTATCCGGTGCCAAGCAGACATTCTAGTGAAAGTGAATTCTCCCTTCTCACATTCGTCTCCTACTTTCTCACCTCCCTACCCGGTTGATCATATCGTCCCTTGGTATTTAGGGACAATCCTTGAGGTACTTGGCAGGCCGCCCATGTCTGCAGACAGCCTGATGCTTTACCTGCTTAGTTCAGAGCAGGATTGCTGCAGTCTCTTTATTTTGCCAGGAAGGCAAGGAATTAAATAGTCTTTTTTTTGATCACAGAAAGAGGTTAAGTGTTTGGTATTTGATCAGCAGCTTGAATGACTGAATGGACTTTGCTGGATGAAATACTCAGCAGTTTTTCTGTTGTGGGTTTGGTTTTTTTTCAGTCATTCACATTTGTTTGTGATTTCCCTCTGCCCTTTTAAACTAGCTCTTCTAGGTGATTATTGGTCTAATTGTATCTAGTCTGTTTAGGTTCTTATATTAAGCTCATCACTGTGGTGTCTGAACATCAGATCAATGCCATGTAATTATAGTCACACAGAGCACTATCAACAATTATCAGTGATCACTTTTCAGATCTTGCAACAAAGAAATGCTATCTGAGACGTTGCTGCAGGATTTCAGATTTCCAAATATTTGCACTTCTAATTAAGCAGATGGAAGACCTGCTGGTAATGAGAAAGCAGGTCTCAGAACTTCTTCCATAGCTAATTTCTGCCCAGACCAAAATAAATTATGCTGCAACAATTCTTTTCCAAGGTAAATAACACAACACACCACTTGGCAAAGCGCCTCATAACAACAAAAAAACCCAGAGAAGTGTTTAAAGGTATTGCACTCAGTGGGAGATTTTCACACCACAGTAATAAATGCAACACAGCAAAAACCTACAGCTAGCAGAAGGGAATGCCTTCTTATCTAACTGCTCTGGAGGATATTTGCTGATCAATCCTATGAAAGGATGATATGCTTCTGTGTGTGTCCAGGGGATGAAATAACAAGCCTGAAGGCAATAATGCTCTCATATCATGTTTGAGAATTTTACAAATACAGCATGAGGCTCTGTGACTCAGTCTGAATGGCATTTTTCTTAGCACATGAATTTTACATGATATTTCGATACTAGCTCTTTTGGGCAGTTTTCCTAACACAGTGCAATGTTAGTTTTTAGGTGCTTTTTTATCATATTGGTAAATACCATGACACATTTTGTGAAATGTGTGAGGAAGGCTAGCAAACCTGAAAATTTGAAAATTACTGGGATATTTGATTTGTCTCTTTTTTACTTCTGCAAACTTTCCAATGCTTTTTATTTGCTTGAAATTAAAAGCACCAAAGAAAAAAAGAGCTTAGTGTAGTCTTCGCATGTGTTTTGTTTTTTCTTCCTTTTTTTTTTTTTTTTCCTCCCATGGTCTCTCCTTAGCCTTTAAATTCTGCCTCTGGTTAAACAAATATCCTCATGTTCCAGATTAATTTAAAAAAAAAATATCAAATAGATAGGTAGCTTTTTTGCTTTTTAGCAAAAACAAAAATCCATTTCTTTTTGTTGTTTCCAAATCTCTAAAAGCAACAATTCTTGTAATTATCGAATTTCCATATAGAAAACTGGTATGCATGTGGGGGTGTAATAGCACAATCTGATATTCTTGTAACACCAGTTTTCTATAAATAGGGAAATCTGTTATTTATCATTGGAACTATTCATTAAAATAAAAAAAAAATACAGTATGGGCATCTGTTCCTAGACCTTCAGTTGACTGACAGTTTTTAATCCATTTAGCTAATGCTAAGTGGAACTTGCTGGAATCTCAGCCTTTTCAAGAGGTCTTTTCAACTTAGTCCTGATGTGTTCTTATGCCCTTTCTCATGATCTTTGAAAATTTATTTGTTTTTTAAAGTTTGGCTCCTGGAGTCAGGTAAGTACATGAGAATTGCGGAGTTTATTAAAAAAAATGGTTTTCATTGTACAGAAGAGTTGAAAATGAGATTCTCTTAGGGTTCAAAAGGAGTATAAGCAGAATAAAAAAAATTATGTATTTTTTAAAATAGCAGCATGATTTTTAAGTTATTCCTGTGACTTTAGGGGTCTGGCCAAAGGTTTTTGAATGTTTGGATTTTGTAACAATTTTAATAATATGCTATTTTCTATATCTGCAGTACTGTTGAAGCCTTACTGACCTATGCCTTAGTATTACATATTATTAGCTCTTTATGATAGGTGCTACGTTGCTTCAGCATGTTTACCACACTGTTATTTTAAGCATAAAGCATCCACTCTTAGCAATGAAGGTACATAAGGTCAATGTGCATAGGACACCTATGTGTTTGCATTTGTGTTTTACTTCCATATCTTAAATCCTCATATTAATATTTTGTCTGGGATTTTCATTGCTACTGTCTCAAAAGAACAGCCAACATCTCACCAGCAGAGCAGCACTTATGTGGCAGCCAAATCCAGGTGAAAACTGGCGAAATGTTATAGAACATTTTTATACCCTGCAATTATTTGTCACTTCTTGATACTTTTAAGGTTTCCACCCTACATTTGTCCTTTTATTTTTTTCAGTGAAGGTTTCTAAAACTCCTGGACTAATGCCGGGTTTCACTGGTGTGAAACTGCAGACAGACTGGGAGAGAATTTGTCCCTCTGCCTCTCTCCTGTTGATTTATGTGGATGGGGGTTTGATCGCTTTCTGTTGTCAGCATTTGTTTTCTTTTCTACTTGAGGCATATCTTATGTGTAGAGTAATAAATAACGTAATTCCAGCTCTTATGGCTTCAGATGGCACAGTGCCCTCTGCTCGAACTCTTTGGAGAGGGAAATACTCCAGCTTACCGTCACAGTTTCATTTGCAAGCTTTACTTTACCTTAGCCTTATTTTAAAAATTTCAAAGCTTTGCCTCCACAAATCAGGTTAAACTGTACATTACAAGGGAACCGCTTGACCTTGAAGCAATCCTTTTTGAGGCAGAGGTGACGAAGGGGTTGGCAGGTAGGATTTATTGCGCTCTGAGGAATGCAGAGGGAACACATGAACATAAATATACAGAGAAACAGGAGCGGGAATCGCAGATGGATCTGGCAGATAAGACTTGGGCCTGTATCTGCAAGTAGGTCAAAAGTGTGATGGTATCATCTCCAATGGAAATAAAATTCAAAATCTTGTTTGGATGGTATATGATGCCAGACAAGCTTCATTGGAGAGATAAAACATTATCACCATTATTCTGGTAAGACTGCCGAGTAAGTAGGATATTCAACATATATTATAGGCTTGAGAGGTTTGGGGCAAAATGTGTAAGGTAACTGGAAATATTGCACAGAAGACACTCTTACTGAACAGTGCTAAAGCTGACGGGGGCTGTGGGATAAAGGACTTGAGGGCTGATCACTGAGGCTGGTGGCAGCAAAAGAAGGCTGGTGGCAGGGTTACGTGCCCACTGAAGAATACGTGGATGTGATGCATCCGTGCTGACTACCCTGGTTCTCATTCCTGCAAGAGGAAGAAAAGAGAAGCAGAAAGGGTTGGATGCTGTTAGCTGGCAGTCTACCCCAAAGGAGATGAAGTATGGGTCACAGTGGCCTACATTTGTTAAAAAAGGTGAGAGTCTCCTTGCTAAGGGTGAGTGGGAGATGTGCTTGCATGCACATTTAGGAAAACAACCTGTGTTTGCTGAATATGATTTTCCAGTGCATTCCCTGGACTGATTATCCAGCATTATTGTGATCAACTCTTTCAGTGCTCTAGCACTTTTCTTGCTAGGATGAATGCAGTGAAAGTCAGAATGCTTTATTTTTTTTTTTTTTTTTCCAGTAAGCCCTTGCTTTTTAATAAGTTCTTGCCAGGTAGAAACCCCAAACAAGGCCTCCCCACTTCCATCCTGATTCTACCCCCAAGTGCTGGCAGCCCACCTCTGCCTTCTGCAACTCCCTGATCCTTCTTTGGTCCACAGCTCTGTCATACTTCTTTCAAGGTCTTCAGGGCTTCAGCTGGCCCAGAGAGAAAGGGGAACAAAAAAGTATGCTGAAAACATTGAAAGAGAGGACTAGAGGAAAGAAATGTAAGGAGATGAGTAGGCGTGGGAAAAAGAACAAGCACAGCTAAAGAGTCAGAACAGACTACATACTTATTTTCTTTAAAAAGGTAAGTGGTTATGTTTTGAAAAGCTCCTGCTGTTGTTCTTTCCAGCAGTAAAACCTTTTATAAGAGCTTTTTTTTCATTCTCCTGACTCTTTTTTCCTTTCTCTCACTCTCTGTATTAAAGGTTTAGGATGTGACCTTTCAGAACATGGTTGTTGGATTTTTGGGCCCTTGGATGATAGTGGCTTATTATGTACATATTTGCATAATGAGTTAATTAGGCATAATATGTGGTTAAAATTAACTACACTGCACTCTTTTTATAGAAAGTCAGCACAGTTTTCTGCCGAAGTGTCTCCTTAGACACCCTCTTGGGGGCCTGTTAGGATTCCCTGCCCACTTTCAGATGTCACTAACTTCTGGTGATTAATTTGTGAGCTCTGATGCATTATATATGCAGTTTATACATATAACCCCCCCTACTCTGGAATTTTAGGATTATGTAACAATGTCATTTTATATTTATTAAAAAAGAGGGAAAGGGAAATTCAAGCTCCCATGATTATAATGAAGAATTAGATAATGTCATCGAAATCCGTCCAACATGTACAGAAAAAAAAAAAAAAAGAAAATAGACCTTTATTATTAATGGAGCACTGCACATAATGTCTTCAGTTCAACTCTGTGACAGCCATGTTTCCTGTCCTTCCTATTTGGAGATACAATGCCACTGTGAGTGACATTCAAGTTCATGAAGTTGTTTCTGCCATCTGTGTCCAATCGGTGATGTCTATCAACCTGTGTAACATCTGTCGCTGTGGACCTGTTGTCCTCAAGGTGGTCCATGTTGACCCTCTTAGCTCTCCCCAAGCATGGTGAGGTTGGTTTCTGATACTGTATTCATTGGATAAGACAGAATACAACTGATTGCCTAATCTTTCATATTATCTCTGTCCTTTGAAATTGGCCCTGCTTTGCGCAGAAGACTGGGCCACAGACCTCTGGAGGTCCCTTCACACCTCAATTATTCTATAAGTCTCTGGTTGCTTGTCCTGTTGTATCACAGTGAGTATTGATACTCCAGTTATTTCAGCAATGGTTGATAGGAAGTAGGCGGCAAGCCTAGCTTCTCTGAACCAGAGCTAAAACAGTTCCCTCTTCCTCTTAAGTATGGTGGTCTTTTTTTACTTTGGAGGACAATCTAGAACACCAGATTTTGCTGCCTTTTCAGATGCACATGCTTACTCCATGTTCCTGATAATATTATGCAGGCATATTCCAATCTCTCCCTCATGGCATTGCATTTCCAGTGGTCTGTGTGCCATGACTTTACATCACGTGCACCTGCTATTATATTGCTTGCTCCAGGTGATGTAAGGAGAGCTGTGAGTAAGAGGAAATAACTTTAGCTGTGTGTCCCTTCCTCTTCCTGATCATAAACCTTGCTAATTTCCTACAGCCCCTTTCTCCTGCAGGCATGTAAAGCTCCTCTTGAAAGCACTGGCCACTGCCCAAGACCTGATGCTAGACTAGATAGAGTGACAGCCTAATACATTTAAAAAAGATCTAGGTAAGAACTGAATCCAAAGTAGAATTTAGAAAGCAGCCCTAAAGGCATGCTTGCTATTTTTTCCTCTATTAAAATCCAGAAAAAGAAAACCTGCTTTTAGTTAATTCTCAGTGTTCAATGTTTTGCACAGCAGGAGAAATAAATGACTAGTAACCAATGCTGGTATGTGCCACAGAGGGACACAAACAATTCTGTATGTTTATTTATAGAGCAATTGCTTTCCACAGGCCACTCTCTGGCCTCAGAACCAAAGGTGGTTGAATCACGTTGTTTCAACACAGTGAAATAATTGAACAAATATAAATTGGATTAGAGTTTTTCTTTAAACTGTATATCCCTATAGTTATTAACCCCAAATCTGGAACATATGTACATCTTCTGAATGAAATCGCATAGACAAAAGCACTGGCCATTGAACAATAATCTGCTGCATAAAAATGAACATTCACTTTTGTATAAGTTACATTATGCTAACGTCGCGTCAGAGACCCTTTATGGACAGATTAAAAGGTATGGTCATTGAGCTGTACAGTTAGTTGTTTAGACAACCATAGAAAAATTTCATGAGTGGGACAGGAAGAGATAAAATATCAGATCATTCTGCAATGGCCATGAGTAAAATGGATGATTTTTATATACCTGTTATGTTTAATACAGTATTCAAGATTTACAGATTTTACTCAACAAATTCTGACTGGTGGGTTTGGGAATTAGGAGGTTCTTCCCAAAGAATGGCATGGCTACTGGGTGAAGCAAAGACTTTCCACTTTTCTACATGGGAAAAAGTCCAAAGATGAAAAGGAGATGTAAGAGGTGTATAAATTGGGTAATCCCAGCAGAGTACATTGGGGAAGAGTACTCCATGGAGTTTCCATGGAAAGTAAATTTACTGTTGGCAGGATCAACAAATGGTTGGAAAATTTCCGACAAAAGCGTTTTTCATTAAAATGTGTAGATGGATTGAGATGGACATCTTTTGTGGAATTGTACAGCTTCCGATAAAACTTCCACTACATAAGATTTCCAACAACTGAATGGAATTTTTTTGTCTCTTTTTCACACTGGGGTAATAGAAATAATTCCTCCTGCTCTCCTCAGCACATGTGCTGTTAGGGCTCTCATCTGGTACAGGTTCCTACTCTGCCTAATTCCCACCTCATTTGTGAACTTTGATCACCGGTTTCATACCTGATTAAAAGCGTGTCTTCTGCCAGGGCAATTCCATGTTCCACTTCAAAAAGGGGGAAGAAAAAAGGACTATAGATCAGTGCTTATGCAGTTAGTGATAAATTTGAGTCCTCTTTCTCCTGTTTCCTAGGTAATTCTATTATTATAGAAACCTAGGAGATTTCTGGTTTATCTATCTCAGATATTTTCACCGGGCAGGAAAAGGGTCTTTTTGTTCATTAACACTTGAAGAAGTTCCAAAGATGTGCTGATTGAACAGGGCGTCCCAGTGTCTTTTCCTCAGCCCGCTGTAGAAAAGAATAATTACTCAAGAAAGCCTCTCTGTCTCTCCAGATAAAGGAAGGGAAAGAGAATAATTTGATAACATGGGTTTAGGTACACACATGCCTCCCTATAGTTATTTGAAACTGTTCAGAAAATTGTCTGCTTGAGAGAGATGGACGTGTAGTGTAGCCAACTGCATCACAGGGACACAACCTAGAAGAGACATTTATGAAGGAAAAAACTGCAAGTAAGAAAAGCAGTTTTGCAGGAATCAACATGGAAACAGAACTTGCTATAATCATCCTGAAAGGGATAGATGTTGGTGTTCCACCCTCAGTGCGTCTGGCCTATTATGTCTCTGAATGCTGAAGCTCACAATGCTTTTTTTCCTCCAATTTCAGAAGTGTCAGACAGGAGACACAGTGCCAGTGAAAAACCTTATACCGATCTCTTGTTAGCTAACTGCAGTGTTTTGTTCCATGGTTACATGTCTGCACAAGCCGTCACTGTGTCAGTCATAATTACCACCTATTCAGTGTCTCCCTTCAGGTTTCATCACCTTTGCAGTATTAAGCAGCCAGCTGCAGGAAGCAGAGTTGGCTGCCCTGGAGCAGCAACCGTCAGCCTCCGGATTTCAGGGTATAATTGCTGCCTGAGCACAAACATCTCCCTCCTCCCTGCATAAAACACCCAATCCGCTCCTTTCTTTGGCAGAGATCAGAGCCCCATCACACGCACTTTTTGCTCAGGATGGGAAGATAGACCCTATCTTCTGCAGGGGCAACTCAGTGTGGACTGGATGGGGGGCTGTTCAGCTAAGTGGCTGTGCCATCATGTGCCACCACGTGAAAATGTGACCTAGTACTCCTTATCGGAAAGGGACTCCACCTTTCCTGTAAATCCCTTTTTATCTCTCCTGTGAAAGGTATGAGCTACCTGTGGCATGGAAGTCTAACTTCCCCATGGATATGGGGACTTCTCCTGAGTAAAAATTTGGAGTACCCCTGTCTAAACTTGACTCAGTCTTCAAGAGCTATCTATGGTCTGGTGGAAGAGCAGGTAGATGAGTCCTCATCTGGGCCAGCCAGGCAGAAAGAAATGGAAGTGCAAAACTGAGAGGCAGTTGCAGAGCATTCCTATCAAACTGGTGTATGGTTTCAAATTCCGATTGCCTTTCCACTCTTCCCATGCCGTGTACTCTGTTTTATAAATTCAGCTTTGGCTGCATGACCCAGACCAGCAGGCCTGCCAACAATCATGTTGCATTGTGTTAACTGCTTATGACTTCTGGACAGTGTGCTGCTGTGATTGTCACACTCTTTCACTTAAACATATGGCACGTGGAGACACAAATTACAACAGCATGCAGCTTTCCATGGTAGATTTTTACATACCAATTGCAGATGCTGTTTGAGGCTGCTGAGATTGGCATGGTCCAATCCTGGAAGCAGTGAAAATCCTCTGCTCTGAGAAGTGCCTGACATGCTGGGTTTCTTAGGCTCAATTAGGAAAGCCAAAGATGCTGTCAGACTTTTCTCAATCCGATAGAAATGCTACCAAGCTGGGGTAAATATGTGTATCATGTTGGAGAGACAAGAATGACAATAAAAGCTTTAAAGTAGTGGGAGTAAGAAGTGTTGAGAGGCTAACTGAGGAGAAAAGCTATTTCATTTGTATCAGGAATGAGGAGGAATTTAGAGATTCAGAAGTTCTGCCTGATTAAGGTCCCCACATTGGGATGTTTGTAGCATATTTGTCAACATAGCATATTTGAGTGGGAAATTATCTGAGGTCCTGCTTGCATATGAGACTTTCTGAGCTAACTTCAAGACGAAGTCACTACAAGAAAGCATAAAACTGTTGAATATTAAAACTAATATTCAACAAAACTAATATTCAAATAAGCAAACAGATAGCATAAAAACCCCCAAACACCTGCAAGTGTTTCTCCAAAGATGCACAATTTGAAAAGATGCGAGAAATACAATAATAAAAATGTCCAACTTCACCAAACTCCTTAATGAAGAAGAGTTAATCATGAATCTTCAAGTAGAAAATCTGAGCAGCTGTTATGCTTCACCAACTGCTGCTTTCACTTGTAATAGCGTTTCATACTGCTAAACTGCATTGTAGTGTGTTGGCATGAGTAACAGTAGTTTTGGATCCACTGGAAGCTAGGTTGTGGGAAATCTCTGAAACTTCTTGGCATTTTAAGCTTCTGAAGTGCTGTGATCCACCAGGATGTGTTGTCCTCAGGAAGGGGGTATGTACGTATATGGTCTCCAATGACACTACTTCATTTTCCTTGGCTTCTCAACCTACCTTCAGTCCTGAAACTCTCTCCTTTCCTCATCTTCCTTGCTTACTACCGTATATTTCTCTTGATTTCTTTTAAAAATACTCTAAAACAAGTGTAGTTTAATTTCCTAATGTGACTGCAAAGAACTGTTCCTGTCTAAATTTACCTCTTCACAGCTGGCTGGTCTCCTGCCATCCATCCCATGCAAGTACACTGTTATCCTATTGTCCCACTTTGCTCCCAACAATAGAACAAGCTATGAGCTTGTTCATGAGTGTTACTTCTCTTGTGAAGTTAGTGGACTGGAGGAGGAATTGACTCAGTGCATTGATAGAAGTGGAACGGACTGGAAAAGAAGAAATTAGTGATTAACAATTGCTAAGGTGCCCAGCTGATCTAAGTACATTTCATAGTTGAAGAGCCTTGAGCTAAGTATAGACCAGAATCGCAATTGTGAATAATCTGGAGATGTAGGAAAGCTCAAATCTAAACCAAGACTTTGTTACCTGCTTTTTTCTTGGAATATCTCAAATCCATTCAATGAAACAACAAATACACATAGAACAACTGTAGCTTCTGTCATGGGACAGTAGGAAACCGTAATTGAATATTTCCAAGGATTCTTTTACCTGGTAGTTAATCTGGAGCAGGTGGGATATGTATAAAACATTATTCTATGTTAAGAATTTTTACTTGCTCTTAGCAAGAGCACTGTTATAAAGTCCAGTCTGGCTCTGGATGAACAGAAACTGTTGGGAAGCAGCTGGTTGTTAATGAGCCAAACCAAACCTGGACACTATGGGTTTGACTGTATGACATGACTGTGTTTTCACTGAAAGCTCACCAGGATGCTGTGTCAGACAAATGCACTCCTAGAGTACAGGTGGCAGGACAGGCTTGGCCATATGGAGAAGTATTGCTGTTTCTGTCACAGCCAAAAGCTGTACTAGATGCTCCACAAAACAGAAAGTAGATTTGCTGCAGTCTAAGGGGCTTGTTAACTCCATTGGACATAACATAATGAAAGCAAAAATGTTTTCCTTCATTAGAAAGTGTGGAAACAGAGTGGTGTTAGGAAAATGGTGGTAAGTATTAAGTGAATGATGCAGTTACATAGGGAAGCAGCTGTAGGAAGGCCTTATCAGTATTGCAGCCAAGATAAAGTAAGTACTTGCTACTGAACCTCTGTCCCCTCTATCTTCTCTGAACATATCACCAGCAAGATCGTGGCTATTGTCACTCTAACCATGAGCTATGTGATTCTCTCACTTTTGAACTGGGCTCTGGCCTGTGGTGCCCTCTGTGTCACTCACAGTTATGCAGTAACTGAGTGAATTTGTAACTGCAGACACAGCAATGAAGACAGTGACCTGCCAGCTTTTCAATTCTACCCCCAATCAAAGAGGGATTTATTTCCTGACAGCAGTGTAAAATTTAGAGAAAATGGAGTTTAAGGCTTCAGATAGTTGCTGGATGTCATCCTGACTCTAAACTTAACCGCACACCAAAGATAGCCCAGATAGGCAGACCCACCCCAGACATCCCTCACTCAGTACAACTGCACAGCAGTTAACTTTCATCAGAGGGAGAAAGTCCATTTTTAAACCTTTCAGAATACGTGGCAGGACTTTTCTGCTCGGCCAAAGCTGTCCAGGAACCTGAAGGGAAGGTGGGATAATCCTCCCACGACTCTGCTGTTTCCTCATGCCCACCCCGGTGCCCTGAGGGGAGGTGGCTTGCCGGGAGCAGGCAAGAATTCCTCACAGCCTCTCCACACAGGTGTTATGAGTTTTCAGATTGACAGATGTAACCAGCTCATTGCTGCTTAGGCCCCAGAGTGTATGTGTTGCCTTAGCTCAAGTGAGCTGTGGTTCTTCCAAAGAAATGTGTTCACCGATGCTATGAGTAAACGGCTGGTGAGCTGTGTTGGCACATGTACACATGCTGTGACCTTTGGTACCGGTTACAGCTGTGGCATCTCAACAGGTCATCTAGACTGGGCCCGCTACACCTAAATTATCCTTGAAAGACATTTGTGCAGCCTGTTCTTAAGAGCCACCAGAAGTAAAGACTTCACATCCCCTTCAGCAATTGATTTCAGTGCTAACCTCTCTCTACTGGTTCCCTAAGGTATTTTAAAATGCTTAATCTCAATCCTTAAGCCAATAATAGCTACATGGAGAGAATCAAAAAATAGCACTGACAATGGGTGTTAATACCAGTTCAGAAACCTTAAGCTCTAGATTGTATACAACTGTTCGGTGGTCACACCAGACTGGGCTGGTACCAGGGAAGTGCAAGCGGCAACACGCAGGCAGAATTATGCCATGGCTTTCCAGGGGAAGTACAGCTTCCCATCACTCCTGTGTGTGCCTGGAAGCTTCTTGGGTAAGAGCATGGACAGGAAAATTTATTTCCTCACAGCAGTCCACACAAGAAGTTTTGGGTTGTGTTGCAGCCCAAGGCACTGATAAAGGGATGTCTTGGGCATCCTCTGAGCCCTGCACAAAACAGCAGAGGGGAAAGACCTTGTTTGCCAGGAAGGTTCGCTGCTCTGAGGAGGGAGAGCTGTCCTGACATGGGAATATTGCTTCTGGTGATTGATTTAGTTCACCTAAAGCTCACTAGTGTGTCTCCACAAGGCACTGTATAGGACCATGTGGATGGAGGTGTTTAGTGATGTCAGTGTTTTCTGAATCAGCAACCAACCCAGTGGTTTAATCCAAGGAACCTAATTTCCTTGCTAGACATAAACACAACCCAAATCTGGTTAGAATTAACTAGGTGAAGTCTGAGCTCTTTTCTTCACCTCCATGGCATTTTCCTGTATTTCCCATAGAGCAGCTCAAGTGTGGTTCCTCTCCGAAGCTTTTCTGGGCTGGCAGTCATGCAAGAGACTTTCATGTGCTTTGCATAGCTTCCCTCTTCCATCTAGTTGGGAATATGAGGAAAACAGACCGTCTCAAAATAGACTTCTACTTTCCATTCTGACCAAAACCACTATGTGTTGGGAAGATGGCATTTCCCCTGCTCACCTTAAGAACAGGTTTTTGAGAGCTCTGCTTCCACAGTGATTTGGATTCAGCTTGGCTGAAGCACAGCACAGGGACAATATTTAATTTTTCCTTGCTATTTTCTCTAGCTTTGATTCACTGCAGTGTAATTTTGGAAGCTTAATCTAGTTTCATCAGCCATGACTGGAGCTAGAAAACAGGGCAAGTTATCAGAAGATACAGCAGGGAGATAACTAAAGGAAGTTTCATTTGGCACAAATTATCAGGAAATCCTCCCAAAATCAAGCCGTCAAGGAAATGATGGAAGTACATGATTTCACTAAAAATGAACACACGCATATACCACAAGACACACAAACACAAATACACAGCTCCTTTCCACCCTCTGAAAGTCAGATTGCCTTTTGCTGGGGCTACTACAAATATTTTAATGTATCCTGGCTCCAGTCCAATCCTCCACAATTGCTGGCAGCCATTTTATATCATCCCTGTCATAAGTTTCACTGTCACAGTGGTTTGTGCTTTGATTTTTATTATGCCCCGATCCAAACCCAGTACTCTGGAGCAGTTCAGGTTCTGCACCCAGGTCTGAGCGCAGCAGCTGGCACATCTGCCCCAAATGGGTCTTTATTATTTATTGCCTGTGCTGCGGGAGTCCCCAGCAGCCGCCTCCCGAGGAGGGCTGTGCTCCTGGGGAGCAGTTTGTGCTGCCAGCAGCTTGCACAGCAAAAGCAAAGGCAACCCACGCCTGGGGACCAACAGGAGCAGCACTCGGGGAAGTTGGGGCGTAAGGTGGCAATTACCGGTAATAAGTTTGCAACTGGATTACCCGTGGGCATTGAAACTGCTTCATGTTTTTCCAGCCCTCAGAAGGCTGCATGCCCCAAACCTTCCCCACAGAAGCCAAGGTCACCTTGCAAGAGGTGCACTGGTGGGGATTGGGCCCAACAGGCTCTGACTCCATCTCCAGTTTGTCTGTGGTTTAATAGGGTATAATTTCTGGCACACCTCAGTGCATCTAATTGTTGTCACTATTAGAGCACAAGGACAAATTGCTGACAGAGCGAGCTGCATAAAAATGCACTTGGGTGCAATAGCTGTGGCAATATTTCAAACAGCTTCCTATAGTACATCTTCAAGAGAGATGCAAGCACTTGTGCTTTATAATCGTGCAACCATATCACTGAATACGGATAGCGGTTACAAGTGCTGTGTAACATGTTGACAACTCTGCACACATAAATATGTATTGTTTTTCAGGCACCACCCAGGCAAAGAGAGAAGTCGAGTTTTTATTTTAATTTCTTTTGCAATGTCTGAGCAAACTGCTACAAGACATGTAAAGAAAAGTGGGAGTCCTAATGACTTAACCAGCAATTCAAGACAAAGCACCTCAGATCTCTAAGTTCAGCTCCCTAAAACATTCCTATCTATTGCTCAGGTCCCAACGAATTATTCCTTTTTTTTTTACAGCTATTAGCTCTTGAACTCCCTGGTTTCTTCTCTTCCTCTTTTGGGTGACTTTTCAAAATTCAGATCATTCCAAAGTAAAAGCTTTAACCATCCTTTAAACCAAGATTCCTCTTTCTTTTTGACATCAAGACTTCTCTCTTTGATAACTTCAAATGTTTCTCTCTCTTTGCAGTGAGTACTTAATTCTCACCAATCGTTTTGCTTTTCTATCAAACATAGCAGTAGCACCCTGACCGTTGTTTATCTGATTTTACCATTGGTTGCTTTCTTTGCCTTTTTTTTTTTTTTCACTTTTCAACTAGATTAATATAAACAACACCACTATTTGTTCAACATCGTTGTGGGGGTTTTTGTTTTTCCTAATTATGTAAAAATACACTTGCTTTTTAAACTCAATTAGAGCTTCCTTTATGTGTTAACAGAGCTGCACTACGGTGGTTTTCATCCTGTGCACTGCTTTCTCTGACTGTGAAACAAATAAAAGCCAAGCTTTTGCATTTCATAACCTTGAAGTTCTCTGAGTAGTTTCACCTCCAGGGCTGGGTAACTGAATGTTTTCAAGCAGCTTAGAGAGAAAAATGGGGAGGGGCGTGAGATGGAGGAGAATAAGCCAGTAAACAAGAATATGATTTCAGATTTTCATGATTTAGACTAAACTGAATAGCAGCAGCAGCCAAAGTAGAGAGAAAGAGAGACTGTATATATATATATATATATGTATATATATGATGGAATAGTTCTATAATAAAAAAAAAAAAAGTTGTATTAGACTTTGAACGTGAAAGGTGCTTTTCACCCCATACTGGTACAAATGATATCTGAGGACTAACAGACTGAAGGGAACATGCATAGACCATGTTATCCATTGCTGGGGCATGGCTGCGGACATGGTATAATGTGGCAACTGTTCTAATAGTGTTCTGCATTGCTACACAGCAATTCCAGGATAGACCTGGGAGAGAGTTTTACTGGAAAAGCAAATGCACTAGAATGGAGGTAGTGACTCATGAATGGTGGTGAGCTGTGCAGCACTGCTAGGATCATGGTGCAGGAAGAATGTGATTGCTCACATTAAATCATCACTGCCCCCTCTACACACCTAGGGCTTTTTTATTACCACAAGTGGGCAAAATCCCTTTGTTTTCCAAATATTCTAACTACTGGGTCCTCTAGTAATACATTGACTTTTCACAATGCCCTGGCTCACTTGCTCTATCAGTACCAAGTCAAAAAAGGTCTATCAATCACATCCATTATTACCAGTACTGCTTTCTCTACTAGGCAACTTTACCTTAAAGGCTGTTCCTCCAACAGTTGACCTAGTCTGACCTTGCTTAGCTTGTGCTATATGGAATTGCAGAAAAGTGCACACAGAAGTCAATAGTAGACACCTTTTCAGAAAAAAAATGGGAGCTATTTACACCTTCTATAAAAAAACTCCAGCCCAGACATGCAGATAGCCCCTGATTTGATATAACACTTATTTCCGAGTTTGTAGAAGAAAGCCTGTGGATTAAGGGGAAAAAAAAAAAAAAAAATAATCAGACTTTGTTACATAGTGAAGCCAGGTTGTTCTTTAAATATACCATGTGTTAGGTGCTGCATGGAATAGAGACAATGTAGGTGTTCCTGGTGATAGAACAGTGGTAAGACACAGCTTCTATGGTTGGAATAATCTCATAACATACTACATGGTATTTACTGTCTGTGTTAAAAAAACCCTCTTCTTGACACTTATCATTTGAAGTAATTCCTTCAGATTCCAAACCAATTTGTTAATGACTGTCTTTGTATACTGAAGTTGTTGGAGGGCGGGTGTGTATTATTACTTTTGTTTCTACAAAAAGTGGGGTTTTCTCCTCTTATATTCTGTGCCTACAGGATAGTGCAGTTACAGATGTAATCTGCACAATATCAATTTGCAAGCAGAAACTTCAAGCTGCACAAGGGCACAGGGCTCTGTCTATGACTTTCAAACACAAGCCTACTCTTCCAAGAGCTTGAGAAGAAAGTGTGGACACTAGTAGGACAAACTGTTCATTATTCACTGCAATTTCAGATATACACAGTGGAAATCATTGGCCAATGAAATATACCCTGTGTAGTCCAGAGCTCTTCACTTATTTACCTCTAGCACATTTATGCGCATGAATAAGCACTATTACATTCCTTTACAGCTCCAGGACCAGAAGGCACTCTGAGGTTTACAAGATTTGGCTGATGTACTGTGGCCAGTCTCCTGTTTCCTTCAGGAGTTCAGCACATCAGGACACTGAGAAAAACAAGGAATAAATTTTATAGTTGGAACTTACATGCAAACACCTGGCTTCTCATTTAACTGACCTGGAAGATGATGTCTGCTCACAGATAGGATAGGCCAATCTCCCTCACCAAAGACATCATAATTGTTTCCCCTAGTGCCATAGTCCATGACTTTTCACAGGAGGAAGAATGAGGATTGGGGACCAGTCTATTGTTGTTAATGACCTTGGCACAAGAAGTAACAGTGTGCTAATGTATTTTGTTGCTGGTATGAGGCTGGGGGGCATTGTGGACACAGTTAAGGTTTAGATGATAGCATAGAAGAAGCTGAAGACTTTGGTGGTCTGGCAGAAAGAAATGGGATGACATTTATAGTGCAAAAAGAAGGATCATTTACATTAAAAGTAACAGAGAAAATGTCTTATATAGGAGTTTATTGGTTAAAAATGACAGAAGGGAAGAAAAACCTCTGTGCACTAGACTAGTGCACTATGACTGTGTGATGCAATATAGCTATGGAAAGGCAAATGTAGTAAGGGATGTCTTCCCCAAAGTATTTCTGGTAAGGAAGGGTGAGGTATCCAACACTGTATCTGCTTTTCATCAATATGATTCTAAACCAGAGCCAGTACATATCTCTTAGGACGACCAGGACTTGTAAAGCCCAGTTTGTAAGAAAAACCAAGTTGGTTATGTACTGAGTCAATTTGTGAAGTGCTTTATATAATGCCCCAGCCCTTTACTTCAAGAAATGGGCTCATTAAGGAAAGAGAACCTTTCCACACCTTATTTGTTTTAATGGTACTGACCTCATGTTTGATCAGAGATCTTGGCTAGGTTCTTAATTCGTTGATTAGCTAGGATGTCCTTTTAAATAAACTGATAATATTGGCTTATACCAGCTGTGGCAAAACTGCTATTTCCGCAGCACATGCTTCATGACCAGGGATGGACTTGGCAGGCTGCTGCCCCATGCCCAGACCACCCCCCTCCCACAGGCTGCTCTGGCTGGTCCCTGTTCCTCCCAGTGCAGTGGGGCTCTCTCCACTGCCCTGGGCCCAGCCAAGCACAGCCCAGCAGGGAGGCTCTTGACTATGAGAAACTCAGGTTGCCCTGTCATAACCCTACATCTCCAGGACCAACTCCCTAACGTAGCTGCGATGAGAGCAAGCCTCAGATGCAAATGGTAAATACAGTGCTAATGACATATTCTTCCTGTACTAAACCCAGAAAGTCTGCACTGAAGCCAATGGCCAGCACCTGTAGACTGAAGGAAGAAGAAGAAGAAAAAAGGAAAGCACTATCGTTAAGCCACACTTCTGTGAAACGCTGTGATACTGCAGCTATGACCTAAGAAATAAGATAGGCTAAATAGATACCTGACCTTGAATAGTAGGTATTATGTGTGACTTATGTTAAGTGCAAAGCACAGTGGTACCCCTGTAAAGGTAAGAGTAGGAAGGATGATTATTATCTTCAAACCATTTAATCTGTATTTAGTGAATGATGATTATAAAGGCTGCCCATTCAGTAATGAGATTCAGACTCCCTTAGTTAATTGATATATGGCAGATAACATCGAAAGAGATCTTCTTCAGTTCAATGCCACTTTATACTATAGTTGTACTAAGTTAAATAAAGTTTTCTCTGAGCATTCATATACTGTAATAAAAATAGCTTGTTTGAATTTGCTTGTAAATTTTCAGTGGGAGGAGAAACTGGGCTTGCAGACTTTGTTGGAAGTGATGGAGTTTTTTAAGACACATGCCTGTAAACCTTTATATCGTGATCTACTGTGATGCTGTGGTCTCAAGGTACTTCCCTGGCAGAAAAAACCCACAATCTTGCCATATTTTAGTTCTAGCATGAAGTTCATTAGGAAGAATGAATTCTCAGACTTTCTAAGAACACAGAGCAAGTGGCAGGAATAAAAAACAAAAGGAAAGAATAACAAAACAGTTCCTTATGTAAACCTTACTTATTTGCAGGCTGAATACTTATGCTTGCTTTTCCTCTCTCTGCACATATGAATGATGAATTTCACATGCACAAAAGCAAAGGCGATTGAGAGTACTCTGTGCCAATGGCTGGTATTCATGTGCAGATGACAGCTGTTAGATACAGAGATAATATTAATATTGCTTCACTTTTCCCAGCTCCAACTCCACTCACTCACCCTTCTTTAGCCTGTGGCTGCAGTACACAGGCTGCAGTTTATCAAATGGTCCTCCACTCTTTGAGGGGAAGCTATGAACTTGCTGGGGTATGAAGGGGTGCCAGAAGCATTTCCTTTTGACACAGTTGTAAAACTATGGTCCAGTTTAGCTAAACAGCAGGTTTTTGAAACTGTCTTGTTTTGCTCATACCGTGCAACGATTGCCCAGAGATGCCATTTGCCCCAAGCAGGCTGTATCCTGGGACCTCAGAGCGGTGGTTTGCCTAGTCCCACCAGCTGATGCAACTCTGAGCACACAGACTGAGTACAAAGAGCAGTCCCATTGCTCCGCCTGTTGCTAGTGTCCTGGCATCAAATAGGATGAAGAAATAGCCACTGTTTAATGGAGCGGATGAGAGCTTCAGCTGTCTGGGAAGCAGAGGAACAAGGCCCAGGTTGTCAGAGAGCAGGCTTGGGACAGACTACAAGAGAAAGGGGCACGAGTGAGTCTGCACCCATGAGCATATATATACTCCAATGAAAATCTGAAGCAAGCTCAAGGTACTGCAGTCTTAGCCTTCCTCTCTTTTTAGCAAATACCTGTGAAGCTCACTGGCACCCTTATATGTCTCTTTTCTGTCCCACACCTGTCTCACAAAGGGACAGCAGCCTGCTGCTCCCAGGCACCTCGCTAGTTTCGGGGACAGAGTGTAGGGATATTGCTTCATTAATATGGTGCTAGAGGATGGAAACTCACTTCCTCTTCGCTCCTTGCCTCTCCTCTCTGAAAAACTGCACACTGAAAATAAATTAAATTAAAAGGAACATGAAGATTGAGAAAAATCAATTACTCCAAATGAGCAAATACAGTTCTGAAGGTTGTTAAACCTTACATCAGCCTCTTTCGGTGCATGCTTTCCGATGCTGTTTTCACTTATGTCATGACAAGGAATCTCAAACTGCCACCTTAGCAGCAGAAAAGGGCTTAGTAGAGCCACAGTCATCTTTACATTCTTGCTGACAGTGAATCATTAGATTCAGCCAGCTGAAATCCCCAAGTTCTGTAAAAGGAACCTTTCTTGTGCTTCAAACAAGGGAAAAAATGTCAGGCTATTGTAGTTTCAGGCACAAAATTTTAACAGGGACAACTGCATCAAATTTGTCTAAAATCCTGCTGACCTGGTCCTTAGTCCTTCCCGGGAAATAAAATTGTATATAAACTTTCTCCCCCGCCCCGAGGTTTAAAATTGTTCAGTTAATATTTTTAGCATGAATTTTTAATTCCTTCCTGTTTCCAGCAAAGCAGGCAGAGTTAATGAAGTTCTTCATGTCCTGTGGAAAAAACTGTCAGAGATTAAGTCTTGTTTCTCATATTGTCTGAAATTACAGCAATGTCTGAGGGCGCTCAGTAAGCTCACAGCCCAATCTGCTAAATGCTATGAAAACACAGCAGAGACTGCCCCTTGCTAAGGAGCGCTCATCTTCTCCACCTCATGAGCTGTGACTTCCTTACTCACAAGATACTATAAAAGGACTTCTAATATAAATAATGCATTGTCCTAAACTGAAATATAATCAGCAGAAATGAATTTGAATATTAATGCATGAGACGTGTGTGTTCATCTCTATGAGCTGTCTACAGCCGTCTCATTTTGCTGAGATGTCACTGGCCCATACTTTCCCCTGCACCACAGAATGGGATGTATTGGTGTAATCAAAGTAGTCTTAATCACAATACATACACACCACTTGGGGAGTTACACTGGAGAACATCGAATCTGGATGCTCTCCTCCACCCCCTCCCTCAGCACCTGCACTGTTTACACCCACTTTCTGTCTACGGCAAAATCCCTTCCAGACTGGGGGAATTCACCTAGGTCACCATTGCTACAAAGGAAAGATCAGGCTCGCTTTGTGCGATGTTGGTTAAATGAATGCCGGATCCAACTGCCCTTACGTCACTGTCCTTACGCCAAAGGAAAAACTATGCTGCTGAAAGGCAGATCCTCCTGGGAGCCTGAACTTCATTTTTCAGAGGACATATTATTCCAGTTGCAGAGAGTCAAACACGACCTGTTTAGTTTGGTCATGTGAAAAGCTGGCTTTATCTAAAAGCTGTGGACAGATTACAACACAGCAACTGATAGTAAAGAACCTGATTTCAATATAGATGTATGAACTTCTCCTCCACAGACCTGCACAGCATCAGCCTTGAGTGGAAAAATCACCACACCAGACATTTTGTGTAAACTGCCCAATCTGTTGCTCTCTTACATTCCTCACACAATCATAAAGCCTATTACCTCCCCAAGGCCATAATCGTGGTGTTGCTGGACAGAATATCCTGAACAATGAAATGAAAGCCCTACAGTAAAAAACAAAGCTAAAGTTGGGGATTCATGACAATAAATCTGGGGCAAAGTCATTCAACCTGTGGTTGTAATTATTGTCTGAAAAAGCAGCACAAACTCAGCCATTCAGAGGGAAAGTTACAGAGCTCTAGCACTGCCATTAAAACACCCAAACAATATTGCCCCTAAGAGATAAAAATACCTACTTGTGCAAAAACCAGGTTACCCTATCACTGTAGATTGATTATGTAAAAGCAGCTATCACCACTGCTGGCTAAATGCAGAAATAATACTCAACCCCTGAAAGAAAAGGAGTCACTTTGTTCAGTTTAACATGCTACTCAGAGAGATATTTTCTAATGAAGCTGGGTAAGTTGAGAACACAAATCACACTTAATTTGTGGCTAGAGGTAAACCTAAGCTGGGGTTTACAGCCTGAGTCAATATTCTTCCTCTCTCTTCCTTAGTCTTCCTAAATCAGCAAAGACAGAGGCTATCAAGAACATATGGGATGCCAACCAGGATGTAATCAGCAAAACATGGGATATTCTGAGCATACAAGGCAGACGATCACTCAGAAAGATGTTGATGTCCTTATGCCTATTCATTTATCTACTTGAATCAAAGGAATGGAGGAGGAGGGGGAATGAGTATTAGGAAGGGGGGAGGGAGCCTAGGCATGATTAACAATAGGTGTGAGACAGGAAGAACTAGATTAAACTGATCCATATGCAAATGATCTGAGTCTGATTGCATCAAACCATGCACAGTTTAATGAGTATGGTAAGATGCCTTTATCTCTGCTTGGATGTGTTCCGAAAAGAAGGACTGCTCCGAGATAAAACACAGTTTAATAAGAAGGTTTTTCATTATGGGGTCGATCTGCATTTGCATTTCTCTCTCTGAGCCACACAGCTTTCCTCAACCTCCATTCCTTTTCAAGAGATTAGTCAGTAAGCACTTATGTATTGTTGACACACACCTTGGGGCATTGCATACTTAACATGTGTGTGAGTTTTAGCGTGGTCCTTCATGACCTAGATTAGACATTTCAAAATGAAGATTAAGTGGCAAACTCTTATTTTTCTGCTTATCTACTGAGCACTCTTTGCCCTTCTGTTATTTTGAAGTTCTGTAAAATCTTTTTGGTATTCATACACTGATACAGAGACAGAACTTAGCTTGGGTACTTACAGCATTGTGGGCCAGACTCAGAACTGCATCACTGCTGCGAGATGGTGCTGGCTCCAGCGTCTGTGGAGCTAATCTGATTTTATGCTACTGTAGCTGAGGTCTAGCCCTCTATTTCAAAAGTGTGTGTTGGTTTCTTCCAAGCGGCTGCCTTTGTACGCTGAACAAGGTAGCTAGGCGCTGCCGCTGCTTCACCTGTCTTATGCTCTGTTTACAGTTACAGGTGCAGGTAAAACAAAATTAAGGCAACCTTTTCCTCCTTGTGCAAGCAAGACAGTGAGAAATCTCCAAGGCTCTCAGGAAGATCATAGGAAAGGCAGCTGACCAATGCACTGGCCTCTGCTCAGACTCCAGCAGCCATGTGGTATAGTAAGCACTAGTCTTCTCACCCAGCTGTTAAGCAATGTGAATGTTGCCTTTCCTCCACTCCCACCTCCAGTGATGATGGGCATGAGTCTTCAGGTGGCAGTGCTGAAGGCTTGCCAAACTTCATTTGAAGGGAAGCATTTTTAAGGTCAGACTTGAAGACAGAGAAGAATGCAGATTTGTGACTGTGACAGGGAGCATAAGTGAAATCACAGAGATAGGTGTTGAGAAATGTAGTGAGTGGCATGGCCCCTGCACAAGGATGACACACAAATTCATGAAGCATTCCATGTAAGAAGACTGTGGTGGGTTGACCCTGGCTGGATGCCAGGTGCCCACCAAAGCCATTCTATCGCTCCCTGCCCCCCTCAGCTGGACAGGGAGAGAGAAAATATAACAAAGGGCTCGTGGGTCGAGATAAGGACAGGAGAGATCACTCACCAATTACCGTCAGGGGCAAAACAGACTCAGCTTGGGGAAAATTAACTCAATTTATTACCAATCAACCAGAGTAGGGTAATGAGAAATAAAACCAAATCTCAAAACACCTTCCCTCCACCCCTTTTTTTCCTTCTTAAATACGTTATCACAGAGGCGCTACCACTATTGCTGATGGGCTCGGCCTTGGCTGTCGGCAGGTCCGTCTTAGAGCCGGCTGGTATTTGCTCTGTCGGACATAGGGGAAGCTTTTAGCAGCTTCTCACAGAAGCCACCCCTGTAACATCCCGCCCCCGCCGCTACCAAAACTTTGCCACGCAAACCCAATACATTGATGGAGGCTGGAATGACCACAGCTACCTGAGGCAGAATATGGAATGGCTGTAAGAGAATGTGCCTACATCTCAGGCATAGTTCCAACCCTTCTTTGATTAGGTGTCATCAGATGTCTCTTAGAAAGCTCTGTTCTTCTTAGGCTTAATCTGGATTGGTATAAACACATGAGTTCATACTGGCATCCTTTCTCAGGTCTCTATTGGAAGTATCAAATTCATTATCTTGCAGTGAAACACTTGGGGTGAAATCCTGACCCCTTTGTAAGCCTCTAGTTCACCTTTGGTTTCAGTGACATCAAGGTCCAGTGATTTGGTTCTAAACATTTTCACCTTTTCACCTAGATGGGCATCCCAGTTCCAGTGGTGGTCTGGCATTTCCCTTCCCTCACAGGTGGGAAGATGTGAGTCTGACTGATTTCAGTCAGGTCTCAGCAGCTATTGAACATGACTGTTAACCACCTTGCACTGCTTTCAGTTGTCCAGGTTACATTTTCCCTTTATAAACAGAGGTACTGCCATTCACTCTCACTCCAGAGCTGGTGTGAGTATTTAAAACCTTGGTAACTTTTTGAGTGCCAGCTGTGGAATAGGTCTGATGACTATGATCTGGGATGAGTAAGGACTTATTGGACTCTGCCCATGAATTGATGGTGGGAAGCAAAGCCATCACAAAGATCTGCTGTTAATGCCATCAGAGTTTCACTTCTACCTTATATGTGTAATTTTATTCTGACAGCTTAGTCCCACGTTGTCATTTGTACTTTTGCCCCTAGGATCAACACTGGAATCTGTATTGAAAGTTGAGAGCAGGTATTTATGTAGGCTTTGAGCCATACCTAAATGATGTTTGATCTCAATGCCATTATCACAGCATAGCTGTCTCTTTCTTCTTTCCAATTCTCTTTCATTCATAAGGCTGAAAGACCTTTTAATCTTTATGCAATTTCCTCTGCAAGGTCTAAATCACCTTGATATTTGGCAACATTGATTCTGTCTTTCCCTTCCTGATTGCTCAATCTTAGGGAATTTCCTGAATAATAAAAATTATGTCCATATATGCAAAGGTGGTCATAAGACCTCTTTCAGCACCTTTGCTCTATTTATCATATCTAATTTCTAGAGGATTTATATTAGTCCAAATGCATTCTTTAGAGGCCCGATCCAATTTCTGTTTAAGTCAATGGCACTTTTGTATTAGATCTTAATGGTAGTGGAATTTAGCCCAAAGCCTGGTGTATTTAAGTCAGTTTTAATCTGAAGGGCCTCTAATAAAACCAATGACTTTGATCTTCTTTTCTGGAAGTGCAACCGAGTCAGAGACTTTAATTTTTCTTTTTTAACCTCAAGTAACTGCATGTTAGGTGGGTGACTGTGAGGACACTCCTCTTCTCCACAGGTTGTTCTTTTTATTTAGAATAGTGCATTGGACTTTGGACTAAGAAGGAAGTTATTTGCATAAGAGGCAAAACTGGGGATATGTTACATAGAAACCTAACTATAAAAATAAATATCTATTTCTACTAAGGCCCAGTAATCATATGTGTGTGTGTGTGTGTATATATATATATACATATACAGGGGCTGTATTAATGAATTAAGTTCAATAACATTTTTCTAACAGGACAGTAAAGCAGCACTTACTCTCTTCATCCTTATTGGATTCTTTATTGGGCTGAGTCTTGATGCCTTTTATAATCTGGGCTTCTCAAATAGCAGTTGTGATGGGATTTTTTCCTGACATACTCATCTATCCAGTAGGAATTGGATAGAGATCACCAAACAGTTACGAACTGTAACAACTTTCAGATGATGTCAACATTGGCTTGATATGAACTGGTGAGCTAGAGGTGAGGGAATAACTTACTAACCATTCGTTTAAGCCATATATTCCCCAGCAGTGACAATTTAACAGAATTTCCAGGAAGCTCATCTATTACAATCACAAATCAGGTGGCCAACAACATCAATGTTTTAATCTTAATCTGCCTTTGCTTCTCCCCTCGTTTTCCTTTTCCCCTCTGCCCCTAAGACATACAAACACAGAGATTTTCCCCTTTTATAAATACAGTGGATGTTGTTGTCAGTTCAGATAAGAGCAAATGCCAGATAGGATGGCAATATTTTCAGTCCTGGCAAATGCAATCATAAGTTCAGTTTATTAATATTGCAACAGTTGCACTAAATGAGATCACTTGGATAACAAAACATTTATCAACAAAACGCTGCCACCTACTGAAGTTTTGCAAACAGCCCAGATGATTGGATAAGATCACAAATTCACTCTGTCACAAGCTTATGGTCTTTGCTGAAATCGTTCTGAGGGAAAAAAAGCAAGAATGATAACCAGCAGAACAAGACAAGACATCTCTTTCATGCAGTCTGTTCAGCAAGTGTCAGGGTAAATCCTGGAGAGCAACCTCCAAAGAGGAAAGGAGGTTTGGCTCTTTGTGCTCAGTATGTCATGGAGTTTTCAAGCACAGTGGCTAGGGAACTCTTTCTATCAACTGCTTTACTTGCAGCAGCCCATTAGAAACTTCCAGTTTTCTTGTTGTGCTGATTATTCAGCCCATGGTAAACTGATACTAAAACTTGCCAGCTTTTTGGGTTGCATGACCGCAGGTTATAAAGGCTTTGTAAATAAATATAAAAGAAGTCCGAGTGACTACAACGAATCTTGTGCATTTTCTGATGAAAGATCTCAACCAATTTAAAATGTTCATTATTTCAGTATAGCTCCACCAGGCGCGCCTGTGAAACAAAAATAATTCCTGCACACCATACATAGAAAGAGCTTTACCTACCCATGCTTCATTGCTTTGGTGTGGATCATCAAATGACTAGATATAAAAGGGCTGACAAGGCTTTGGATGGGAATTGTTGTGCCCATTTGAAACTGCAGACAGCAATTCTAGATTGCCATAACCTAAACTGGCTTTTAGGCAAGAATGTGGATCTCATTTCCCAGTGTTTTGGGAGAACTGCTTTTGGGGATTAGCTGTTAGTTATTGGTAGAAGTATTTAAATGAAATGCAAACAAAATTATTCATGGTGCAACTATTTTTTTACTCTGTGAGTAGAAAGGGGTATTTATGTTATTTCAAAAAAAGCAAACTCAAAGAGTCAAACCAGCATAGTTTAGAAATTACAATCTCATTGCAATTATTTCATGCAATGGGTGACCTGTCTCTTCCCTTGCAATACTACTCAGTTTCTTATTTGTAATACTAAAAAAATTAATACTTACTCCTGGAACATCCTTGTTCCTTGTTTCATATCACAGGATATGAAAAAGTAACTGCTTTTTAAGACTGGAGTACAACAGATCATTTAAACATGTGCATAACTTTAAGCATGGGAGTAATTCCATTGAAATAAACAGGACTACTCAAACATTTCTGATTTTGCATGTGCTTCTGTGCTCTGCTAGCTTAGGGGCTAAGAATGGATATGCTTATTTAATACAGTGTTTATCTACTAAGCCTACATTCAGCATTACTGATTCCTTCCCTTTCATCAGACAGAGACAAGGAGTTCTCCATTTTTCTAGCCTCCTTCTGGGCCAGTTTCAAACTTTGTTGTGCCTTCCCATGCATTTGCATTTTGTATCTGATGTAGAAAATAGCAGCTATGAAACCAAACGCTGAGTCCTGAGGGAGTAAAACAGCTGACTTGAAAGGAAACACTCAGAGGTTTGTCTAGATTAGGGGACGCAATCGATGTTAGGTTGGGGCTGGCTCTTCCTGACCTAATTTTGGACCTTTTTGCACCGGGAAGCAGGATCTCCTTTCTTCTTTGGATTTAGCTGTTTGCAATTACCCTTGGGTTCCCCTTCATGACTGTGACCACATGTATTGACTAACCCTGGCCTCGTTCTCTCTTCTTAATGCTGGAATTGTCCTTCCTGCTGTGATGCCGTGTTTGTTTAGTGCAGGACATGAATATATGCTCACTACTGCACTGGGAGACCCCAACTAGTGACAAGGCAGACCCAGAGTCTTTAACTTGAGTCAGCGACTATGCCTAACTCTTTTGCAGTAAAATCTACAATATCTTTTAGTCTTCAGTGGGTTTTTAAACCTGGATTGTTTATGGGGGTTAGTTATGCTGCTGTAGCTGTTATGTGTATCCAGTGCCAGCTCCAGCACCTTCTTTGCTGTGCAAGCGGGGCAAAACCGTGAATCCCCACTGTGGGCCACCTGGAGCTGACATTGCTAGATATAAGCCCTGACTAGTTTAGGTAGGATTGGGCCTTAAGCTGCACTTTGCTACAGCTGTTCTTCAACACAAAGGAACTTCAAAGGGTTTTGACTCCATTCGGGGACACTGAAGCCAACACATCTGCTAGCTCCTATGGAGATGAAAGCAAGTGTTTAATGCACACCATTGCCCTAACCAGTGTGCAGGTGCAATTTCTGGCTGGAGCTCTTCACATTGGCCTGTCTGTATTTAACTTTTTCTGTCAGGATTCATGCTTATTTCTGAGCTCAGAGCTCCTGGCCTGTCTCTCAGTTACACAGTTCCTCTAATAGCATCTCTAGGTTGCTTCTTCCCCTGGCACCATGGTGGCAACTGTGGGCTTTCCAGCATCAGGCTGACAGGGCAGGTGCCCCAACCCATGGTCTCAAGTGAAAGGCCAGTGTAAATAGCACATGCTGAGATTTACCTTCATTAGCTTCCCATACACAATTTTTAACCTTCCTTTGATCATTATTTTGCTTTTCTAAACCACTGGTGAGGTGGAAGGAGCAATTTTCTGGAGATCCTCACTGGGCAGCACTGTCCTATTTGAGTGATGTCAAGATAAATGCCTATGTAAGGTGCCAGCTCTCAGGTTGGAGAAAATCATTGTATTGGTATTACTACAGCAGCAGGTTTGACATCCTGGATATGTAGGCACAGGCATAGGCTGGAGTAACAGCTACCATCTGTAGCCTGTTCAGGCTTCCACGAGGATTCCTGGTACCACACTTGCTTCTGACTTAGGGGATTTATGCACTCTGTAAATGAACATCTCTAGTATGTTGCTGCTAATCTGGACATGAAGCCCTGCAAAATAGTTTACTCAGCCCGTCCAGCTGTGAGCACACTCAGAAAATGCCTACTCACTATCTCTTACTTGCTGGTCTGAGGTGAAGAAAACCTCTGGAAAAGTCACTACCATCCACCTCTTGCTGCACAAATATGCAAACAAAATTTAACGTCAAAAAAATTCATTTTGAATTTTAGTAGCTAGTCAAGAGAGTGTATTTTAGGGGATTGTTTTACTCATCCTCAGTGGAAAGAGCTATTTAACATTTTAGTCCACCCAGCTACAATTTTTGAAGGCATTGTATCTGGAGATTCCCTCTTGCATCTAACTTATGTGAATGTTTTACAAGTAAAACTTCCTTGTATCTGTTAGATTTTGTAGTCACACTTATTAAAGGAGTTGGCCACTGTGTGATTAAATTAGCAATGCTTGTTAGTTTGCATTTTTGTGGTCGATAGATCTTTACCAGTGAAGACCAGAGCATGATCTCGTTTTGCATGTGGAGGTTTAGAGTGCAGCACACATGTAAATACTGTGTATGTGTTTAGCATAGGAGATCCTGAGCTTTTCCAGAGTGGACGCAGGACTTGTGCTGGGGAGAGTTAGGCACGAGGATCTTGGCTGATCATGGCTGGTGGGAATAGCTCCTTGGTGGCTGTTACTTGGCCCCTGAGCGAAGAGCTTTGAAGTGTGTAAGTACTAAACAATTTGAGGTTCTCACGAAACCGACAAATAGGTAAGGTTGTGTGAAGGGTTTGAAATCCAAGAGCACTGTGACACTGCCATGACAACAGGCATGGAACCCTGCTTCCATGTGCCTTACTAGGTCATCACAGCCTGCTGGGACTTGTGTCTCCATAAACTGGCTGCAGGGAATACGGTACCTACAGAGAAAAATCTTCAAAACCCAACTGTCTGAGGAGCCACCTGAGCTACCTAGAAGCAAACCAGAAAGGACATAGGCAACACTTTGATACATAAGATGGTGTGCGGGGCAAGAGGTGGGCTTCTAAGCAGGCCAGGTGACATGTTCCTTTCGTGTGCTTCACTGCCAGGAACTTCTCCTGAAGGTGCCTACATCTTGAAACCTGCTTCGTTAAACCCAGACTGGCTTGCTGCCTTACTTTCAAAGAAACAGAAAAATAACACAAAACAGGCAGTCATTGGTGGCTATGGCACTCACTGGGCATGTGGGTGTTCAATTTTGCTCTCCACTAGCCATCTTTTTCAGTTCCTGTCGCTCTGGGAAGCACCTGTGAAGAATGATGTCACTGCCTCAGCATAATGGTACATATCTACTTTCAGAAATATGCACATCTTTTAAATGAAGTGACCAGGAAGCAGCAGGTTTGATTCTTAGAAGACTGAGTGGAGGGTCTAAAGAAGTAAATAAGTACAGGTACCTACAGACTTAAAATTCCAATTTCCACTGCATCTTCACGAAACATAGGTGGGAACTGGTCCCTAAATTGTCTAGATATTCTTACTAATTTTCCCAATCTTTCCCTCCTCCCTCCCTCCCTCTTTTGCTTTTAAAGGCACAGATAAGAACTTCTGAAAATGTCTGTAACTGTTAACTTAAATTTAACTTTTTAAAAAAGCAACAAAACCCTCATACTGTATGGTCTATCATAGACAAAGGAGATAATCATCTGTTGTAAATTTTAAGATAAAGAATAAGCTACATGCCATGGACATGACTTTTTCACTTCTTATATTATGCATTTTTCAGGTCCTTTAAGATGCTTTCAGAATGTATATAAATTAGCTCCAACTACACATACTTTTTAGCTAATGCTTTGATCCTGTTACTTAAAATTCCATTTTATTTACCATCAACAAAATGAACAACATTTGTACACCTTACCTGCCCTTTGCAGATTCTCATTTCTTTCTGAACAGAGAGTAACAACAAACATGGTTATTGATAATCAAAAGCCATTACAGGCAAGATGTGTATCTCATTTCTGGAATCACATTACACCACTATAAGTTAATTTCACATTTTCACTAGAAAGAATAACCAACATTAGCCTGGTCCACACGATTGATTCATTGTCACTCTGTAACAAAGTCATAGACATCCTTCTGCAGACTGTATCTGTTTCTGTTCATTCAGATAGTTAATCCATAGCAGGTCAAGACTCTGTCTCACCAGGAACGTATGAAATGTCCTAACTGTGGGGTAAAGTTGTTCTTCTGTGAGTGCAGAGGTCCACATTTGGAAGGGAGCAGTGCGGTGCAATGGGAGGAAGGGAGGCTGCATCCTGGCTTGCAAATTTGTGACTGGGAGGTCCCACAGATTTTATAATGCCAGGCAATAAGTGCCTGGGAACAAAGGTGGCCAGTTTGGTAATCTGTGGGGAGGGAGATCGACTATTCTGCCCTTTTCCTCAGAGAGTGTAGCAGTGCCCACCTTGCTGTTTGGGGAGGCAGGGAGCTGACTGCAAAGGCTCTGCCTGAAGTAAATCAACGCAGCACCACTGGCATGACATTGGTTTGCACTGACCATCACACGGACTATCCTGTGCATGGGGTTGCGCATGTACTAGTTGCAAAACCAATCCTTTCAGCTGGATTTCCCATCTCTTCTCACTACAGATGTTCCAACTTAACTATACCAACATTTATATTACTTCAGTGAGGCTTTTTTATTTATATGGAGCCCAGTTTTCTCCACTTGGCCCCAGATGTGTTTGTTCCCATTTCATGAAGCCAGCGCCTAAGTAATCTCTAAGCCAGCACTGTAACTTCCCTGCTCTTTGGCATGTGTTTAAAAGTCACACTACACAGATTTAATGCTGGTGGATGGTAAAGAGATTAAATTTTCAAGTGCCAACTCATCACATCAGGTTGACACAACTCCCACTGTGTTGCTGAATTTGCTTGAGTCCTTTATTATGGGTGTGGGGAGAGATGGCTGAGGGGAGTTTGAGAAAAATGGTTTCTTTACCAAGACAGCAAATAAGGAAATACATGTTTTAAAGTGTGAACTCTCTATTCTGAAAGGTTTGGCATTATGCCTTGTGTGCTGTCTGCCCTGTTTGAAAATTACATAACTACGAGTGTAAACTATGTATGTGTGTGTGTATTGGTGGTTTTATTATAAGCAGCTCAGAGTGATGCCTGGGAGAGCTGAACACCAGTGGAATCTGCTGGGTGGAAATAATGTTCATGCACTTTCTTGTTGATGAGTTAGTAAGCCACAAAAGTACCAGGAGCTCATTAATGTGGCATTCTCAGACTGTGGTTCATGAAGACGGGGAGAATGACGTGCACTTCTGTAAATGTGTTCCCCTTTCAAAATAACGGCTCATGGTATGAGACTAGCCTTGCAACAACTCATTTCACCATTTCTGGGGGACCACTAGAGGGTTTCAACTGTTTTTTGTACTAGAAGCTTAAGGGGTAAAAAACGCAACAACCCTACCCTCCATCCTCTGCCTTCCCCTGCTAACAGCTCACTGTTGGGCCGGGGAGAGATGATTAAAATAGCGGAGCTCCTCTGGTCCCCACTGGGAATACTGTGCTTAGCCAGAGGACATGATGTAGGGCTTTGACTGAGGAAAGCTGCCAGTCAAGTCCGGGTTCATAACTTGCAGATATTGAAGACAAATGTGCCAAGAGATGCTCCAGCTCCTGCTATACTGTTTACAGTATTTGTAAACAATGAAATATAATGCATGTATATCCTGATCCTTCATTAATCGGGAAAAAACAACATTAGAGGAAGCATCAGGGGCCCAGTTCTGCTTTCCAACATGTACGCACCATAACCCCCATTAATTTGAGATGGAGTCACGTGGGTGTATCCTGAGGGGGTGATTGCATCCTACATCAGCTACAAGTGACCGAAAAAGGGAAAATAATCGGCCTGATACTGGTCATTTGGACAATGTGTATTTGATGTGTCAGAGTCGTTCCAACCTTCCAGTTACCAGATGTCCGTAAAAATTCATAGCAGGCTATTAAATTTAGCAGATCCCGTCTTAATTAGATTAGCTTCTGCTCAGCATGACAGCAGAGTATTTCACTGATGGAGGATTTATAAAGATTTCTGGTGGGAATTCTTTATGGAAGATGTAGTCTTTTATCCAGTGGGATTTACAAATGGAGGGGGGGTAGGGAGGAGAGGAAGCCCTGATAAGGACACACAAACATTGTCATGGCATGTTAAAACATAAATGGGAGCTTTTATTTTATGGATGTTTCCTTTTTATTTCTCTTTTGCAATGCGGATAGGCAGCGTGAGTGGTTTTTGTGTCCTTGCATTATCAGGCCCAGCTAACATAACGGCATACGGGTGGTGGAAAACTACAAGCAAATTCTTGTTGTCAAATTCCCTCCTAAAACTAGTACCAAAGGAGTACTCAATGTTCAGTTGCCTGTCAGGTCATGAGTTATTTTTTCACCTACAGGAAACAGAACTGTACAGTTTGTCTTGGGCTGGTTTTATGTGCTGCAATCCAGCATCTATCTATCCATTGCCCTTCTTTCTTTAAGGTCACTGCAAAAAAACCCCCACAAAACCAAAAAAAACAACAAACCCACTTTCTTATTAATTCTGCCTCTGCCCTAATGCCAATGATTTTCTGGTTTTCTCTGCACCGGTTTTTATGGAAGATATATACTGTTAATGGTGACACTGGTGTCAGTAACAGAACGTGAGCAGCAGCAATGTCTGTGCTGTATTCCCAGTGTGTAGATAACTTCATAAAGAAAAAAAGGTGGGTGGAGGGGAGGGGAGATCTGGATAATTTTTCTTGTCATTTGATTCACCATTGAAAAGGTCACTCCCTGTAAGAAGAGACAGTCTTCCCTCTGAGATGTCTGGGGGAGGAGCAGAAATGGCAGAGCCAAAATGGGGGGGACTCCTTGCCACTGTGTGGCTTTTGTAAGGTGGCAGAGCAGCCCTTCTGAGTACAAGGGCATGCAATGCCCAGAGTATGCATGCTGGCGGCTGATAAAAACGGAAAGGGACCATCCTTTGCTCACGCCGCGGGCTGATAGCATTCACATCATACACCGTTTGTTACTAGGCAACTGATTAAATATACGTGCCGGTCCTTCAAGCAATGCTTGCAATTAATTAACCAAACCATTTTCATTTTGACTGTCTTCCGCCCTCCCCTCCCCACCACCAACCACCTTCCCAAATGCTGACATCTGACACAAGTGCAAGTGATTTGACGCTCCTCCTGACCTATGGTGTACTAAAATAAAGAATGGACACTTTGCATAGTGGATGTGGTCTACACCAGGGCAGTGGACACCTCTGAGTGTCCCTGGTGGGTCTAGATAGCAGCTGGCACACACAACAGACATTTTGCTTTGCTCTGCCAGGGCCAATGTAAACTGAACTGTGAAAACCGCAGGGCAAAGTCCAAAAGAAATTCTCCTGGCAAATCTATTTGAAGTGCAGTTGGATTGAAGGATGGAGGATGGGTCTTCTTCCTTGGTTTTAAAACTGGGATTCCTCACCCCTAAAGTACTCATTCTCTAATTTAAAACCACTGTGGAGCACATTTGCCTGAGTATATATATAGATACATATATATTGTGATAAATAGAAATATTTATATAGCTACTAATATATATGTGAGTGGTGTTAATGCCCAGGTGTCACCAACTCTAAGTGCATACCCCTCTGTACTAGCTGTTACACCAGGACCCCAAACCAGGCAGTCCCTGCTCTGCTCAGCTCACAGCAATGACAGGCAAAGCAGAAGAAGGAATCTAGGCATCAAAGGTTGTTCAAGGTCATACAGGGGGTCAGTAGCAGGGCTGGGAATAGAAAATGGCTTTTGTTTTGAGATCAGATTTTATAATAAAAAACCAGTGAGTCATCTCACCCCAAATCCTCCCTCTAATTTTGTAATACAGTTGTCATATTAAACTTGTATGAAATAGACTGGAATTACACATGGAAAATGGGTAACTACAAGGATCCTGGAAGATCTGACTGTTCCTATTACACTTGATCAAATGCAACTGTCAGCTGCTTTGGCAGAGATCACCTTTGATGATTAAAAGGAGAGGACTACATTACAAGAGGGTTTGAGCACGAAACCACTCGCTGCAATCCACAATTAAACAGGAGAGGCTATTGTTCTGTTTCTGACTGGGAACAGAGTTACGAATTTATTGGAGTTCACAGGCTTGCTGCAGAGCATGTCTTTAACAAAATTGTAGCCCCATTCTGTACCAGAGCTTCCTACCCCGCTCAAAACCTTGAGTGCATTAAAGAAGCAATTTAGGGTTTATTTGAAGGGGGAAAAATAGAATGTCAAGTTGGGTTTCTTTCTTCCTTCCTCCCACTGGCTTTCTGCTGGGGAGGGAGGGATTTGAATCAGCAGATTCTCAATGGCACTCTCACCTATCGGAGCTGGTATAGAATCACTAGAAATGAGTAAGAAGCAAATAATGAAGCACAGACTGACTGACAATTTGAGTTTGGTTTTTTTTTAACACGCTGGCCAGCAGCTGATTTGGTGTGAACTGTCTGTGGAGCCATGCTGCTTTTTACAGCCTGTGCCTTTGAGTCAGAACTGGAATGGTGCCTCTGAAAAAAAGCGCTCTTTGGGTTTGTGACTCTTTTGAATGAGCTGAGGCCATTTTCCACGCCTAATGGGACTAGGTTACCTTGGCCTGCTTTTGTTTGACTCTGGCCTGTCATTTTTTGGCCTGTAGAATGGTCTGAATAAAGAAGTGTTTGTGGCTTTTTACCAGCCTTGTATGAGCTGGGCAAACCTGCACGGTGGCAAAAGCAGCCCCCCAGCTGCCATCCTGCCTGCCACACGTGCTCATGACCTGTGGTGGTGACGACCATGCTGCGGATGGGGGAAGCAGGTGCAGATTGCACCTTATGAAATATCAGATTAAGTCCCTCTTCTCCAAAGGTGGCTGGCTGCTTTCAGCAGTCCCATTAGAGCCATGCACTCCTCCTCTTTAACTTTCACTGTGGCTTTGCTGACCTTTGAATGAGAAAAACATTAGTAAAGAGCGATTTTATGCCCTCATAAAGAGTTATGTGTTACTAGGCAGTAATGGAAGCACAAACCAACCCGGCCAAAAGATCTCGGCCTCCTGTCGCTGCTTTCTTTAATGGTGCTGCTGCAACATTAATCTACCTTGTGCTCGTCAATGGATAGAAATCCCACCCAGCAGATGTGAAGATTGTTCACAGTGTCAGTATGGGCATTGCTCCTCAGCCCTGCTAATCCGCAGGGTGGAGGGAGAAAGCCAGAGAACACCTGTATTTCTTGCAGGTTTCTGCATGCTGCTCCTTTCCTCTTATCCCTGTAATGATTTATATTTAATTGACTTGTAATTATACCCACTTTTCTTTTTTTTTTTCTTCTACTTCATCTTGGTTGTTCCATACCCATATATGGTCTGTCACTAGCCTTGATTTTTTTTCCACCACAATGAGGCAATAAATCCAGTGGGGCTGGACAGGAAACCCAGCTTGCCAAGGAGAGACAGGATGAATATCTCCTAGAGACAGTCAGAGGTTTGATTGCGTATTGTCCATACAGTGTATTTCAAGGACTGCCCAGGGCAAGCCTGGAAAAACTTTTATGTCTGCAACAGTATTTCTTTCTGGAAAAACAGATTTTAAAAAAAGCCCACTGTGTATTTTTTGCTCTTTTTATGTGTGTGGAATCCATGATATATAGAAGATGACTCGCTTCAAAATTTCAACTAGGGCCTGTTTTTTAGAGGCAGAAGATAATCACATAGAAATACCTCCTTTAGAAAATGTGTGTTTGCTGTCACTGCTCTCCTCAGCTGACTCAACATGGACGTGTACTTATTCCTCAAGCTGGAGATGGTGTCTGTGATCTTACTGCTCCCAACACCATCATTAAAAACACAGGGCAAGTTTTATTAATACTTTCTTGGGCTTCCAAGCATGTCTAGGCTCATTCATGTTTATGCTTCACTGCAAACACTGGTGAACTTGCTGATCACAAATTCCACCCAGCTGCTTGTTCCTGTAAATGCAGCAGAGATCCTGAGACACTGGGATATTGTATCAAAACTCAGATTAACTCAATAAAATGGTGATAGATGGCACACTAATGACACAGTGACTACTCTGCATGGTCTGTATGAAAATGCACATTCTGGATCCTTTTTTAAGAGACCGTTTCTGTAAGACTCCTGTGGTATTTGTAGTCCAGGAAATCCACTCCAGGCCTTGGAAAAATATTACCGTGCAGTAAGAACATGATGCTTTTCAGATACAACACTATCTTACTCTGCATGCAATGACACTGGATTGCATCCTGGCACACTAGTGCAAAACCTCCATGCCTGAGAAAGAACTTCTTGTTTCAAACACTAAGGAGAGCTTACCTTTATTGCTGCTAGTATAAGTAAATGCAGGGAAAATACTCAGAAGCAGAATCATTGGTGCCCCATTATAGCCGGTTACATTAATCACTATGTCTTTCAAATTAAGCCACTTATTGACACAGGGGCTTGTTTGTGAACATTAGGAAAAGAACTGGATCTTTGGTTGTCATGGGCAAATAAAATTCCCAGATAAACACAAGCCTGTGAGTACAGCATCACTTAACTGTGCTCTCTTGCTTGCACACATACGCAGTCATGCTCCTTGAGGGTTTGCCAATGCAATGTAATGTTGAATTATACAGGCTAACTCTATGAGCTAGCTCTACAAGAATTAGCTTGGGGACTGGAATTAGTCTAACAGCAGTAGCAGGACACATTAGCTCGCATGGCTGAGTTAGCCTGTCTGGCTACCACTATGATTAGATGGCTTCTAATGCTGAAGCTAAGTCATGAGAGCTATCTTGGGTCTTTCAACGTGATATGGGGGTCCATGTCCCTCTTCTCCCCCAGCCCACAGCCAGCTCAGCGCACTTTGCAGACATAGGCTATACATACTTTCATTCAAGGTCTGGTTTCCTAATGGAATGAACTGGCCCAGCTTCACTGTGGAAGTCAGTGGCATAGCTACATTGATTTACATTGACAGACTCCTGGCCAAGATGTTTTGGTCTGTCATTTGTATTTACCATGCTCTACCAATCTGGGGGGCTAGTCATACTCTTATTCCTTTTAATGATGATTCTGCTGCAGTCGTCTTTTTTGCTTGTTGCAGTTAAGGCCAGCAGGCACTATTATGGTCTTCTAGTCTGGTCTTGCAATGATTTTAGCTTTAAGGGATAATTTTGAATAGGACTGCAGAAGCAGAAGCAGCTTGCTTCCGCTGCCAGCTGTCAAGGCTCAATCCCTCACTCTGCTTCCCCCATGTTTCAACCTGCAGAGTGTTATGCTAATTTTGCTTGCAGCTTCAAGTCAGCTGAATTTCCGGCTGGCTTCAACTTAAGCTGTTTTTATTTCAAATAAGGTAAATTACCCGCTACAGTCCAGGGCTCAGTTTCCAAGCTTCCGTTCTGCCTGTTTTCAGGCTTCACTTCCAGGAGCTCTGCATAATCCCTGCGGAAGGCATGTCCTCCGCTCCTCCTGTGCCAGGGACACGCTGCTCTGCTTGGCTGCTCCCGGGACTGGAATCCTCCTCTTCCTCCTCCCTCTTCTCTTTGGACTTTTGGTCTGAAATCAACAGAAGTTATTTTTTGCCTTTATTGAAGAGACTTCTGCTAAGAGCAGCTTGCCAGTCCCCAGACCCTCCTCCCTGTTTCTCTCCAGACTTCACAGAACCTTTCGCTGCAGAAATGGAAAGTTTGCCTGAGACAATCGTCTCTGCTAATGGCTAGAAACAATTACATAGTACACCTGACAGGGCTGAGAGCTCCCTAGTAGGCCAATGGTAACCAGCTTGCCTTTCCTGAGGCTTAGGTGGCTTGTGAAAGATTCAGTAGTAACAAGGCTGTGACGGTGTGAAGGTAATCTTAATCCCAGACTGTGGAAGAAAGCAAAAACAGGAGCATCTATGGAGGCAAACCTCAGTGGTTTGCCATGGGACCCAACTGTGTACCCAGACTCCTCTAGCCATGGAGAGATATGACTAAGGGAAGGTCAACAGCTCTCAGACCTCCAGCCACCATAGGTCACTGCAGAACACTGCCTGTGTGTGTCAGCAACCACTCACTCCCTAATGTCAGAGAGGTCAGCCGTCTCTGCCACAGTGCCTAAAAACCAGAGATAGTCTCTCTCGGAAGGGATTACATCCAAATTAATAATCCAGACAGGTGAAGGAAAGGAGGAGAAAATAAAGTGCAGAGAGGTGGGGTGACTCACTTGTGGTCACATAGCAGATCAAAGCTGGGACATTAGTCTCCCTTACTACACTGATCCCACTATGTGCCATGGCCCTATGGAGCACGTTAGTGTATGCTCCAGCTTCAAAAACTTCAGCGAGCCAAACATAAACCAAGAAATACCTACCTTCAAGAAAAATGCATAAAGCATCATATTATAGCATAAAGGAATAGCATTTCTTTGCTTGTCTCATGGAAAGCTGACATTTTCTGTGCTGTGCCTTGGCATTTCCTGTGATATTGCCACAGGCACAGGACTCAGATGGATTGTTCAGGAACACATTAAATACTGCTTCGTAGATAAAACTTTGGACAGGAATCTGTTCTATGCATGTGGGATGGAAGCATTGTCTGATATAGAGAATGTTAGAATCAGCAAAATATTATTGAGGTGCTCTGCAGAAATCTCCACTCAATATAGGTAACGCAACTCTCATTTCTCTATGATTTACTCAAAAGTATGTATTTTGGTGTTTTACTCCCATTTTATGAGACTTACATTTGGCTTGGTTTGCCTTTCATATGTGCAGCTGTTTCATTTAGGAACATAGGATAACTGCTACTGTGGTGGGCTGACCGTGTCCAGCAGCCAGGCTCCCACACAGCTGCTCACTCACCCTTGCCCCCACAGCAGGATGGGGAAAAGAAGAGGAAAAACAAAAGTGAGAAAACTTGTTTAATTGGTGAAGCAAAGAGAAAAGGAACCCCACAAGCAATCAATTACTATCTCCCAGAAGCAGAACAGCCAGTCGTTAAGCACTGGCCA